>NC_056530.1:24929470-25239322 GCF_019175285.1 Sceloporus undulatus
TATTATTATTATTATTATTATTATTATTATTATTATTATTATTATTATTATTATTTGCTAGCAGGCCTACCACCAGGCCAGCAGCTAGCATCAAAACAGGACTGGGTGGAGCTGAATTCCAATTGCTGTCTCCACTTGGACCATTCCCTCCCAGCCTCAGTGCCCCTTCGGATGCTGTGAGGACAACACCTGGAGCGAGGAAAGAACTGGCTTCCTTCTGGGCAGACGCTTCCAAGCTGTTTCTTTCCAGATGTTTTGGCCATCAGTTCCCATGGTTCACCAGGGACCTAATTTTAGCAGCAATGCCATCTAAATCATCAAGAGGGCCCCAGAATGGAGCAGTATGTCCCTGGGCATGGGCTTTGATGGCCTTGGGTACGCCTGCTGGTACCAGATCCCTTCCCCTGGCAGTAAGGGCTGCTCAGGAACATAGCCAGTGCCTCCATCAGCTTTGCTTCCATCTAATGATCACCAAGCCACCCGTGTTACAAGAAGAGCTTGTGACAGGAGGGGCCTCAGAGGCACAGGGAAAGCAGAAGGACCTTTCCTGGCTGATTCTCTCATCAGCCACTTGACCTCCCCTTTCCCATCTCCTCTCCTCCTGACTCCGCAAGAGAGCCACAGAGAGAGGGTACTGCCTTACCCCCCAGCCCCCCATAGATGACAGCTATGGACTCCCCTGGGAATACCTGGAGGTCAAGTGCAGAAAGGCATCCTTTCAGAGAAGGCTGTGGCTGGCCCCTATCACTGGCAAGCATTAATGGGGAACCTGTTCCCCCCTCTTTGCAAGAGCCCTTTCCCACCCTAGAAGTTGATTCCAAGAGTGGGGAACACAGGCAAGATGCTCCTCAGAGAGGCAAGGGAGCCAGCAGGTCCAGATTCAGCTCCCCAGTCCCAATGCAGAGTCTGCCATCAGATGGGGCTGCCTTGCTCTTGCCTGCTAAGAGTGCTGCAGATGAGATTGGCTGGCCCTGCCATTTGTGGGAGAGAAGGTCTCCCCCCATGTGGAAGATGGTCCTTCCAATGTGGAAGAGAAATGGGGCCTCTGATAGACCCCAGCTGAGGAGCAAGGGGATGGAAAGGGAGGAGAGGGAAAGGAGACTGGCTCTTACCTTGGTGCCGGTGCTGGTTGGGGATGGTGAGAATGGAGAAGGTTTGCTCTGCTGGGTCTGTGAGGAACAAAGGGAGGGAGGGAATGAGGAGGCTGGGCAGGCTGAGGGGATGCCCCACTGCTCTGCCCCCCAGGATACCTCTGGCTTCTGCCCAGCCTTCTCACCTGGTGGTTTGTGTCAGGTCCATTTCTTTCTGCATCTAGAACCAAAGACAAACTCATTACAAAGCAGCCTTAAAAAGCAGATCTAAAGAGCCCCTGCTTGGAGTTGTTCCGAACCCCCTCCCCAAACCCACATCCCTCACCCCACAGGAGTCCCAGAGACCCATCCAAGCCTGATGAACCTGTCCTGTTTCTTCCCCTTCTCTGCTTCCAAGTCCTTGTAATGGTCTCTGCTCCGCACAGCAGTTGGCAGGACTTCAGCCCTGAACCACAAAGTTCCTTTTGGCTCTAGAGCTGGGAGATGGAGCTGCCAAAAGTAACTTTCTGTGCTCTGACCATAATAAACCTGAACGCTCAGCAAACTCTGCTTACTGTGAGCTCTGAATGGGACCAAGGTTTGCACAACATATTTCAGCTTAAAACCCTTGCTTATGGGCAATGCTAAAAACAACAGACATAATGTTGGTGGTTTGTGTTAAAGAAGCAAGATGCCACTTCATAAAGGATATTTTTAACTGATTAGTTTTTTTCTGATAACCAATCTATTCTATTTAGTATATAATAGCCATACTTATTTCTACATTATAACATATTTTTATGACATGAGTTTTACTTTCAAGCGCCTGATGTGTTGTACATGTATCTTCTTTTTGCACAGGGCAGCGTATTCTCTTTTATGCCATGAGTTGTAGCTATAGAGGCAAGAAAAATGAGAGCACACCACAAAAGCGCTAGTTGATGCCAGAAGGCGATGCTGCTACCTGTGTGCTCCTCTTGCAGCTCCAGCCGTGCCTTCTCCAGCTCCAGGGACTTAGACATTCTTACTTCTGGGAGAAAAAAGAAAAGGGGAGAGAAACAGAGGGGCATCCATTGAGCCAGATGGAAAAGGTTTGCTCAAGAGCAGGGGCAGAAATTGGTGGCATGAATCTCAAAGGCATGGGGGGGGGGGCACCAGAGGTTCAAAGTTACATAACTCTATTACATTCCCCTACAATCAAAGTTACACTTTTGGATACCCAGAGCATCCTAGACAGCAGACCACTGGCCATGCCCCAGAAAAGCACTACCTCTAAGCTCTGCCCTGTTTGATTTTTCATGAGCAAAAGGGCAAGCTACTGCCTGGACATCTTCTAACTCCTGTCAATTGTCTCCAACAGTAAAAGGAATGGCTTCATCCTTTTAAAAAACCAAAACTAATGATTGATTATTGAAATTCGACTCTTGAGAGAAGGTTCTGGTGCTCGATAGTCATATCCCTGTGTGGCGCATGTGACCCTCTGTTCCACCTTTGCCATTCCAGCCTGTCACAAAGAAGAGGAGCCTTCTGAAGGGTCAATTCACAACCAAAGTGAAACCAGCCTCCCCTCAAGCAGGGGACCAAGACGGATGCATGGGACTCGAGGGGAGCATAGCGAGGTGCTTTCGGGGTCCCTCTGTTCACAACTCCCAACTCGGACCAGATGTAGCTGCCTCAGCCCTTCACCAGGTATCAGGTGGGACTCTTTCCCCAGCCCTGAGCCAGCCCTTTGGCCCAAGAGCCCACTGCTGCCAACTCTGACTGGCAATGGCAGTGGCTCCTGCCAGGGATACAAACAGGGCTCTTCCCTAGACTTTGCTGGAGGCCCCAATACTCTCCTGTTGTATGTGGCTCCCACCCGAGTCCTTACCAGGGTTCCCTTCATTCTGTGCAGTTAGAGCCCTCTGGTTCCAGGTCAACTGCCATCCAAGGGAATCCTGGGAGTGTCAGTTTGCCCATGAATATGCTTCCAAGTCACCTGTCAGCTTATGGCAACCCCATGAATTTCACGAACAAGGAATCCTCAGAGGTGGTTCTGCCACTTCCTTCCTCTGGAACAGAGCCTCCAGCACCTGGGGTTCCCTGGCGGTCTCCCATCCAGGGACTAGCCAGGGCTGACTCTGCTCAGCTCCCAAGGCATTGCCATCACATTTCATAGTGATAATCCACATCACTGCAACAACAACCACAAATGGGTGGTTGAGAGCTGGATGGGTAGATAGACAGAAGGAGAACAAGAGGGATGGATGAGGAGGCACTCGGTTTTACAAACTCCTGGGAGAGCACAGAAGGAGGCATTATCCAGTGCATGATTTTGACAGCAAAAATGTCACTAAAAACCCAGCAAGAATGATTCTAGCCCTGACGGTTGAAGAAGTACCTCAGATATATTTAGAACAGTGACGGTCATGCCAGCAACAGCTTCAGTGTTGTTGGAGGAAACCAAGTTCTGTTTTTCTCAGGCCGTCTGTCTCTCTCTCTCTCTCGCTCGCTTTCTCTGTCCCCAGTTTCTGGCCACATTGCCCCCATTCAACTCACCTGACCCCAAGGTAGGCATGAGGGGCAGTTCCATGCACTTTAAACAAGGCAGTTCCTCCCTTGACTTGGAAAGTAGGGGAGAAGGGATCCATTTTAGAAAGGGGGAAAGGGTCTGGGAGTGCAGAGGCCTCCCTCCTGCTCCTCTTGGTGGGTTGCCATTCCTCCATTCTCTCCCCTTCTTCAGCCATGCATTGAGATGGAAAGGAGGCACCTGAAGAGTAGCCTGGTGGTCAGGGAAGACCTTGGGAGGCCCAGGAGAAGGACCATTCTCCACTCCTCAGCCTCTAAAAAACGGAGCCCTGCCACAATCCTTCTCCATGGAGAGGGTCTGGGTATAAGGCAGAGATTAGAAGAATCTCCACTGGCATTCATTCCCTGGCCCAAAACAAAGGTTTCCTGATACCATGGAGAGGGACTGAGCCGGTGGGACTCAGATCCTTCCTCATTCAACCTTCCAGAGCAATTCATTTGCGCAGAAATACAGGTGCGTTTTCTGCATCACCCCCACCACCTCCCTACATTTTCTGTCCCAAAAAAGGGTGGGGTTTGCTCAGCAAAAAACACAGATGTGTTTCTGTGCAGAACATTTCCCCAAAGGGCTTCCTTGATGTCCAAACGCAAATCAAACAACTACCCAGAAATCTTTGGGTTCTTTTGCAGGGGGAGAAAGGGACAATCATGATCTCTTCTTACATGGGAGGACAAGCCAGACAAAGAGTAACAGCATTAATTGAAAACGAAAGGAGTTGCCACCATCCCACCTGATTTGGACCTTCTTCACACACTCTGCAATTAGTTAATTGCTGCAAATTGGTCCTTGGGACTGTTTGAGGATGTACCTCTGCTAGGGTCCCTGTCATGTCCCACCACTGTAGAGCTATGATTCCACTTCAGCTACTGCCGGGGCTCCATCATCCTATTAGTAGCCTGGGGAGGAGTGCTTAAGACTTTTCATCCAGAGAGCTCTAGTGCCTCATCAGACCCCAAACCCAGGATGATGCAGCCAAGGCAGGTGAAATGGGACCAGCGCACTAGAAATGTCTGCCCTGGAAGTTGCAGAATGGGGCTCAGCTGCCCCGCCAAGGTTCAAATTCACCCCACTGTGACTTTTCTCATCAAGGGAGAACATGCGGTTGCATGTTCCTCCAAAGAGAAAGGAGGATCTTTATTTTTCCACATATTGGGTGTGAATATGGGGCTGGGGGTATTTGTTACAGATAGCATATCCCCTGTTATTAATTTGTGACAAAAAGAAATATAGATTTCCCAATACTTGGGATCTGGCCTGGAAGAATAAATACGCAAGCCAGAATCCTGTGTCATTTTTGCTGGGGATGTGAACATCACAAAGTGTTTCAGGAAATAACTTGTGGGGGGTTGTATGAAAGCACTGCTTTGCAGGGGGGGTTTTGAACAAAATAACCATAATTTTTGCACACAGAAAAATGTGTGGTTCCAGGAACGGTGTTTCTGAGTGAAATAAAGAGGGTTTTTTGTACCAAAACATTTTCAAGAAACACATCTTTGAGTAAACACACTCTGCATGTGTGCTTCTAGATCTAGAAGCTGGAGACGGTTGCAGAAGAAGAAGAGGAAAAATGATCATGTTTTTGCACAAAACAGCTCAAACTTTCCAGAGAAAGCCTACATCTATTTCTGCATAGAAAAATTTCCCAGAACACTTTGGGATCTCCAAACACCGGGCGACAATTGAACTGAAATATTTGCTTTCAACCATAGTGCGGAGAAAACTATGGATATGGTTCGTCCTTGCATCAGAGGACAAATGAGGACAAACTTGATCTCTCCAGGCCTGAAACCATCCAAGCTGCTGAGGAACCAAGTGGCCCCTTGCAATCCGTAGTGAGCAAAGCTCTGTCTTCCCTGTGCAAGCTGACCGTCCGCTTAGTCTTTCCACACACGCTTGAAACAGGCTGGGAGACCCACCTGGTCCACTGACCGCTGCCCTCGTCTTCTTCCTTTCCCTTTCCTCCAACAAGACACCCAGATCTTGAAACATCAGATAGGAAAAGAGCTCAGGCAGGACCACTGTCCTCCTCACGGTGCTTCTGTTCTCTAATGGGCTAAACCAGGCACACCTCTTCAAGACACACAAGTCATTGGTGAGAGAAGAAGGAAAGAAAGCAACTGGCAACCACACAAATGCAACCAATCCCCCTGATCTCCCCTATAAGCCAAATGGCCAAACTGAGGCTATTGTGCCTTGGGGACATCATGAGACAACATGACTCACTGGAAAAAATGATAATGCTAGCTAAAGCAGAGGGAAAGAAGAAGGCGGATGGACTCCATCTGGAACCCCAGTGGCTGCCCTGAGTTGGCAAGGCCTGAGAAGGGCAGTGGATGATGGGGGCTCTTGGAAGTCTCTCATTTCAAGGGGCAGAATAAGTCAGAGCCAACTTGAAAGCAACCAACAGTGAATTGGCAAAGCCAAACCTGGGGGTCTTCTCTCTTCCCTGAGAGAAGCACAGCTTTCTTTTCTCCAAGGCGCAGGAGGTGGTCTTTTGGGGGTGGGGGGCCCTTAGCAAGACCCGAAGCACTGGTTTCTCAGCCACCTCCTTCTTCCCTCCCCCGCACTCCAAAATGTTGGTCACCCTTTTGCTGGCTTTCACTTCTGCTTCCCTTTCACATTTTTAGACATTTTAAAAACAGCTTCCAGTTTACTGAAAGCCCAGCTAAAAACAGATGCCCAGAAACCATTTGGCAGCTCTGGGGAGGGCTCCTTCCCTGCCCCCCATCACCAGCAGAGCCACCGGCCCCAGTTCTTCTGCCTTCTTCTTACTCAATGGGCCTCAGAGGCAGAGTGACCTGGGGCCCAAGGATGGCCAACGGTGGGCTGCAGCTACCTGGAAGAGGCCCAAAATGAGGGCATTTGGCCCCGCTTAAGAATCCCCCCCCCATGGCATTTTCCTTCAGTCCCAGAATTTCTAGCATTGCAGTAACTTCAAATGTAAGAGTCCTCAGTGTGAACCATTTGCAGCGTCTCACTCTCTGCCATGCAAGAAATGTGGGGATTGAAGGGGGAATTATATGGGGGGGGGGTCTGTTTAAGAATCCTTGTTGGGGGCCAGTGGCTCCCCCAAAGGTACATCCCTGGCCAGACACAAACAAAGGCTGGGCTCCTATGTCCATCAACGGTTTCAAAGAAAAGCATGCATAAACACACACACACACACACACTTGCATTTCGAGCTGGACCTGCAAAATATTCTCCTCTTAAGACTAAAAGATACAGGACCCTTACCTGCCTTTGCATCTGGTCAGCCCTGAGCAACTGAAATCCTCTGTCCAGGGGCATCATAGGATTGCAAGGACAGCCAAAAAAAGACCCCAAACTGGGGTAGGGGTGGGGAGATGGCAGAAAAGAGCAGGCTGGGCAGCTGTGTGAAGTCCAGGGCCCCACAAGAAGCCTTGACATGTGTTTGCCCCCCTGTCCGGCCAAATTGAAACCAGCTCCAGGGGAGCCTCTCAGCCAACTAGAGCTGCGGCACAACCATGCCGCTCCTTCATGCCTACCTCCTGCTCTTTGGCTCAAGGATGGGGATGCTACATGCTTCCTCCAGATGTTGTTGGACTGCAGCTCCCAGCAGACTCCAGCCAGCATTGCCAATGGTGAGGGATGCTGGGAGTTGCCATCCAGCAACATCTGGAGGGCTGCACGATTCCTTCCCTTGACTGGATGCCCTGATCTGCTGGAATGGAGAAGGGAAACAGTTAAGAGAAAGCAAACAAACATGGCTCACATAGTGAGCTACTGGCATTGCCACAGCTGCTGCAGCGGGGAGCTGAAAAGCAGGCAGCCCTGAGACACTCTTCTAACTAAGGAACTTATGTTCACAGCTGAATGACAGGTTCATCGGTGGGTGGCTCCCTGGCTCAGCCATGTCTTGGTGAGAAAAGCCTTCCCTTGGATCTCTGCCTGGCAGGCAGCTCTTTGGCACAGGTGTGCCTCCCCCCTTCAGTACTTCTCAAAATACTCTCCTCCCTGGTGGAGGTAGCTGGGTTTTGGCGGCTTCCCCAACGCGCCATTATCCTTCATCCATGGAATTTCCTTCGTCCCACAATTGCCCTCTATTCCCATCACCTTTGCATTGAGCTCCACAAGACAGAGCCCAGAGACAGCCAGGCTTTCTTTTCAAAGGTGCAAGGTGTGAGAGCCATTTGTGGTGTAGGTCTCACTACTTCTGCCCCATGGCATTTGCAGAGCTACAGGAGCAGCCCCAGACAACTGACAAAACCAAAGGAGGCCAGGGGATGGAGCATGATGGCCAAGGCCAGCAGTGCCTTTGCTCTACCAGAGAACATCATCCTCCAGCCAAAGATGTGCACAAAACGACCCCCAGCAATTAGGATTACTCTGAAACAAAAGGGAAGCCCCCCAGGAAGGAAAGCCACAGAGCTGGGTGGGCACAGCCGTGGCTGCTTACCTGTTGCCCAGAGGCCCGAGTTCACCATGGCTAGGCTCTGTCTGGTGGAAGGGAAAGGGCAGAGGAGGCAAAGGAGGTGGAGGGCCCTGTCTGTGTCTGCGGCTGACAGGAGATGTGTGCTCCAAAGAGGGGAAGGACAGCTGGCAGGACACGGAAGGGCCTCTGTCTTTGGGGCTGGTCTGGGGGAGTCCCCAGCGCTGCAGAAGCAAGAGCAGTGAATGTGGCAGGAAGCAGCTGGGAGGAAGGAGCCATGGCAGGGTGCATGTGTGTGTGTGTGCGCTTACATGCAGGCGGGGAGAGCCAACAACACTGCAAGGACTGGCATACAACAAATACATGTGCGGAAGGTAGCAAGTTCCCTTGCCCTTTGTGCCCGCATGTGCCCACCCTTGTCTTTTTAGCACACACGCTCCTCCTAGGTGCCCAGTGCAGGCACTCTGCAAGGGACCCACACAGGCACACACCAGAGGCTTCTGTGCCCCATACCTGAGCTTGAGCGCAAAGGTATGGTAAGCCCATTATTGCACTGCATGGCAAGCCAGTTATTCAAACATGAATGGGACCGTCAGTCCTGTCCCTAGTCAGTGGAAAGCATGAAACCACAATCTCTATTCCTCTGCCCAAAGTACAGACCTTGGAGCCTGGAACTCCAGTCTGGAGGAGCCAGTCCACCTGGAGGCCCTGCAGGTCTCTCTCCCTGCTCTTGCTCAAAAGACCACTGGTATTACTTCACTTGCACAACAGCTGAGTTCAGTGGGGCCTTGGTATCTACTGGGGTTTGGTTCTAGGACCACCTCCCCATGATGGATACCAAAATCCATGGATGCTCAAATCCCATTAAATACAGTAGTGTCATAAAATAATGTCCCTCTCCTTCCCTTTCTCCCCACTTTATGGATTTTCTCTGGTAAGAAAGAAGATTCAAGAAGCAAACAGTAGGGCAGACTGCCAATGGGGAAGGGTGTCATCCGGGCCCCCTGTAAAATTCAGAGAATGAAGCTGGGCAGCTGGCACAAGAAATGCCCGTCCAGAAGCACCCAGTGATGACCGGCGGCTTTTGAATGGCCCTTGGAGCGGCCAGAGCCGCATTTCTGCATGCTTGCCACTGGGGGGAGGCAGAGTGCCACCAATTCTTGCACTCACCTGTGGCCCAGAAACAACACCACCTTTGGGCTGGAAGCAATCACACTCATGTTCACTTCCAACATGCCACATGGACACACAGGGAGGCAGAGAAGGGAATGCAACTCTCCAACTATAAGGTAGTCAACAGAACAGATCATTAGGGATCTCTGCAGCTGGACTTGAGATAATTCATTTGCCAAATGCAAAACGAAGCCACATAATGCCACAAGCCCTGAGTGGGGCATGAGTGTACACACAGCCAAGGTCAGCCACAAGCTCTTGCACACTGGAGTCCAAAGGAACCACAAGGATCATCCAGTCCAACCTGCTGTCATGCATGAGGTTATGGGTGCCAACAAAGAGATGGCGGCAGAGGCTACCCACGCTCACACACTCTACCTAAACAGGTAAGGAGACCCTTCAGTGAAAAGCTGAGCACCTGCCAATAGAACAGGCCACCTTCCAGGCTCAGCATCTCCAGCTGAATGCTTTCAAGGTGGCAAGCCCTGAAAAGAACTGTGTCCAAGCCCCCAATTCTGGGCTGGACAGATTCCATACAAGGCCAATCTTTATATTTTACACACTTGGTTTAATAAAGTCCCAGCAGCTTGAGAGCTGGAACTGGGAGCAATAACGACACTTTGCCTCACAGGGTTGCTGTGAACAGCAGACTCCACAAGAACAGTTTTGTAAAGTTTTAAATGCTGGATTGCTCCTGACCAGATTAATTCTGGTGTGATTTGAGGAGCAGGGTTTGGTTTTTGTGTTTTAAAGTAAAAATAAGAATTTAGTAACCAAGTCCTGAACAGTTGGGTCCTGTTGAGCTGAATGGCTGCTGCCTCTGGTCCGAGAGACCCAGAGAGAGCCAGGGTCCAGTTCTCGGCAGAGACAGTTCTTGGATTAATTTTTAAACTCAGCCTTTGTAGCAAGGCCTGCCCGCATGCTCCGTTCATGAGAAGGAAAGTTAAAGGCCCAAGCGGTGAGGTGTGGACCAGTAGGGGAATGGGATCCTCCCTTCAACGCAATGTTTAGCTCCGAGGCTCAAGGTGCCTCAGAGCATGGGAAGGGTACGTCACCCACATCATTTCATTGCTGCTGGAAGTTTGGGCCCCAGACGTCCAGATCAGAAGCATGGCAGGCAACAGACCACTCTGAGCCCTGGGACTGCTTTTGGTTCATCAGGAGCCATCCAGAGGGGAGCCACAGGTTGAGATTGCAAGACATGAGCAGAGCTGGGGGGCTGGTGCTGGTGGTGATGGGGAGACTCCTTAAGAAGCCAGCCCCACTGCCCCACTCCTCCTGCCAGTGCTGTGTGTGAGGAACCTGTGGGTAGGGGGTCAGCGTCGAGGGGCAAGAACGGAGCCGCCCGGCCCGGTCCCTGTCTCCCTGTCCCCGTGGCTGGCTGAGGCGGGCGGTAATGAGAGGAGACGGCCGGTGTCGCGGACGCTCCCCCGGGGCTGTGGTTATTGTATGTGACGCGCCGGCTCCATCGCGCTGCTCATATTTCTCCCCCGATCAATACTTTTGACTCCCTACAAGACAATAATCGCTTGTCCGCGGCCGCCAGTCGATCAAATACATTATTAGAGTGTGCTCCCAGGGGAGCAAGGAGCAGGGCAGGAGGGGGAGCAGGGAGCAGCAGGCAGTTGGGGGGCTACCAAGGGGGAGTGGGCCTGAGGGGGGGGGGGGGGGGGGGGGCGGCAGGCAGGGGGGCTCTGGGGCTGGCTCTGATCTCTTCCCTTCCCTGGAATGGCTCCTTCCACATGCATGGGCACAGGGGCGCCTTATGGGCTGTGCCCAAGCCTTGGCAAAGCCACGTTTGGACTACAGCTCCTGGAATCTCCCACACAGCAGGGCCCCTGGGAGCTGGGGTACAAAACTCCAACTGCACCCTCATCCAAGACTAGCTCTTCAGTGAAGAGATGGGCAAAAACACACAAAGAGTTTTGTTAGCTGAGTCAAAACGTCTAGCTTTCCTCAGAACTCCAAAGACTTTTCATCTGAGGAGAAACCTCCAAAAACCTCCAGGCTTCAGATGGCTCTTCAGTCTGTGAAGATGCAAAAGCCCCCCAGAGAGATCACATTTATTAAGGTCCTCCAAATATTGGATTTTGCACAGGAACACAGGCTTGTTTCAAATGATCCTTCAGGAGAGGCTTCCGTGGCCACTCTGTTCTCCAGCCAGGCTTGGACCTTCTGCCATACAGGGGTCCATGAACCTCAGTCCTCCAGATGCTGCTAGTCTGCAATCCCCGTGGTCAATGCTCAGGGATGATGTGAGTTGCATCCACAACAGAGACACAAGATCCCTGCCCCTATACCAGGCTATGGGTCTAGCACAATGAGAGTGACCCACAGTTTTGCTCCGTCCACCATGTTCCCACCTGCCTCATTCACAACAGCTGTAAAGAGTTTTGGAATTTCTCTTCTGATTCCATCTTAGGTCAAACATTATTCAGTGTGCCAACTGAACCCTAAACTGTGTTAATTCATTTTAACTTTGGTTAACCCAAACAAGCCATCTTTGCAAACTATTTACAAGGAAAAGCTTAACCATAGCTAAGGCTAACCATCACCACCTCAGCAAACCACATTCCAGTTTTTTAAAACCCTAGTGCAAACCCAAGAAGTCCCTACAAACAGTCCCCCACTCGCACTAAAAGAAGAACCCGAAGGAGTGGAAGGAAGCAGAGGCAACAGCTGGCAAAAGACTGTCAAACCCAAGTGCTCTAATGGGAGACTTTGTGCTGCTTTCGACCGGTGAGGAAGAGCCAAGACTTTGCCATGGAAAACCAAGCCTCAGATGGTGTGAATGTGCTCCAATTTCAGGCAAGGCAAAGTTGCCTGTGTTCTGCATCAGTGCAAAATATCTGCAGAGAGTGCAAGCACAAAAATCAGCATTCAGAGAATCTCAGACTCTATCCTTTCAAAACTGCAAGTTTCTGTATTTCACCATTGCGAAAACAGGCTGGAAATCTCAGAGCCCCCCCCCCCCCCCCCCCAACTGAGTTTGCTGAGGATTTCCAATGATCCAGCATAGAACAGGCAAGGAAGAGACTGGGGAGATCATCAGACGGAGGGAAAAGGGGGGAAGGAAAGGGCATAAGCCTGGCTAAATCGCGCAATTGCACAGAAGATTTTCAGACAATGTTGTGCTTATCCAGGACTTCTCCCGGGAAGAACCAAAAACGCTCCAGCAACAAACCATTTACAGGGAAGTCCAGTGAATGGCTCTACAATAGTGCGAAAGAAGCACAACTGTGAGAGTGAGAAAGTTAATTGCGCTTCATTTGCACTATTGCAGAGGCAAAAAGGGATACGCAGAATGCATTGGAAAGGAAGCAATCTGTTCTCTTTGCCAGGATCAGTTTTGCAATGGATTTCAGTCTTCTTCTGAGGGGTGGGGCACAATTTTCTTTACACTGGATTAAAACAATGTGGTGAAGTAATACATTTTATTTTGTGGTCTTTTATTCTGTGCGGGACGGAAACATCATTTCAAGACAGGTGCCATAGTGCTGAAATGGCACATGCGCAAAACGATCAATTCCAATGTACTAACAATTCATTCATGTGATCACGATATTATATGGTAATGTCACAATAATCATGTGATTGCGTGACTGTGGGAAAATATTGAGTGGTATAGCGCTACTGTTGCATTAGCTTTCATTGCCGCAATTATTGCTGAATCGTCCTTGGTGTGATCGCCTCCCTCCCTGGAGATATCCATGTTTGTATCGCAGAATGTGTGAACCCACCAGAAAGGATGGCTCCCATTCTGGCCTTGCTCTGTCCTGTCCCATCATCCCCTCCTGTCTCCCTTGCATTTGTGACATCTTCATACAGAGAGAGAGAGAGAGAGGATGCAAAGAATTATTAAAACATTCAGAAATGGTTGGAAAACGTGCTTCTAAAGTGCCGGATACCAAAAGAGGAAGATTCCTGGACTGATCAGAATTGTCACCATTTGGGAATTATTCTGTATGAAATTGACAGATGGGCTTTATGCACAAAAAACAGCATTTTCTGCAAAGAAAAGGCTGTGTCCTGCACTGAAAATGTGAAAAAAAAAGCCACATGTGGTTTTTGTACAGAACAGGTTCCAAACTGCAACTACGTAGTTTCCAAAACCTGCATAAACTGACCTTGCTCCCATATATCCGCCCCAAACGCTCTGGGCATCCAAAGCACATCCATGATTTCAAGGTGCCAGAGCTGCCCCTTTGCCTACCTGACACCCTCTAGAATAGATGCAGTGGACTACAACTCCCATTTCCCTGGGCAACAATTGGCTGGGGCTTGTAGGCACGGCAGTCTAACACACCCAGAAGGCCTTGGGCTGCGCAGGGCTGGCCAGCGGTGGAGCCTCTTTTTCTCAGGAGCTCCATCTCCTCTGCACCAGACAGCTAGAAAGAGCAGATCCAGCAGCCCTGGGAAGAGTTTCCAGGAAGACCTGAAGCCAAGGAGGGAGTTACTACTCTCTGCTACCCTTTCTTGCTTTTTACCACTTCTGGGACGCCTTCCTCTTCTCCTCGATCCTCTCCTCTGTCTTTTAAAATACTTACTCCTCTTTCTCTTCCTTAATATTTTTTCTGGTTCTTTTTCTTAATACTATTTAAATAAATGACATTAAAAGAGTGAAGAAAGGAAGGAGCCATCTCCTTGCTGCCTCCATTATATAAATGACACGTTTCGTTTCTCCGCATCTCCCTCTCGGCTCCTTTTCCCTCCTGTCTCTTCTCAATAATTACCCTGTAAGTGTTCAGACGAAGACGTGGCTCTATTTCAATTTTTGCGCGGCGTTCCGTTGATTTTAAGCACCGTAGGAATAATAAATAATCGCTGCTGCTTCCACAGGGAAGCGTCTGCATCTCTGACGGAGCTGGGGAAGGAGGCAGCCGACGCTAATCGGAGCGGAGCCTCGGCACACCTGTTCTGCCATCCGGGTGCAAGGCTAGAGCCCAGTTCTTCTGAGCATGGGCAAAGTGCCCTTTTCCTGCACCACCAAACAAACAGCCACATCTTTTGGGATCATTTGGGATTTCAGAGCACATGTTCTTCCAACTCAAGAGTTCCAGCACCCATTTCAGAAAACAAACATGTAAGTCAGAGGCAGAGCCTGGAAAGTTAGTTTTTCTAACACAAATTCATTTCTGTCACTCACAATCATGTTGGATAAGTGACCTTTTGTGCTGATTGAAACATTCCTGGTTTCGTTTCATCGCTCCTCTTTTGAAAAAGAAAACCTTAGGATTGGGAAGCGAAAGGCACAGAAGGTGAAACATTCCTGTCACAGCATTTATGAGGATGCCTGGAAAAGCCCAGCAAAGGGACTGAGGAAGACAACACCCATTGCGCCCATTACTTTGTGCTCCCATTGCTCCACCGTACCAGAAGGAGGCAACTACCTTCCCTCAAACTCCTTGCTTCTAAGCTCTGGTGCTGGGACACCCAAAGCAGCCACCTGCCAAGGCCACAGGGACAACGGTGGCCACAAGATGCGGAGCAAATGCCACACAGAGCAGAGAGCAACACAAAATCTCCTACGCTGCAGTGAGACTTCTTTCTTCCTCAGCTGCCTCCTCTGCTCTTGGTCAGGTCGCGATGTGGCATCCATCCGCACAAGACGTCCGCCCTTGTTTTGAAAGGTGTGGAGTATTGCGGCTCAAAGAGCAATCCGTGTGCTATTGGTGCGCTTACTTGTGGAGTAAGCCCACTTGTGGGGAGGGTTCCCCATAATCTCAGGATGCAGGAAGCACCCCCTCCACTACAAACAAGGGCTCTGAAGAGCGTGAGCATTTATTTCGGTCAGCATTAAAATGGCCACAAAAGGCAGTGCGAACACAGCATGTGTGAATGCGTGAAGGAAGCACAGATCTTTTGTTGTCTGAACAAATGAAGGCAATTGGAAATTTACTACTGTCTCTTCTGTCATTAAAGAGCCATCAAACTGGACAGAGGCAAGCATGCGAAAGGCAGAGAAAGAGAGCGAAAGAGAGTCATATACACCTGTGCTTTGTGTAACTGAGAATGTTTGCCAGGTAGTGTACTAAAGTGTGTTTTAATGATATGCATCAGTGGGAGGAAAGGGTGCAAATCCATTCCCCAAAATAAATAAATTACAAGGCACAAAGTATGTGACCTGAAGATTGTATTCATGTAAGGCTGGATGAGTGGAGCCAGAAGCAAATGGGTGCACATGATGCTGGATGCAGACAGATGAGCACACAGGTGGGCTGTCATGAAGAAGGAGGAAAGAGGGTGACAGGGCGTCATGTGCCTACATGTGGAAAAGTACACATCAGAACAGATTCACACAACTGTTTTCTATTTCCCTGTGATGTGAGAAGCCAAGCCGAGGAGTCGGCTCTACCACAACGGCAGCGAGTGAAGGTGTGGAATTATTTCAACACACGTTGCAACTGACAACAGTGAGCCCACGCCTGGAAGAACTGTTTTGTGGACTGGGGAGAGTTCTATTTGGAGACACGCTGGAACAATCACGCCGTGACTTTCCAACCTGTCCAGGCTTAACCACATCAAGCAGGAAATGGTGGCTCTCAGCCCTCCTTCTGTTGCCTCGAGGCCGAGGGTGGTGAGAGAGCGGCCAGAGGACGCCAAGGGCTCCCACTGCTGTTGGCGCCTGATGGACAATTCTGCGCTTGAGTGTTTTCCTTTTCCTTCCACTCCGGTCCCCAAATTCACTTCTTAGCAAACCTTCACCTCCAGTGTTTCACAAAGCCTTTTCTCAAAAGCTCCGTCAGCCCAGCGCAAGGCACACGCTACAATCTGGCACCTGAATTTTAGGGTGCCTGGCCCAACATGACCAACTGACCATCACACTACATCTAATTCTATCACATGAATATGTGGACAGCACAGATCGGCGCTTTGGCACATCAGTAATGTACACCAGATCTTTTTCCTTCCTCAGTCTTGACCTCAGATTCATTCATTAGGATTTATTCCCCAGATGCTGCTTCAGTATTCACAATCCCCCCAATACTGACAAGCATCACATTCAACTCGGAAGTGTAGATTGGGCAAGGAACATGGGGGGGGGAGTAATTGGGGTTGTAAAGAAATCCCATCCTCTTTGCGGCTTTATCAGAGCCCTGGATGCAAGTACAGGGAGACGCTTAATGTGTGTTAAGGGGTAACTAATCCACGTTAAGGGATCTGGAGCATGCCCCCCATGATAAGGGGAAGCTGAGAAATGAGTGATGTGGGGCGGGTGGGCAGCCAGGGTGTGTGTGTGCATGTGTATATATTGGGAGGGGGGGAAGCTTTCAATGAACAATGGACCTCCTGAAGGAAGTACACAAAAAAGAAAGGGATGGTGAAAGAAAGAGGGCAGGAAGGTGGGGAGGGGGAGAGGGACAGAGGAGTGGGGGACACTGGAATTTGCCATGAGATATTATTTTGGAGGGATAAAACTGAAGGAGGGATGATAAATAGGATTAATATGATGGGGCGTGGGGAACCAGCCCCCAAGCCGCAGCATCCTGCTCCCATCCCCCAGCGGCTGTGCTTTGTGGGGGGGGGGCAGCATCCGTCAGGCCAAGCGCCTGACAATGAAAATGGTTTCGAGCCACGGCTGCCGATCGATACTGTGCAGGGGGAGAGGGGGCTCCGAGCGATGGCAGCAGGGCCAGGCCTCTCTCTCTCTCTCTCTCACATGCGCCCTCCCCGCCCCCCACCTTTTCCACCCGACCATTTCTCCCTTCTCCTCGCTTCAGACGCATTTCATTTTCTTTCCTATTCCATTCCCTGGTTTCTGCGTTGCAGCAGACTTGGGGGGAGGGAGGCAGAGAGGTTGGGATGGGGGGGGCAGGTGACATCCCCACCCTGTCTAGTCTTTCTCTCTCTCTCTCTCTCTGTCACGATTTCGCAGCTCTCAGCACGCCTGGCCAAAGCTATAATAGTAATAATATTTTTTTAAAAAGCAATAACAGCAGCAAAACCTGGGGGAACAGCTGGACTGCTTTCCCCTCTGCCCACCCCCGGCATTAAATTAACACCCGGAGCAGAGGAGCAAGAAAGCACCCAGGCCCCTCTCCCCAGCCCCCAAGAACAGCCAGCCACTGACCGGCAACCCCTCCAACAAAACAGCAACACAGATGGAGCTGAAAGTCCCAATCCCTCCCTTTCCTTCCCCAGGGTAGACCCACAAGTGCACAGGGCTGGACAGTGAGGAATAGTCTTCAGCGCCATGCCAAAACCAAGACCAAGGACTAGCCCACGGGAAGAGAAAGGGAGAGAGACCCCATGGCCAAGGAGTGAGGGTCTGGGTCTGGTCCTGGGAGACTGCATGGCCTTGGGGCAAGGGTCAAGCTCAAGGACAGGAAGGCAATAGGGCCGGCCTCCACAGCTGAAGGAGAGGCTGACCATCCCTCTCCAGTCCCTCCTTTGCTGAGTGTCAGGCTGCTATTAAATGGCAGCAAAGAGCTGGTTGCTTAATTTCTAATGGCCCCTTCCTTCCAGAGGGCCATAAAGGCAAATCTTCCTCCTCCAGAAGCACCCGCTAGGCATCTCTGCAACTACACTCCAGGTTTCCTCTGGGGGAACAGCAGCCCCCTGGCTTTGGGGAAAGCCCAGGCCCAGGCCAGTCTGCTAGCCCCCCCTCGCGCCTCCTTTCTCTCAGCCCCTTCTGCCCCAGAACTTCTCCCCACTTTGCTTTCCTTGGGACCCTCCATGTCTGCTCACTCTTGCCCTCCTCCCTCTGCTTCAGCAAGACCTGCTCCTCTTTCTTGCCCCTTGTTCATCACAAACACAAACATCCCTCTCCAAATTCCAGCCATGCCCCACTGCTCCCATCCATCCTCCTTAGCCCAGCTTCCATTGAAATCTTCCCCCTCAGCAAATACGGCCCGGCCTGCCACCTCTTCCTCTGCCTTGCCCTGTTGGCTCATCTTTGTCCTCACAACAACCCTGCAGGGCAGGTTAGGCCCAGAGCCCGGGGCTTGTCCAAGGCCGATCCAGTCCTTTTTGGGGGGCCAAGGCCAGTTCACCACCTCTGCACCCAGTACAGTCCCCACGGCAGTGTGTCACAGCCATGCTGCTATTTGTGACAGTGTTCAGTCTTGCCCTGCTTTCAGCCACCCACTCCATGCAAACACACACACACACACACACACCTAGCTTGACACCTCTCTCCCAGAGAGCTTTGCCATCAAAATGGCCGTGCTGGATGGGCAGAGGCAGCCTCCTCCCTCTTGAGGGCTTGGGTCCTAACCCCACACCTGCCATGGGGGTCACCCTGCCTGCGCCTCTCTTTCGCTCTGTGAAATGGAACAGCCCACCTCTCAGGACTGTTGTGGAGGAAGCAAAGCATGCACCTCTATGTGTATGTGTGTGGCAAACGTCATCCAGATTTGCACGTGTGAGTAGTTTTAATTTGTACTAACTGCTTTTAAACTGTCCTGTTGCAAGTGTTAAATGGATTAATGCCCTTCAAGCCTCTAAATTATTTTTATGGCTTTAAGTTATTCTCAACTGTTCACATTGACTTTACTGTATGCCAGGCCATAGGCGGGATATAAATATCTTCATCATCGTTGTCGTCAGATTGACAATACACCTGAATGAGTCACCAGAGATAAGATCACAGGAGTCCAATTGCAAAAGGTGACAGTATGCTCCAAAGAAGCCACAAGTTTCAACAGTTCCTGGGTTTTTGGATAGAGTCCGAATCATTCATGGTCCAAAACGCCAGGAGAAGGGAGACTGTGAAACCAAGACAATATACATATGTAAATACTTCCAACTGGCCTTTAGCAGCAGATCTTGGGGCACAGCACTGTCAATGAAACTCCTCTAATACAGTCCTACCATCCACTACCTTGCAACTCAAATGGCCATAATGCCATGCCCAATTTCCTTTTGCCTTCTATATTGCACCTCACTTCCTCAGGCGCAGGGTCGCTGGGGTAAAATACAGCCGGAAATGGAGAGAGGGGGGCCTTGGGTCATCCTCTTTGAGGGCAGGGAGTCCTTGCATCAGCTACTCTCCTACTGGGGTTCTCAGCCCCCCTCAACTTGGTCTCCCCTCCACAAAGTGGGAAACCCACAGGGTCCCCTTGAGGACACTGATATGGGGCCACAACCCATAGGAAAGGGGACTTTGTCATTGAAACAAAGGGGAGCTCTATGGTGTCCGGCTCTTAAGTTTTATACTTTATTTCAACTGGATTCACTGGGGGGGAGGGGGGCATAGCCCCAGTTGCCCAGTTTCTCTGTCTGCCATGATAGTACCTTTGATGGCACCTGAAATCTGCCACCTGAGGCAGATGCTGATGAACCCTAACTCTACAGCTCACTCCCGCACATTCGTCCCCCCAACACACCTACCAAAATCCATCTCTGTGTCATTTTGTATGAGGGCTCAGATTGGGAGAATGGGTGAGTCTGAGGGCACAACCTCACCCTCATGGTCGGTCCATCTGTCTGTCCGTCCATCCACCTGTGCCTGCTTTTGCCCTGAGATCCTGCCAAAGCCTTTGCTCACCTCAACTGTGTACACCTACGGCCAGGAGCCTCTGTGCAAAGCCAGAAGGACCCAACATGGAATGGCCAAAGCAGTGGCCCTCCCGAGCTTCTGCTGACTGGGCCTCCTGATCCCCACACACTCACACACCCAAACACATACACACATACAATTTGCCCGATTGCCAGACCTGTCCGTCAGGCCCGCGTCGGCTGTTAGGAGCCATGCTGCGAGGTGGGGACGCTGCGCCCTCAGGGGGTCGGGAGTAGGGTCGGGGGGGTCACGGCCAAGCCCCCTCCTTTAACAAAGCGGGTAGCCCTATCTCCCCCTTCTCCCAACCTGCCAGAGCAGGGAGACTCCAAACGCCTCTCTGCAAAGGAAGACATTGTGCCTCAGCTCTAACCACTAGGATGTCAACCTCTCAGCACGCTGCCTAGAGCACATAAACCACAAACATTCAGGTACCCCAAGTCTGTGGAGAGCTGAAGCTATAGGGACAAAAGACCTCCCCGCCTCTGGCTAAAGGAGGAGACCTTCCGTGCCCTGCTCACGCCAAGGCTGCCATCTTTTTTTCCCCCACCAGCCTTTGCGCTCCTGCCTCAAACAACACAGATGGAGGACCAGGGAGCCAGCTTTGCCTCCCTCAACGGGCTGCACCAAAAAGAAAGGATTGGGGCTGGGGAGACTGACAGACACTAGGGGGGTGCAAAAAGGGGGCTAGAGGGGGTGCATGGTTCACACATACACACACTGCAACAACAGCAGAGAGAGAGAGGACCATTGGAGACTCTGTCCCACTCTTGCCTCCATGCTGGGGAAAGAAAGGTCTACCTGTTCACCCTCTCTGCGGGCCTGCTAGGAGTGGCCATTTCCTCTGGCCAAGGCCTGTGCAGCCACAGGCCGGCCTCCCCCAAACTGTCCTCTGCCCTCCCCTGGAGATGCCCAAGCTGCCCAGCAGCACAGCTGCAGACTGGCAAGGCAAGGGAGGGAGGGAAGGGGCAGTGGGGTGGATGGGGCCCACTCCCACCCACCCCCAGCCCCAACTTCCCTCCTCTGGCCAGCCTTCTTCCTGAGGCTCTCCGGGAACTGGCACCCCCATCACTATGGCAGGCGGGCGGCCAAGCTTCGTCCTTGCAGAGCGGGCTCTGAGCTGCCAGTAATTAAAACCCTGTTAAAGTTCATTAAGCAGCTCCACTTCCGACCTCATTAAATGATGATGAGGGGAGAGCGAGAGCGAGGGAGAGCGCATATAATGTAATCACTCACTAAAACTCAGCCCGGTCCTTCCCTGCTCTGTGCCATTTCTTTTCTTCTTGTCTCTTTCTACTCTTTTTCCTTCTTTCTTCCACTCTCCCCCTCCATCACTCCTCTCCTATATGCAAGAGCTATGGGGACCCGCATGGCCTAACCTCGTTGTGTAAGGGAAATGGGATTAAGTGAGGCGCTGCACCACCTTCACACGGGAATCCAGCATCATCTTGAATAACACACTGTCGTCTAGAAGGGGTACTGACAGAAGTCAGGGTTCACTTTGTTTTGACCAAACCTCGAAAGCTGAGCAAAGAGAATGGGGACCAAGACAATCAATACCAAGAGCACCAGACAGACAGACATTTCCATTTGAGTTCTTAAAGATGATGGATGCTAACTGTGAATTTGGGAATGAGGGTTTTGTTCCTGCTACTATTAAACAAAGGAATCAAAGCCCTTTGTGGATTTAGAGCAAACCCTCCCATGATTTACTCAGGGATCCCAGTTTCCAATCCACCTTCTCCTGGGGAGACAAAGGGGGACCTTTCTCAACATCCTACAAAATGCCCCTTCCACTCCCAACATGCCAGCCTGAAAGCTTCCCAAATCCAACTATCTAATAATGGGACTTTGGACAAAGCTTGAGGGAAATTCCATTTTTGGATTGCAGTTCCCAGAATCCTGCAGCCAGCATAGCCTTTCTGGAGCTCTGGGCCAAGTACAGATGCTGAGGTTCTGAGCTAGGAGGAAACCGAGTGGTGACCCGGAAGCTTAAACTGACCCTTGACGCTTCCCATCCAGCCCCTGCTGACATCAAAAAAGCTTAACTCAAAATCTGACCCTTTAGTTTTGTATTGAAATATTAGCTGCTGACTAGGTTTTTAGGCACAAATGCCTTCTGTTTAAAAAACAAAAGCAAAACTAGTGGCCTGGGCATACCTGGTAAGCATTGGCACCTGCAAGAAGTTCACTGACGACCTCAGTGCCCCTTCCTCCATCCGCCACCCTTGATGGCATCCTGCCCCTTCCTTTAAAAGGAGCGGGATGTGGTGATAAGACTACAACAACAACTGAGCTGAGGCCAGCCACTGGTTCATGGTCACCCCACACGGTCCACACACTGAGCAGGAGCTTCACCAGAGCTCAGAAAAGGTGGGGCTTGGGCTACAACCCCCATGTGCTTGCTTCTATGTCTATGCGTGCGTGCGCACACACACACACACACACACACACATCCTTTGCCAGCTTCACATTCCTGTCCTCAGGTCCAGAAACAGTAAGTTATACATACTACCCAGGCACACAGACTTGGCTGTGGGTGAAATGAAATCAGCAGGACTTAAAAGTTAAAAGAATCCAGAACAGAGGTGTTCTTTTATTTGACGCCACGAAAATGTCCAGGCCCCGCATCCAGTTCTGTGCTTCCACCTCTTCTTGCCATATACGCTCCCTCCTTCCTTTCTCCCTTCTCACTGGGACAATCCTGCCCCACACATCCTTAAGCAAGCAAACAGATGGACCACATTCGCATTTCTAGTTCCAGGGGTGGGGGTGGGGGGTAAGACCCCCTTAATCTTAGAGATTCAGCCACAGACTTTTAACAGACCAGCCATAGCACCAGGAATTGTGGAAGCAAGAGTGGGAAGAGAGCCCAAAGTTCCTCTAATGCAATCCCTTTCTGCCAGCCTTTAGCATCGGGAGAGCTCCTGCCCATGTTTTCAGTGTTTTCTCCATAAGATTGTCTCTAAAAGCCCTGTTCTGGCTATGCCCAACCTCAGACATGAAGCAGCAGGCAGCTTTTGCAATGAGTTACTTTTTTGGACTGCAACTCCCAGAATCCCCAGCTAGCATGGTCAATGGGGATAGGACCTTCACCACAGTGACTTCTTCACTGTACAATGCCCTCCTCAGAAATATCCATCGAGATAGGAATTAGAAAAAGGCTTTTTTGCCCAGAGTTTTGATAAATGATGTTTTCCCTCTGGTGACAAATTGTTCGTTTTAGTTGTGCTTTTATGGGATTTCACAGTAGACTGGCTTGATTTTGGTAAACTGCCTCAAGGGTCTAGTAATGATGGAAAGGCTCAGGATACAAATGTTTTAATTGAATAACTAAACAACAAAACAAACCTTGTTTATTTTGCCCCAATGGCTGAGATGCGTGTGTGTGTGTGTGATAATTCCAGGAATTCCCCAGCCAACATGAAGACACTGGCAATGCTAACTGGGGGGGATTCTGTGAGCTGGTATCCTTTAAAAAAGTAACTTATGCTTTAGTATACTGATCTTAATAAATAGTTTTGTGACAGGTTTGGAAGTGCGATGCAAAATGAGTGCAGACGGAGGCCATTTCCGTGGGCAAAGTACCTCCAAAAGGCTGTGTGTGTCCTGTAAACCACAAGCCCCCCCCCCCCCCCGCTTTTGTGGGGGCCCCGCCCCCCCCCCCCCCCCCCCCCCCCAAAACCCTTGCTCCAGTCATAGAAAACATGGCTATTCAAGATTCCTGAAGGTCTACGCAAGCAGCCATTTTGCAGGAAACAACAAAGCCCACCCCGCTCCAAAAACCAGTCTTGGAAATGGTCTCCCAGTCAATTCCTTGGTTCACTTCTGCATACTTGTATGAATAATACAATCATTCACCATTTCAGGTGATTCCAGGAGGGGTAGTTCCAATTTGGCTGAGTAGCCCATAGCCACCTTCATTGTCTCTTAATGGCGATGAATGCTAGCCAGCTCCTCCTTCCTCTGGGCCCAGTCAATGGACTCCCCTGCCTCTTCCCCTTTGGGGAGCTCCCAATTTGGACCACTTTTCCTTCCATTGCCCATGTCAGTTAAAGCCGCTGTTTTTTTATATGTTGGCACACATATTTTGAGCCTGCCCAGAATCTGATGTCTCCTGTTGCATTTCCCAACACTCAGGTTGGTAAATACAGGCAACAGGGCTTTCTCCATAGCACCAGGCTGACTGTGGAACTCCCTGCCAAATGAGGTTTGCCCGGCTCCATCCCTTTGGCCTTCCAACCAGCAGCCAAAATAGCCCACAGCCTTTGATGCTCCAAACTACTTGGGTTGAATCCTTTGTCCTTCAAGTCATATTTAAGGATTGGTTTTGAACTGTTTTTGAAGGTTTTAAAAGAATGTTTTAATGTATTTTTAAAGGTTTGTTTAATAATCTCTGCAGGGTTTTATATGCGTTTATTTCTTGCGCATGACTTCAGGGTCCTTGTGGGCTGGCAGGGGATAGACAAAATACTTTAAATGAATAAATGTGAGCTCCCCCACATGAAGCCTGCTCCAATGTTTTGCTGTACATTTGAACACTCTTTTGCTGGGATACATATAGAACAGGATTGGTTATGAATGCAAATCAGAAGAGCAACAAGATGTTCGATGGCGACAATGAAAAATTAAAAGATGGGCTGGTGCCAGATTCGCAAAGACCACACACACACACAGGCCGAGTCCCTACACCACAATTCAAATACAACTCTCCCAGAAAAACCTGTCCATATCTAACCCCACAGCAATCCAACAGCTGCCCTGCAATGTCAGGAGGCGCAGACTGCTTCCCCACAGCCCCTCAGGTGCTCAAGACGGCTTCCCAGCAGCAACGGACGCACCTGGAAAGGGCGCCCAATCCCCATGTCAGCACAGGTTGGACAAGGAGACCCAGCCCATGGTCCCTCTGCCACAGGGCTCACATTTGGGCTGCCAGAGTTTGTACACAGGGGCAGTAACACAGTGGTCCAAGCTAACTCACCACAATCTCTGCTGACGAGGGACTGCCAGGTAGTCCAAAGTGAGGCACTGGCTTCTATTTTCTGCAGAGCGCAGCCTTGAGCAGCATTCATTCACGCAACCCCTTCTTCCACTGGTGCCAACTTCTGCTGTGGACCATAGGCACCAGTTGCAAAAGGCCCTGTGTGTACCAAAAACCCTGCAGTGAAGCAGCTGCATAAATTGTTTGCCGGCAGCACAACCCACTACCACAGCTTGCAGGGGTTCATGAAAATCCACACACTTCATCATGCAATGTGTGCTTCCAACATGTGCCCATGACGGCTGACTCAAACACAATTCATATGAATCACACACACAAGACACAATTGCCAGTATTGAGGAGCTTGTCCTCTCCTTGCCTATGCTGATCCACAAGTATCTCTCCATTTAATAGAAACACTGTTTTCCACAGTTCTGTCAGGCTCCCATGCAGCCAAGAAACTCAGGATGGGGCCATGTTGGATTTGACTCATATTTCAGTGGCTTCTTCAAACAGAGATTCAGTGGGACAGAAGAAAATGGCCTCCCATTCCCGCCTATTGGAGAAAGTCCAAGCTGGTCCAAGAGAGGACAAGATGTCACCTTCTCAGCCTCTGCTTCCTCTTTGGGGCTGAATGGGACGGCAGCTGCCAAACCACACCTACAGACTGCCACGCGGACAGGGTCCTTGGCCATACCCAGGCAATGCCATCTGTGGTGGGTAGTGGCATCCGGGAATGAGGGATGGCAAATGAACCCCAGGATTTACTCCAAACTTTAAAGGCACTGACCTACTGGAGGGGGAATAGCATTCAGAACTTTAGAGCACTCCTTTCAAATCCAAACTAAAGCCCAGATCAGACCCACTGTCTCCTCCAACACAGACGCTGCCTTCCACCATCACCTTTGTCCTCCATCTTCTGCCACCTGAGGCTCCATGTTCCTCATTAACAGGCCCTGCCCTGGAGATTCGGAGCGGGGGGATTGTGCAACATTTTCTTCAAATGCCCTTGGAAGACTGACCAACAGATTGGGAAGTTTCATTCTGTCACCCCTATTACTCTCGTTGCCAAGGGCTGCGTGAAGCTGAGAGTCAGGGCTCAGCTAAAGCTGCCCAGTAGGTTTGGGGCCACTGACTACAGGGCTGCGGCCACAGCTGGCCCAATGGCTGATCAACGGCACCTTCCTCCACACGCTGTCCTCCGTGCCACTCGCTCTCCCATTAATACACAGGCTAGCCTTCTGACAGCTCTCATGGCCACCGTTCACATTAGTGCAGCAGCCATTTTATTACCTTCGCTACCAGACTCCAACAACCCCGAGTCCAGCCTGCGACAGAACAGAAAAAGAGGGAAAGGGGGACCAGTTGGGAATTTGAAAACAACCCCAGTCTGGTGAAGGAGGAGAGGGTCCACTGTGCAGAACAGGAGACCAGAGGGAGGCATGGCCGGGGGGCACGCAGGTGCATGGGGAGATTGGATGGCGCTCCCACCCTGGGAAAGAGGGTGAGCAGCAAAGCGTGCAAGGCAGAGGAGAAGATTCAAAGTGGGGAACGACAGGGTATGCAGGTGGGTGAGAAAGAAATATTATCATTGGTCTGAGTCTTGTTGGGGGGTGGGCTGAAAAAGGAAAAAAGAAGGAAGGGGGCTCAGGAAGTGCTCCTTCTAGCAGGTGCAGAAGGAGAAGAGCAATAAAGAGGAATAAAAGAAGCTGGGGGGGGGGGGGGAAAGGAAAAAGACGGTCCCTGGGGGACAGAACTCAAGAGAAGGGAAATGTTCTCGGGAGCTAAAAGTCTAGGAGTTGCCAGAGGTTTAGAAGCAATGGGTGAAGAGGAAAGAGGAGGAGAAGGAGATGGAAAAGGGACCAAGACAGACCAGGGAACTCCAGTTGGAAAAGGGCCACAGGAAGAAGTGACCCAGAGGCCAGGAGGGCTGGAGGCAGAAACAGGTTGTGGGGCGTGTGTCTTTAGGGGGGAGAGGTGCAGCCTGGTGGCAGCGGCCTAGACCTTGGGTGCCCAGGGCATGTGTGGCTGCTTCAAGGTGGTCAGGGAGGGGGCTGGAGGAAGGGGGTAGCAGGGCTGAGGGTCGGGAGGAGGGGGGAAGGCAAGGCTTAGCTCCCTGCCCTGATCTCTCCCTACACACAGGAAGCAGGAGCTTCAGCACTGAGACCCCCCCCCGCCCCCATTGCATGGCCAATGGCCAGTCCCTTGGGAAGCCCCTTCTTCTGCTGCTGCTGCTGCTGCCCCCTCCCCAATCCCGCTGACCCCTGCGCGTGGCTGGGCCCGGAGGCTGGCTGGAACAAAGGGCCCAGAGCTGGGCCAATCAGGCTGTGCGCTCTCCTGCCGCTGACCTTTTTATGATTATTATTTAAGGGGAAAAGCAGAGGCAGCAGCAGGAGGAGGGAGGGAGGGAGGGAAGGCGCTTGGCCAAGGAGAGAGGCAGCCTTCCTTCCCACAGCCCCCCATGGCAATGCCCCCACATCCTCTCCCACCGCCACCCCCAGGCCAGGCTCCCTAGGAGACCCCTCTCTGACCCGGGGTCCCAGGGCAGCTCAGGGAGGGAGGGTGCTTCCACCCCAAGCAGCCAAAGACACACATCTCCACACTCAGGGAAGTGTGGAAACAACGTGCCCCCTTCACCCCAGCCTCACCAACAGCCCCCAGGCCCTACCAGAGGGAGCGGACCCTCAAGTGCCCACCCCAGGGGTAAACTCCATCTTCTAAAGGGACCTCTCCTCTCCTGCAGGGAACCATTTCACAGGCTTCTGGGTCAGGGATTTAGGAGCGGAGGAGAGCCATTCCTCCCTATTTCTCCATATCTGTTCTGGTCAGTTTTGAGTTCAGTTGAAGCTCATGGGCCTGTTTTGACAGAATAGCCAGTGGATGTGCCTTTTAAGCAGACATCATCCATGCACACATTCTCACCCACAAAGACATGCACGCAGGCAGGCACCATAAAGTCATGTCCTGTGACACATACATACAAAGAAAGTGTGTGGATGTACACACAGAGAAGGGAATGTACCCAAGACCAAGGAGAGGACCCACCTGACGCCAACCTGACTTGGCCAAGCTAAACATAAAAGCTGTCACCAGGAAAACACCATGAAACCCCAGCGTAGCAAACGTCCTGCCATATGTAGACACTGCCTCTCGGTTTGAGCTGATTCTGGCTGGGCTCTGCCCATGTCGAAGGTGTATCCAAGCGCACAGACACAAGGCCTATCACAGTGGCTTCCTCATGCGCTCACCTCTTGGAAATGGATGCATGAGTCAACCACTGCTAGCATGTCCTTGCATCAGCCTTTGTCCAGCTGTTTTCTGGCGGAGAATTTATATATGAAACAGAAATAAAAGGAAGGCATCCAGCCAGATTTTAGGTAGAGCAAAGCTCTGTGCAGAGTGCTGTGTTATAAAATAATGGGTTTTATTCCAAAATCAGCCCGATTCATTCTCCTCCTCCTCCTCCTCCTCCTCCTCCTCCTCCTGGGAAACGTTGTCCTTCAAATCCACAAAGGTTTCATACTCATGGAGTAGGGCTTAGTTTGCTATTAGCAGACGCATTGCTTGCCACTGTCAAGAGGGGATCGGGGAATTCAAGACATAACTTGTGCTCAGATTTTTTGACAGGTGCCTGCTTTGATTTTAATCAGCCCTCAAAGCAGAGGAAAGGAGCTCCCAGCTACCAAAGCCACGTCGCCCAAATCAACGTTTAGTCAAATGAAAGACGGAGAGCCAAGGTTCTCCATGGGTTTGAATCCCCACAGCCCTCGGAACAATGGATGTGTGAGAGCCACACTGAAGGAAGACCCAGACCTGCTCCAGGTGGACTTGCAGGCGGGGAGGCCTTCACGGTTTGCCTCAGCCTGAAGGACAGCCGCGCGGCGGAGGGGGGTCTTTCAAGCAGAGCCCCTCCATCCGTCCTCCATTCCGCCAAGTCATACAAAGACTGGACAAGTCTTCCGTCTAATCCAAAAGCTTGCTCTCTTCCCTTGTCACGAGAACTACTCCAATAATGGCATCACTTGCATATGTTCAGCTCTCTTTAAGTTTCAAATCACATCATTTAAAAAGCATCCTTGCAAAGTGGCCTGCCTGACTCAAAGTTGTCATCTCTGATGTTTTAATGGAAGACAGAGATACCATGATTTTTATGCAATATACTTAATAAGGGAGCTGTTAAGTACTTGCAGCCCTATTTTGATTTCACATGCGAAAGCAGCCTAAATCACATGCGTACGGCATTGTAAACAGACCACAAGACACAGACGGACGGATGGACGGATGGCAGAAAGAGAGCAAGGGAATCATGAAGCCAGTGCCACACGATGCCAGTTTGGCCATGCAGGCCTCTCTGACCAGGTCACACTGAACACCCTCACACACACACACACACACTCACACACCCCTACGAAGCACCTACAGTCCGGCCCAGAACTCAGGAGACCCTAAAACAACCAATATGGGCCTCAAAATGTTAGCGGTTCCTCTTGGAACTTGCCCCCACCCTCCACATAGAAGGCTGAGCGTCTTGTGCAAAAGGTTCCACAAGATGCAGCCACAACCCCCATCAGCCCTTTGGACAAGGGCTTCCCAGGCTCCACAACCTCCCTGCAGCCCCACAACTGGCTTTGTGATACCCCCTTTCCAGCCCTAGATCCAAAGGTGGCTACCAAGGAGGCAGGGGCTCAGGAGCATGGGGCACACTCATGCACACGCTCTCCACACTTCTGCACATACTGGCTTTTCTGGCCAGGAAAGAAAGAAAGAAAGAGAAATATGCGGAGGGCTGGAGGTGGGGGCAGTTACTACAGGCTGGAAAATCGATTTCTGCCTCTGAACAAGCTTCTCTTCCCAGATCTCTGGGTTCATTAGCAGGGACTGGGCTTGACACCAATACAATTTCCACACCGCGCGCAGCAGCAGCAGAGATGGGGGGGGGGGTCCTCAAAGCCCAGCCGTGAGAGGGGCCAGGAAAGAGGGTCCCTCCCTCCTGATGGGGCCCCTCTCTTGCCAGGGCCCTTCCCCTGAGTCCCAGGTCCCTCTGCCATTTCTCCTCCTGGGGCCTGTCAGGAGGCGCTCTCCCTCTGGACTCTTTGGGGCAAGCGATCTCCTGCCAATCCTTCCTCAATCTCCTCCTCCTCCCCATCTGTCCTTCTGAAGCCGGGCTGGTCCTCCTTTTGGGAGAGAGATGGCCAGCAAGGCCTGGCCAGCAGCCCCAGGGCCCCCCTTTCCCCTTCAGCCCCAAAGCAGAGAATGCGGGCTGGGCAGGGCAGGGAGGGCAGGGAGGGCACCCTGAGGCTGGCAGCAGAGAAGCCCGGCTTTTGAGGAGAGGGCAGTGCAAAGGGGGGGGGGGGGGAGGGAGAGGGGAGGCACAAAATGGACCCCAGTCTTTTGGAAGGAGTTCTGGTCATCCCACCCAGAGACACAGAGGTGAGCCCTGCTTGGGTCCCTGTCTGTCCCTGAGTCCGAACTGCCTGCAATTCCAGCTTCATCTGAGAGAGATGGGGGGGGGCTGTCTCAGGGGAAGGGGGTCCCCTTATGGCCTCCCTCCGGCAGGAAGAAGGGGGTCCCAGGGGGCTCGGAGCCAGGCTGCGGGGGAGAGACCGGAGACTTTGGGGCCGCTTCTTGCGGGGCTGTTTGGGCAGAGGGGGGGGCAAGGGCTCAGGGAGGGAGACCCTCAAAGGGGGCGTTTGGGGGTTTGTGTGGGGTCTCTTTCCTCCCCCTCCTCCCATTTCTCCCCTTTCCACCTGCGCCGGGCTCTCTCTCTCTCTCTCTCTTGCTTTCCTTCCCCCTCCCCGCCCGCCCGCCCGCCTTCCGCCTATCGACCGGAGGAGGATTCCGGCGCCGGAGGTTCGATACGGAGCAGTGACACTCCGGATCAATACGGCATGAATAAAAGCCCCGCTCGCTGGCTCGCTCGCCTGGCTCTCTTACCGTTGGCGAGGGCTCCACCGTTGAGCCTCCATCCCGCGGCCCCCGCTCCGCTCTCGGGGGCCCTCTGGAAGACCAGCGGCAGCGGCAGCGGGACGAACATGGTCCTGGCAGCCTCCCGCGCCGCCCCTCCGCATCCCCCCGGGAGAAGAAGAGGGCAGCCAGCGGCCGAGAGAGAGCCCCGGACGGAGCGGAGCCCCAGCAGGGAAGGGGAGTCCGAGGCGCTTTGGCCGGCAGGAAGGCGGCGGCGGCGGCGGCAGGGGAGTGGGCGCGCCTCCTGTCAGCGCCAAACGGGGGGAAGGAAGGGGGGCACCCCGAGACCCTCTCCCTGCCTCCTCCCAGACAGACCAGGCCCTCCCCCTCTCGGCGCTCCCGCCCCGAGGTCCAGACTCCGGGTTAAGCCCCCGATTAAGCGAGGGGCCTTCTGGGGGAAAGGACCCAGGACCCAGGGGAAGGGCCAGGGGGGCTGCTCGGGACCGGGCTCCCCGCCTCCCCTCTCTCTCACACGCACACAGAGCCCTAGAGATGCCCCCTGCCCCTAAGAAACCACAAGGGCCCCTCCGATCAAAGCAGGGGCAGTGGGCAGAAGGAGCAGCCAAAGAGCGGGGCCCAGCCGGGGGCCCCTCCCGAGGCTCTCTCGCGGGGCCGCGGGGCTTTGAGAGCCTCCCCTGGGCCTCCCTCCCGTCCCAACAGCAGTTGGGCAACTGAGGCGCTCAGCGCCATGGCTCTGGAGCCACAGAAGAGGAGGGGGCCAAAGCAGGGCCCTCCGTGCCAGGCTAAGCGGAGGCACAGGCACTCACGGGGCACGGGACCACAAGTGCCAAGGCCATGCAGAGCTAGGACCCAGTAACACAGCAGCAACTGGCAGTGAGGGAGAATGGGAAGGTCTGCAGGTGAGAGAGAGCCATCCTGTGTCTTGAATCAATTCACCTGAGAGAAGGAATCAAGTCCGGTGCATGAAAGGCCCCTCGGAACCTCTGGCTTGGGAGTCCAGAGGATTTCCATAAGCTGCATGCCCTTCTCTTCCGAAGGAGGGCTTGGAGGTCTTGCGGTTGTGTGGCGCGTGTCCCAGAGCGGTCCCTTTGCACTCCTGTCTCTTGCATGCATCCATCTCCTTCCTCTCTTCTTCCTTGAGAAGCCAAAGGTGAGGAGTGCGCGCACTCTCTCTCCTAAGCCTTCCTCAGGGAAAGGGGTGCCATTATTGCCGGCACTTCCCTTGCACCTGGGCCTACTTTCAAAGAAGGACAAGGGGCTAAAGGACTACATCCAGGCGAGGAAAATCAATGCAAGAGCTCCGAGGAGGAGGATCGAGAGAGCGGGGAAAGAGAGCTCACCCTTCATGGACTGAATGGAAGAGGACTCAAGAAAGCTAGAATTAAGATCCCTCTTCCCATTTTCCAGGCAAACCTTATTAAACTTTTGTCAGACCCTCTTGCTGTTGTTGTTGTTGTTGTGGGTTTTTTTTAATGCCGTTTGTTAATTTGGAAGCAATAGCAGGGGAATCTGGGAAGTGGTGGCGTTTTCACTATTGATTTTGCTTTAAGGAAGGTTTTTGGCTTTTCCAGAAAATGCCATTAAATTAAAAGAGGGGGAAATGGGCCTTGCTTTGTTGCTGCCTAACCCTGGTGAGGGTGAGGGTGGTTGTGGGGAGGGCGCTTGGGCTGTTTCCCCTTTTCTGCCTTTTGGGGCCTAGGAAGCCTCTTCCTGGGGAAAGGGAGGGCCTCCCGGGACGGAGGCACCCCAGGGGCACCCATAGGATGATTCTTCTGAGACGGACTTGTGTCTTCTATTTACCTTTTTCACTTGTAGTGTTTCAGCCAGATCATTTCAATGGTCTTCACATTTTTATGGTCCCTCTGTCTGTGCCTACCTTTGGTCTCTTTCCGGGAGAGAGGCAGCATAGCAATGAAATAAATGCATATCGATGAATCATAAATAAATATTTGCATCCTGCTTTTGCTCCAAAAGAACGATGCAATTAAAAACATACAAAAAGTTAGCATTAAAAAAGAATTAAACTATTTGCAGGATTAAAACAAGTCAGCCTCAGCTTCAAAGAATAAAATGCCGTTTTAAAAGGTCAAAGGCTCTTGCAAACAGTTCTGTTAAAACCATGCATGTTTTCTGTTTTAAAAGCCTAACTGAATAAGAAGGTTTCTGCCTGCTTCCGGAAGGCCAGCCGGGAGGGGTCTGTCCTGAGAAGGGTCCCAGAGTCCAAGGGGAGGGGTCTGCCACCAAAACGGCCCCTTCTCCCCCAGCCCCTCCGGAGGATCCTTCTGTAAGGAGATAAGGTTGACCAAATAGCCTGACAGATAGGGAGCAAGGACCCTGGGCTCTACTTTGCCATGCCTGAGATTGGAGATCAACTGTCCTTTAGGAAAAGCCTCTATGTCTTTGGCAAAGACATCCTTCTGGAACACAAATGAAAACTGTACAGCTTGTTGCTACACACACACACACAGTTCCACAGAATAAAGGCAATTTTTGTTTAAAAAAGTAACAAGAGCATTGCAGAGTCAATGAGTTCCCCTTGAAAGAAACACAACATACAAGAATCACATGCATAGATCCTTTTCATCTATAGTATTTCCAGCCCTGAAAGACAGGCCGAGGCGCTCAGAGGCAAAGCCCCCTTTTCCCACCACTCTGAGTAGGAACTGAGTCAGTGCAGACATTTGGCTCAAATACGCAAAGATCGGATCTCGATCCCTACGGCTCCGTCTGAACAACTAAGCAGCATGACACAGGGCAAACACAGGAGTGGAAAGCCCATGCCACGGTGTCTGTGTGGGGTGATGCCGGCTGGGGAAGAAATTATAATGGTGGCGGTGATGAAGAAGAAGAAGAAGGTTGATGATTATGTATTTCGCCTTTTTAATGTGTGTGAGCCAGGAGACAAAGAATCACAAGAAGCATTCAAGAGGACAAACGGCCCACCGCTGAAGCATCAAGCCACAGCTCCATTGTGAAATATGCTTGTCTCTTTGGAAGGAAAAGCTCCTGCCGCAAATCAGGAGGTGAACGCTTCCCAAGTGTAGCAGTGCCTGGCTTTTGAGGCTAACTTTTAGGTCTTTCCCTTCCACAGATTAATAACTCTTGACAAAAATACTATCTTCTCTGAGGCCCACCAAGGCATCCTTGGCTGGGTACCGGCTGAGCATTTTGCAAGCCTGGGCAGCCAAACTGCCAAGATTCCCCACACCTTCACTACATGCACCTAAAATTGCTACTCCTCCTACCACCAGCGCCTGCCCTGCTGCTTACTTGGGTGAGGGTCCCTTGGGTGAACCCAAGCAAATGACCCACCTCATTCAGAGCCCACCTTGATGCCCAGGAACCATCTCCACAGAAAGCGAGAGGACACTGTAATCCCAACCAACAGGAAGCAGCGAGATGGGAGTCTGGCTCCTCTCTGTCCACAAAGTCAAGGTATTCCTTTGCTAGGCCAGGTCTGTTGCATCGTCATTGGCTTCCCTGTCTTGCACCTTGTCCCTCTCTCGCGACCCCAGAGCCTAGGTCACTACTAAACTGAAACCAGAAGACCTGTCTCAACTACTACCTTACGAGTCACTTTGGACCAAACCTCCCTTAAATGTTTAGGCAAACAGCAGCAGTGGGACCCATTTGGATGGGAAGGGGCTTCCTGCTGGGAAATAGCATCTCTTGCGTGAACTGGACAGGGAAAGGGGGCAAGGACCCTGCCTCTCCAGGGGCTCCCAATCCAGTTTCCCAACAGCTGAAAAAAGATGCTAACGCTGTCATTATTTAGACCTCAGGCTAAGAACTACCCTGCATGGAAAACTTTAGGGTTTGCCTGCAAACCTCCAGAGGCAGCTGGAAGGGACGGGGGTGTATGTGGAAAGCCAAGGGGTCTGGAAGCCTGAGGCCTGAGTGAAAAGCATGACTGTGTACTTCTGACATAGTTGTGTGATAGAAGCAAAGTTTGGGGGAATGTTTGTTTGGGGGTTCTCTGGAATTCAGGCCCTAGACTCTTGCATGCGCCATGGTCTTTTCAGACAGCTGACTTCTCATGCTACTAATAAAAATCATTGCACAGACTTATCTTTTCCTCCTAAACTGTTTTTGTTTCCCCTGAAAAGAAGGAAGGTACAAGGAGTAGGAAGTTATAAATGTATGATGATGACAACATCTGGCCCACCCCATAAAACTCCATGAATGAGGCAGGGGCACTACAGAATACAAGCCTAATTTGGGAACAAAGTTCCTGCATTCACATTCTGTCACTCTACAAAGTGCCAGCATTAGCTGCACAGGTTTTATTTGCTTCCACATTTATTTGCTCCTGTGTGAGTGACATTTATAGTACAACTACACGTAACGAAAGCACAGCTTTCTGGTGGAACAAGTTTTGATTGGAGAAGTGATGGGATAGCTTCTTTGCCTGCTACTTCCATGCTCAGAAGCATATTCCATTCTGTCCCCAATAGAGACCCAGAAGGACATTTGCTCACACAAAGGCATGTTTGGAACCCAGAGCAGGGGAGATTAGTTGGCTGGGTGTGTGTGTGAGTAAGGATGAAAGACCAAAGGGGGGTAAACTGCAGGTGGAGAAGGGGCTAAGCATCTGATAAACACTTAGACACTCCTCTGCTAAAACTCTTATCTTGGAATATGAAGTCACTAATGCTTTGGAATGTACTGGCATGTAAAACCGTGTAGTTCTGCCTTTACATGCGGCACAAGGAGGATCTCAAGGTGGGGGGGGGGGGGGAGAGGAGCCTAGATGGGCTTTTCAGTGTTGCAATGCTGGTTTTTCCCCCACCCTCCCCCTTTTTGGATCTGTGAAGGAATCCTCAGGCACCCTCTCTGTCCTCCTCATCCCAGAAAGAGACATGGCAGCACCACTGACCTTTCAGATAGAAGCGGCAGCTGTAGTACATTCACTCCAGTCCAGTCCAGTACCTGGGGAAAAGAGAGAAGGTATCAGTAAACCAGGCCAAATATTAAAGGCAACACCTTGACCACCATGCGCCATCTCAGTGTTTTCTGTGCTCTTGGGGAAGGCTGCCTTGTTGATGGGTCCTGGCAAACCCTTCCTCCCACCAGTAATGGAGGATGACTGGGGTCCAAGCAGCAGTGGGTGGGTGGGTGGGTGGGCGGGCAGGCGCATTGGCTATTTTAATGTCTTCCATGTCCCTGGGTCAAAGCCACACCATTGGTACTGAAAGAACTTTGAATGGTGGCAAAAGGAGGGCAACACAAGCTTTGAATGGTGGCAAAAGGAGGGCAACACAACCTCTGCCCCAAGGCCTTCAAGGATGCCAAGAGCTCTTGCCAGCCCTATAGGTCTGCCAAACGTCAAGAGATAATATGAATGCACATGGGATTTATTTTTTAAACAGACTCAAAGTGCTGGGGGGAGGGAGAAAGCTCAATGTTAAAAAGAGAAAAACAGACCACTGAGCCCAGCTCTTTGCCAGCCACAACTGCAAAGCCCTGCTTCTGGCATCCAATGCCCAGGCTTTTGCTATCTTTGCCCTTTTACATTTATGCTGCCAACTGACTGGCCTGGTCTTTGCTGAGCCACTGAAGCATCAGAACACAAATTCCCAGTGCCTGAAGTGCCTGGCAGCTGGCACCTGAATGATGTGTGGAAGCCGGCTCCCTCTCCTAACTGCTGCCTGGAAACGTTGCTGGCTCCTAGGATAACCCTCTCCACCCAAAATTGCACCCTCAATTAGGCAGAAAACATGGCTGGATAGTAACCATATCCGAACCAAAGGATAAACCGTCTGTGTACTACCAAGCAGATAAATTTTAAAAGGCTATGGAGAAACTAAAAACCCATGTGAATTGTTCAGAGTTGAGCCTTACATAGCAGGAAGCAGAAACTTGGCATTGTGGATCTTTTCTGGAGAACACAGAGGGCTGGTCAATGGGAATGGGGGCAGGGAGTAATTTTCCTCTTTTCCCCCCTACACACACACACACACACACACACACACACACACACCCCTTTGGGGGAAGCATTTCAAAGCACTCTGTAGATGGGGGGAAATGGAGGAAATCAGGTGCGAAAGGTCTGCCAGGCCAAGAGAATCCACAAGTGTGCTTGCCGACACCGAAGCCGCCCCCAAGGGCGACTGCCCCTGCTCCGGTCACCCCACTGTTGCCCTCTTCCCGTGTTGCATGGAAATCCTGGGCCTTGGCTTGTGGCCCCCTCCTCTCTCCATGCCAGGGAAACCCACCCCCCTTTTCAGGAGGCCAGAGCCCCTCCAAAATTGACACAACAGCGCACCCCCACGCCTTGCCCCCCTCAGAGCGAACCCACAGTTGTTCCTGCTAATCAGCCGATGTCATCTGCAGAGTGAAGTCTTTGCTTAAAGAGATTTAGGGCAGGAATCAATAGGAAATTTAAAAATCAATGCGGTTAGTATGAGAAAATCAATGGCGTTTAATCGGCCTGCCGATCCCCAGTCACAACAATTAGAAGGCTGGGATGTTCTACATCCCGCTACATGCCATTAGCGTCAATATTTGTGTAAGTGATGGCAGGGGGCAGCCGGGGGGGCGGTGGGAGGAAAAGAGAAGGGGGGAACCCCAGTCCAATACTAAAGCACTTGAAAGCAGAGCAAGGAAGGAAGCCTGCCTGCCTATGCGCTACTGCGCACGAGGGGAGATCCCAGCATCTGATGCTCACCGTTTCCCTTTGGGAACCGGGTTCGGAGAGTTGCTTTCCTTATTTTTCCTCCTGGGGTAGTTAGCAGAAGCATCCTCTTAATGCCTTCCAGGGGAAGAGGGAAGAAGAGGCAACCGGGGTCCAGGGTTGCTATTCCTATTCTCTGGGTGCAAACCAGTATTTATGACTTTGAAGAGGAGAAGGTGGGCTTGGCTGTTAAAGCAGGGAAGGTGCAGGGCCTTGCTAAAAAGAGGGCAGCCCCCAGGGGATGCCCAGGCTGGGCAGCAGAAGGAATTCTCTCTATAGTAAGAGGTCAGGAAAGAAAAGGCAGGACTGGGGAGAAGGGGAGAAGGAGGGAGGCCTTGTTAGGACAAGGAGAGCTCCCTGCGGCCCCTTCCCTTCGGGGTCAAGGCAGTGCAGTGGTCAGAGACCTGGGAAGTCCAGGTCTCCATGGGGGACGTGGTGCCTATCCTTGGCTTCTGGCCTAGCCATCCTTGCAGGGCTGTTGTAGCAAGAGACAAGGAGCATCATGCACCTCCTTTGGACATATGTCTAAAATGGGGGCTACTCTGCTGCTGCAGCCATCTTGCTCAAAAGAACCACAGTGGCACTGGAGCTGATGTGAGAGGAATGTGGAAAGAAATGAATTAATAAGGCAGCAAAAACACAAGGTGGACGACGTGGTCCCTCCGTGTGTGAGGGGCCACAACGCGCCAGGGACCCCTGTGGGCCCCTCTCCCTTAAAATGCCCCAGATGCCAGCAGCAACGAGTGTATGAGGCAAAGGAGGGAGGATGAGGAGTGGAAGCGCCTCAGGCCCAAGGCTGGCACAGATGGTTGCCAGATTGAAAACCAGGGAAGGCTCCTGGCGCTATTAATGGTGGCGCAGAAGAGGGAGTTTCAGCAAGTGTGGCTTGTGACCCGGTTGCGTGAGGAGCCACAGCTGCGGAAATGTCCCCTCTTGCCCAAACGCTGAGGGCCAGGAGCCCTCTCCCGGTGCCACTGGGGAAGGTGTGCCCCTCGTTTATTAAGCAGCAGGTACTGAGCCACCATTAAAAGGCAGCAAAACGGCCAAGGGCTCGGTTCCATGCCATACATTCTTTGCGCCTATGAGGGATGCATAAAGATGTCATATGAGGGAGACTGAGGCCTGAGGTGCCAAAATGTCTCAGGCTTCCTCTTGGGGAAAAGGCCTCACAACAGCGCTGGCTGAGAGACCCCTGAGAGAGCAGAGAAAATGGCCACCTGTTTAGCTCCCTGTTCCACCTTTTTACCTCACAGAGAGGCACCATTTAGCCACAAAAAGGTCCTGGGCCTTTCCTTCCAGGTGCCCTTGTCCATTAAAAACCAAATAATAATGCCCTGAGAGTAAAGAAGGCAGCAACATTGCTGTGAGTTCAGTTCCTTGGTGTCATTTTTACCTCATGAGGTCACGCAACCTGAGGGCTCAAAATGAACCAGGCCTCCTCCTCTTGGCGGAAGAAGGCCTCACACCAAGATGAAGTGAGGAGTCCCCATGTATTAAGCCACAGAATTTGGGGCCCAGACTGACAAGAGTTATGCGCTTAAGACTTCTTCTGGGGCAAGAAGCCCTCACATGGCAGGGCCCTGGCTTATTTAGCAGCAGGCAAAGAGGGCTTCCACTACAAGGGCAGCGTCATTATCAAGAGCTCAGCTCCTTTTTATGTTTAGGGTTTTTAAATCTCACAAGGAGATGCCATTTAGGCTTGAGGCAACAAAATGCCCCGGGGCTTCATTTGGGGAAGAGGTCTCTTGAAAACATGAGGCAAAGTGTCCTTGTTCATTAAGAAGCCACTATCGGGTGGGTGCCACTGAAAGCACAGCCAAATTGCTTATTGTTTACCTACTTGGTGTGTGTGTGTGTGTGTATAAATACACTTTAATTGTGGGCATTTATATACCAAAGATACATCTTTCCCACACTGTATAACTCTCTCTCGTGAGGGGATGAGGCCAGGGTTGCCAGTGAAAACCAGAGAGGGCCCCTGTGTACAAGCGAGCATATTGGCAGTTGTGGCTTGTGACCTGGTTCTGTGACAAGCCACACCTGCTGCAACCCCCTCTTCCACAAGGCCTTTTCAGGCACAGGAGCCCTCTCTGGCTTCCACCTTGGCAACCCCACCTGAGGCACCCAAGTGTCCTGGGCCTTCTTTTGGGGAAAGGGCCGTTCCTGTGACGGTCAGGCCAAGGGCACAGATAGTGAATCCGGAATGTCAATGCCTTGACCTCAGCACATGCCGCCGAAAGGCAGGAGAGACTTAGGTTCGCCCACAGACCCACCTGCTGATGCTCCCCCCAAACACTATTCTGGAAGCCTAGTGGCTAGAGCAGTGGGGCCCTAAGTGAGGGCTTTTCCTAAACCCACAAGTCCCAAACTGAGGCGGCCTCCCCGCAGCTTTGTGGCCAACTCCGTGGCCGGCGCAGGGCAGGGAGGCCTTGCTGCCGGGAGGCGCTGACAGAGAGTTCGCTCCCGGGAGCCAGATCAATGTGTCAGCGCGGGGGTCGCAAGGAATCCTCCCAAAAATCAATGCGCTGGTGTTTCCGGGCTGTGGCCGCCTAGATTAGCCTGGTACAGAGCTGACAGGGGCACTAATCAGGCTGTCAATAACCCTGACCCCGGGCAATTAACCTATCGACAGGGATGGCGGGCAAGGGAAGGAGGCTGGGCTGTGGGGTAGAAGGGGTAGAGCAAGCAGGGAGGGAGGGAGGCGGCGGGCCTCCTTCCCTGGCCCCATGGCTGATGCTGCTGGCCGGCCGGCCCCACATCGCCGAGAGCGGCTCGAGGCCACTTTTCTGGCCTTCAGGCCCTCCAGCCACTGGGGATTGCTCCTTATCTGCTGCCAAAGGAAATGCACCTTTTAAAGCCCTTACAGGCTCTCCTGGCTATAAACATGTTTCAAAATGCCAGGCCTGGACTTCTGGACACTTGTTCCGGGTTCTTGGGGTTTTGGTGCCTTTCTTGGCAATCCACATGGTCTCTGGAGCCTCCAGGGGCAGAAACCTGGCCTCTGGACGCACACCAGCTGCCCAGCCCTCTCTACAGTGTACAATTCTGCCTACAGATATCCCAAAACATACATAAAAGGCCTGTCCTAACGTCCACTCCATATGTCCCATTTTAAAACATATGGCCTGAACACTACTGTAGTTGGGAGGCGCAACAGGAGGGTGCAAGCTAGCATCTTACTGTCTTGAGGGCTAGAAACACCCTTTTCTTATTTAAAAAGGAGTGTCTGGGATTTTGTGAACATTGGTGTGCATTTATAGGTGTCACGCAGCTGAATATACACAGGAATCTCCAAGAGAACTCAGAGGGGAATATTCTCCAAGGATGTCTCAGTTTTAAATCTGAAATACCTTAAGCCTTCACCAAAATGAAGTTCTAATGCTTTCTTATTCCATTCCCAGCACACCAAATATATCAAGGCCTATATCCAACTGGCATTCCCAGCTAGAGGAGACCCCTGAACAAACTACTGAATGGTAAGTCAACACCTGTGTGCATCATGGGCATTTGTCACAGAAGCAGGGAGCTGGAAGGGATGCCAAGGGCATCCAGTCCAACCCCTGCCATGCAGGAATGCCAGACTAAAGCGTTCCCATAACAGGCCCATCCAGCCTCGGCCTAAAAGCCTCCAAAGAAGGACCACCACCTTCTGAGGCATCCATTCCACTCTCCAACAGTTCTCACCGTAAAGGAGGTCTTCCAAATGTTTAGGTGGAACCTCTTTTCTTGTCATATATATAAAACGTGAATCATTCTCAACATTTCAATGTCTCCTTCTGGGCTGCCTTGCTGGGATGGGACTTAGGGGCATTTTTCCTACAGTGGCTTCATTTCTTCCAGGATGGGCGAACCCAGAAGGTGGTGCTGAGGGGCTCCTGTTCAGCCCCTTGGCTGTTGGCCTGTTCTGTCCCCCATAGTCTTTAATATATACCTGAGACTACTGGGAGAGGTTGTCCAGAGTTTTGGGGTTCAGCAGCACCACTGCGCTTGGAGATCTGTTGTGGAGGCCCATTTCTCTGTCCTTCTACCCTCAAAGGTGCATCTGGGTGCACTGAAAGCCTCTCCATGGCTTCTCCATGGCTCCCCCAGACTCTGGAACTCCCTCCCCAGAGAAGTTAGACTGGCACCTCCCTACTTTCTTTCCCAGACAAGCAAAGACTTTTCTATAGGCATTTGATGAGTGATGATATAAGGCCCATCTTACACAATGTGCTACATAATGCTAATTGTTGTGCTGGAGTGTGCGTGTGTGACTTGCATGTTTTAATAATATATGTTTTATTCTGGTTGTAATTATTTTATCATTGAATCTTGTTTTTTAATTTTTGTATCTTATGGATTTTTAATGATGTCTTTTCAAACTGCTGTAAGCTGTTTAGAGTTCCTATCTGGGAAAAAGGTAGGACAGACACAAATATCATCATCATCATCATCATCATCATCATCATCATCTGCCACTATTTGTAGTGCCTGTTCTAATAAACTGCTCATTGTGTGTATTGTGCTTTGAGGCAAGACAGCTCTGGCACAATCCAATTTGAGAACTTTAAAAAAGCACACGCCAGGAAACTCACAAGGTATTTGGGTGCTGGTGGATTGTGCCAAAGGAGTGTCTGTCATGCTTGGAGATGCACAGTGCACACTGTCAGCTGGGCGTCCATAGGGTTGTTGTGGGATGGGAGGGTTGTCCCGTTTGCCCTCCATCCCATTGTGCTGCCCCCCTGCCCTGCCCACCTCTCTTCCTCTCCATCCCATCCCCCACCTCCTGACCCCATAAATATGAATTTGAAACCATCCTGGCAAAGGTCATAAGGGCAGCAAAGGAATAATGAGCTGGAGGACATGATTGGTGATCGGCCTCCAGTGTTTCCAGCAGCAGCACAAAAATAAGCCAAGGGTCTCAGAAAGGAGAGAAGAACATTGGGACCAAGTCTGACAGGCAGGGATGCCCTGGCATCAGCTGACACACATTTCGGAGAGAAGCAGACAGGCTGGCACCACACAAAAAGAGAGAGATGCATCTAGGCGGCACAGCAGACAAGGAGAAATAAAGACACTGTGGGCTGAGGAGACGGTTCAGGGATGCATTCCCATCTCCCAGAAGAAGCCACATACTTCTGCGCATGGTTTTACATCCTCCTCAGCACAGAGACATAAGGGGTCGTAGGCTTTATATTTGTCCATTTGCTTTTCTTTCTTTTTTTTTAAATGAAATTGATCTGGAAAAGGTTATTACTACCCATAGTACCTAGAAACACCTCTTTGGTCCCTCTGTCCACTGCTGGCCAGTAGGATTTTTAAAGAATACAGAAAAACTGCTGAATCTCTTTGCCAGAAATGGAAATACAGAAAAGTGGCAATTGCTCTTTCAAACTGCCGTCAGTTTTCAGGGAAAAGGAACCCACCATTGTTTGTCCTGTGCCAGTAAACCAAGCAAAAGGAAAGGATAAAACGGACCAAGAATCATCCTGGTGACGGGGAAGATGGAAGCCAACAAATATTTTGGGTCTGCCTAAAGGCAATTTTAGCACTGGTGCGCATCATCCCATGTGTGCAATTTGTCCAAATTGTCATTTGATACAGAAGGTTGGCACACCACAGTAGCCAAACATTTCCTGGTCTACTCCTGTAGCTGTTGATTCCACTACTAGATGGCCTGTGTGGTCCCTTCCACCTGGTAGGGTCCTATGACCCTATGATTCTATAGGGCCTGCCTGTTTGCATGTGTGCATTGAAAGATGCTGCTTACCTGGACTGCATCCCATTTGAGGTGGCCCCTGTCCCTCTCCTCCACTTCCGCTGCAGAAGAGCAGAAAAAGGACTCACACCAAGCCCCTCGGGAAGAGACAAAGGAGGTCAGCGGAAGGGGAAAGGACCCCATCCTCTCTCTCTCTCTCTCTCTCACACACACACACACACACACTGGGGGGGGGGGGAGAAAACCAACCAAAACCCCTTATAACCCTTTTCCCTGTCCCCCACCACCTCCCCCCCCCACAGCTGCCAAATTGCTGGGCTTGAATAAATGGGGATGGGGAAACAGAAGAACCAAACAGCCCTCCATCCCCAGCCGGGAATTGCTGAACCTGTGAAAATCTGCCTCAGAAATCCGGTTAGCAGAATCCAGTTACAGCCCAACTGCATCAAGAGGCGGTGGGTAGGAGGGCTTGGCAAGGAGGAGGGGGAGAAAAAGAGGGACCCCAACCCATATACGTACACCCACCCACCCACCCACGCACACCCCAAGGAGGGAGAAGGGGAAGGAGGAGGAGTGGTTAAAGCAAGACCTAGAGAAGAAAGTCAGGACAGCCTGCTTGGGTCCCTCTGGTCAAGAACCAGAGTCTTTTGGGGATCTGAGATAAAGCTGAGTGGAAACAGCCCTAGAATAATGTCATTATAGGATCACATCCTGTTGGTTGTGTCCTGACTTTGTTATTACTCCTAACAGTCCTTGGGATCTGTCCAGGAGAGATTGTTGCCTGTATTTAGATGAGTTCATTCAACAACCAATAAAATGCAAAGCAGAGACAGAAAACACACTCACAATTTAAATGACAGTCACAAAGGTGTTGGTTGTTTTGCAGCCAAGAGGGACTGTGTTTTGTGGGTGGATTTTCCTCCTGTCTGTGGGTCCCTCTCCCTCCTTCGAGGAAGGTTTTCTCTCCTGCTTTTGGGAGAGCAAGCAGCATTGCTCACGGGTCCTTTTGGGATGGCTTTTTTGTGAGTTGGCTTTCAATAAAAGCTGTCCCACCATTAAGACAATGTAGAATTTTAAAAATAGGGTGCAAGTTAAAAAGCATACAAGAAAGAAATGAGAACATAAAAGGGGAGAATAAAAGTGTGTGTGTGAAAGAGAGAGAAAGAGAGGGGGGAGAGATCAAGATTGAAGAGAACAATGAGAAGGAAGGAAGGAAGGAAGGAAGGAAGGAAGGAAGGAATTGCTTCAGTAATATTGCAAGCATTGCTCTGTTTCCTTTCCTTTCTTTCAACTCCTCCCTCCAGGGTTTCAAAGCCAGTTTTTCTGCTGCAAGGGAATCTTCTATGAGGAAGTGGGATGGGGGCTAATTATGAAATAAAACTAATTAATCACTGCAAACCACAAGGCTGGCCCAGCGGGGCACTAAAGAGACGGCTTTTCTTCCCCTCCTCGGGGCACAGAAATTATTTGCTGTCGATGAATTATTTAATGATGCGGTGTTCATTATGTATTATTGATCAGGAAGGACGGTTATTGTTGGCCCGATAGCCCAGGCTGTCTACCTAGCCTCAGATTCACTGTCACGGTTGAGGACAAGGTCTTTATAAGCCTTTATTCTGCCCCTTTGGATACTTCCATTGTTTGGAGAGGCCCTTCCCTTCCGCCCAGAAGATCTGCAGCGCTCACAGAGTCACAGAACGGAAGGTACCCAAGGGGCATCTAGTCCTGCCCCTTGATGCCACTGCAGGGACCCACAACCATCCAACTTCAGCTTAAAATCCTCCAAAGAGTCCCCTGCCCTGCAAGGCAGGCCTAACAGTCCCTGAACCCCTGTTCTCTTCCCAGCCAAAGGGGTTTGAGGGTTTTCCTCTGCCAAGCCACAAACGCCATCCACAATCTTCTTTCCTCGCTCTCTTTTCAGCGGCTTTCTTGTTGTATATATAAAACATTTTTATACCATTTTTCATACACTCAAAGAAGGTGACATTCAAAAAACCTGCAGAACAAACACTTCAGTTATAGGATGGCACTGGTTCCCAGGTTTCACATTCGGGTACTACTTGACATTGCCAGTCCATGAATGGAGCTTGGAAAAGTTCCTTTTTTGGAATCACACCCCCAGCAGTGGTCATGCTGGCTGGAGACTTCAGGAGTAATGCTTCCACAACGTACCTTTTCCAAGCTCTGCCCATGAGGCCTGTTGTACCTGCCCCACAAATCCCTATGCCTTGCACCACATAGAGAGCAAAGGCCAGAGACAGTATTGTTTCCCCCCATCCATCAGGTTGCTACTTTCTCCTCTGGCTTTTCAGTGGGACAGGTTCTTCTTCTTTGGCATACTTCTTTGCAAGGGCAGACTTAACTTTTAGCATTCAGTGCAAGGCATGGAGGCAGCTCCGCTTGCAGAAATCTCCTTCTTCCCCTGGACACCCAGCCAGAAGGCAATGGCTCAGGAACAAGCGACCAGTTGTCCACCAAATGCTCTCTTCCTTTGCAAAGACTTCAGCTTTGCAGTGGGTCTGCCATTGCGCCAACCAGAGGAAGAGGCAGACTCAGAAAAAGCGATGTGGATAAACTGGGAAAGCATCTCCCCTGTGCTTTTTGTGCAGGAGAACCTAATTCTGTAGAGGATGTGTCATGCTAAAGTTATGAAAGCCCAATACATCCATTGTGGCAGACAGGGAAACAAATGCCTTGGTCGAGAAAAATGTAGGCAACAATGTGCTCCCACCACTGGCGCAAGTGAGATTTCTTGTGACAAATTTCAGGAAAGAGCAGTGTTGGTAGTTTTTGGAGAACCCCATCCCAAGGTTCTCTCCTTCTTTAGTGACCAAAACTGAATAAACCCAGCCACCAGTGGTCCAACCCCACCTCCCCTTTCTCCAAATGGGGCACAAGGCTAACCCGAGGGCCCAGTTACCAGTCCAGGGACAAAGAAGGGGCAGAACGGGGCAGCAGATGCAGCATCCAACTTTGAAGGCAGACTGAGAGGCGTGGAGGGCCTCCGCTTCCCTCCCCTTGCTTCCTTCTCTAGGAAGTCCTCCGATAAGCTTTGTGTTTCAGTCCTTTCCAGGTCTTTGTGTTCCTGGGAATCCTTTCCTTCAATCAAAAAGGCAATACTGGTGGACCAGCAGCCCTGAAAGCTGCTAGCCAGCGCCTACTGATCTTTGCCACTGCCAGGGAGTGTGGTTATGTTTGCTGTTGCACTATTGCTGTGGAGCAGAAATGCAGCCAAATGCCATCAAAGCCTTTGGAGCACAGCACAGTTCCCTTTCTGGACTACAGGCCATGCTGGCTGTGGGAATTTGGGGAGCTGAAAAAGGAAATTTCTCAAGCTCTGGGAATTTTAAAATGCCAAAACCAACAAGCAGAGCTGCACAAAGACCAGATGAAAAGGCAACCAAGGAATGGTCCTGTTTTGCAGGAGAATAGCATCATGGCTGAGAGAAGAGTGAAGAGTGGCTGGCAAAATAAAATAAACCAGCCATACTAGACAATGTTCTTTAAATTTACAAATTCGACATTCGGGAATCAGGGACGCTTGCCAATCTGCAGCCAGATCTCACCAGAGATTCCCAGTAGATCCCAGACCTGCCCTGTGTCCAACCCTGACACCTAGATCATTCTCGTGAGGACCTTTCTCCATCTCCAGGGGGTCCAGGACAAGACCCCAGCAAAGAAGTCCTCAGGCAGAAAGCTTGGCTCTCTCTTTTCTGGCATTTGGAAAAGTCTTGACACACCCGTTGCTGGTAATGCAGGGACTAAACATTCATGGAGTCTCCTTGAAGGCATGCTGCTATTCCCTCTCCAGAGAAAGAAAGAGAGAAAGCTGGGAGCCATGATGGCAACAACAGGTTTTACCTTCTGTGTACGGACAGAGTTTCTTTGCTTTTAATAGCCGGAAGACATGATAACGCACCCTAAGGGGCATACGGAAAGATCAATATTACGGTTTATCATGCCTATGCTGCCTTTTAGTGTACAGCACACGCACTCAATTGCTCTTAGCACTCTTTTAATTCTGAAATAATTATTCCAGAGTAAGTAACCGCCTCACTGGGATAGACTCTATTTAGCACTGACATTCCCAGGCTAAGATCCACTTTTGAGCAAACCTGTGCTAAGCTTATAATTGTTTATTTATGTCCTCTTTGGCAGAATTTGATGAGTAGAGTGTCCCTTTTCAAAAGTGGTCAGGCAATAAGGAGGTAGCGAATGAACTTCAGATCAAAGGATGATGGGATGAGTTCCTAAATGTTTAAAGTCACAGTTTGTGCTTAGCCTGTCGGAGTCAGGGTCGGGGAGACGCAAGGAGAACCCTCCGGCCAAGACACAGCACTCACAGGGAGGCCCTGAACACAACCTCGCAGGGTTGTTGTGTGAATCCTCAGAGCCAGGGGTGGGGTAACTGTCTGTCCATCCCAGCTCTGGCGTTAGCTGCAGCCCAGGCCTGAAAGGTTTGCCCGGCTGAGTCTGGGCTCCTTTGCGCTGCCATGAGAGAGGCATTTAATGCAGGGACAAGGCTGAGTGGTCAGTGAGGCAAAATGCCTGACTTCCCTCCTCTCCTCTGATACAAGGGAGGCAAGTGACCTTGGGCACGTCCCTCAGGATGCAACCGACATGGAGGACTCATGTACAGTGCGGCTTTTAAAAACATGCTAGCCAGGAGAGTTAGCCAGTCTGTTCATGCGGCAAGCCGTTTTAAACAGGCGCAGAAGGGCGCGTGCGGCCAGAGCCCTTGCAATGCAAAGCAGAGGAGGGGGCTGCCCTTGGAACAACAGCCACCCAATGGCCGAGGCTGATGGGAATTGTAGTGCAAGGCTCCCTGGCTGGGGAGGGAGCCTGCCTCTTCAGGCATCCTCCACAAAGCGAGCCCTACGTCTGCTGGCGGCCAGAGACATTTTTACCTATTATTTCATTATTATTTATTTTACTGTTTCTATTTTTAACATTATTTTATTTCTTTTAGAAAGTTTTCTTTTCTTTTATATTTATTTTACCATTTTTAATGCCCAAACGTTGGCTTTTTTGTATGTTTTAACTGTACTGTCTATGTTTTAATTTGCAAAGTGCCTTGAGTCTTGTTTTGGGGGAAATTAAATGATAGAAATAAACCATGTAGCTTCTTTTGTTGCTGCTGCTGCGACTGTTATTGTCATTGTTACTCCTGTTATTTTGTACGTGGAAATATGCGCTCTCTTCAGCACCGTCAACACAACACGGCGACATAATTCCAACCACTCATTCCTAACTAGCGTGGGCCCAGGGATGTAACGCAGGGAAATCCCACTGATTCCATGAGTCTTCTCTAGTTGGGACTAACAAAAGCATTCAGGCCTACAGACGCTTCCCGTCACACAGGGATCGCTTGTAATTAAAAGCAAGCAACCGTGCTGCTGCTGCTGCTGCTGCTGCTCTGAGCATTTTCCTTAATAGTTTTTCTCCAGTGAGGGAAAAAAAGACAGAAGAAACAAAAGGCGATTACGGGAGGACTGTGAATTTAAGATGCCAACATCTGGATCTCCTGTAAACTGGCATGAATGAGGAAACCCAATTGCACGCTAAAAACCTCATCCGAAAGCATCTTTGGACAGTGAAGGTGGGATGAAAACGCCTCCCTACATGCTACATTCACTACATTTGCTGTGGTTACACACCCACTGGAGTTTGGAAGCCTTACTTTTTTGGACAACAACTCCCAGAATCCCCCAGATTTCCACACACAGCCAAGCTCTGCTAGAGTGTGCAAATGGCTCTGTTTGTAGCATCCAAATGTCACATCCATACCCAGCCAGATATCTGGGAGAGTAAGGAGCATGAATAAATCCATGAGGGATGATGCCTGGACAGCCCCAACATTGCTCTCATTTCAGAGCCAGGTTCAACCAGCTGTTCTCCCAAGAGTCTGGGACCTTGTGGGATCCCATGATCTCTGTCAGTGTTCAGAACTGGGCTGGCCGTCCTTAGATTGTTTGCAAGTGTTTAAAATAGTTGTTAAATGTTTAAAAGCAATGGAACTGCTGCAGAGTGCTTTAAGGTAATATGATGGATCATATCTGGCAGCAGTTTGAGTAATGGACCAGGACTCCAAGAAATGAAGGCTTGAATCCCAACTCAGCCTTGGGCAAGGCACACTCTCTCAGCCTCCAAGGAAGGCCAAGTAAGAGATCTGTCCAAGAAAATCCTAGGAGAAGGACACCATAAACTGGAGTGAACTGAAGGCACATAACATAGCATGACCGTCTTGCCCTTATATTTGCTGATATAGGACAGCTTAGAAATACATAATTAGGGATAGAAGGGATACTTGCAGATTTTCTTGACCTGGATGAGAAAAGGTGTCTCTGCACACAGAGCAACCTTGTCAACCTTGACATTTCTCTCATCCATTCTTCCTCACTCTCTGGCTATTGGCCGCATCCTTCCCACTGAAGGCACCATCTGAACCCACTTTGCCTTTTGGCAAGAGTTTGGCGATGCCTTCAAGGAAGCATTGTCAGCCCACACATACGAGACCCACCCCTCCAGATTCGAAAGAAGATTGCTGAATGGCATTTATGCGAGAATACATACTGCAACAACAAGATCAACAACAATATTCCACTGAATATTCATATATCACATGTTAAAAAGGGATGTTTATGGCCACTTTACTGACCCTGCAGGACATGCTTTAGCAGAGTGTAGCAGCAGAAAAAAGAACTTTTGACAATGGCCATGTCCAAACATCATGCTAAAGAAGGCTCTGTATTTTATTTCTGTATCTTGCCTTTCCTCAACTGAGTGGCCAATCCCTCCTCCCCGGACCCCTGCCCTTTACAGTCAGCCAGGGTCTCCCACTAAATCCTGGGCCCACACGCTGACCCCTCTGTCACACTGTGGGGTTTAGCTGTGCTTCCTCTGGAACAAGACACCTTCCATTTCAAACCATGGGCTATGCATCTAGATGGTATAAACAAGCCGCAGTTAACATTAGCCACAGTTTAGGAGTTGAGATGAGATGCTGGATGGTGTTTAACTGAAAACGGGAAGCAAAACCTCTGAAGGTCTCCTGACAGCCATGCTGGGTAAGGAATGGGGCTGCATGAGCCCAAGGCTTGTTCAAACACATCTTCACCACACACATACTTTGAGTGTGGACAATGTGTTACAATGGAGAGCCGGGGCCAGCGACCGTTGTGGGCAAGAATGGGGCCCCTACTTTCCTATGGAAGAAAACCGACTGAAACTTGATGGATGGAAACACTCACAGTTCTCTAGACCATTTCCTGCTCCCTCCTCTTCCACACGCACACTTTGGAGCACAACCCTTCCTTGCGGTGTCGTCACACACCGTTTCCGGCACTTGTACTCACAAATCCACAAGGCAATGGTTGGGAGGCCCAGGACAGGTCCAAATAATCCCAGGTAGCAAGGCAGCCTTGCTGACGGTCAGCCTGCACAGGCTTCCGGGATATTTTTAATTCCCTCCCAGCTAGGAAAGTGGCCATCCCTTTTGTTCCTTCTGCTAAACAGAGAACCTCTACTTTTAGCAGCGAGTGACACAGCATGCAGAAATCCAACCTTTTCCCCCACGGTGCGAAGCTGGGGCCTGCCCCTGTTGAGTTTCTGCCTGCCAGGAGCTGTTAAAACCCCAATACCTCTATTAAGGAAAAAGGCTGGCAGCCCTAAACATGGCCGCTTCCGCTCCCCTGTCATGTGACAAAGAAGCAGCTCCCATGTTCTGTGGAGTATTTTCAAAGGAGACTGTCGCAACAGAAAGGCAATAACGGCTCCACAAAAAGGCGCCTTTGCCTATAACGCACGCCGCAATGGTTAATCTTCCACCGGTGACACGAACGCCACACCAACCCAGGACCTTGTCCTTCATGCAAACACCAAGTTATGGCGGCTGCAAACGCTTTCCTCTTTTCTGCTTGCCCATCATATTCCTTTGCCTACGACTGACTCCTCCTCCTTGTCCCGGTCCCACTCCAGGCAGGCTGCCCATTTAGGGCTTTGAACTCCACCCCGACTCTGCTTTACCCTTCCTTCGGTAGATTTCTGAAATAAGGATAAGGCCCCATGATAGACAAAAAAAGCTGCCGTCTTCCAGAATAAGGAACAACCCTTGAATCTAAGCCGTGCCCCCTTACAATAACAAGGAAATGTAGGGTGCCTAGGCTCCCCCTCATGGCTTTGGCCCATCTGGGCATGTAACAAAACAGAGCACCTTTTAGCCAGGAAACTGGCTGACTTGGAGTAAGGACTACCCTGGTCCTGCAGCCCTGACACAGATCGCAATCCCACAACACACACTCCGGAGCAGGTGCAATTCCAAGGGTGAGGGGAAATTCACCTTTTCATAATCTGGTACAGTACTCAGGCTGTGGGAGTAAAATGTACAAACAGGGTAAGCAACCTACGCAGGATTTCCCAGTCCTATCAGTTATCCAACAAGAAGACGACCAACCGGGCGTTCTTTTGCCTGAAAGTGCTTCAGGGCCCTTTAATTCTGATTAATGAGAAAGAAATGCACCCCAAGATTGGGGCATATATTTTTCTCAAGACCACTTGATGCTAATTGCCTCTAAAAACCCTTTAAACAGAGCCATTGCCATAGTCTGGGTGGTTAAAAAGTGGGTGGAAAGCCCATTTTCTAACTGTATCCAAACATCTTTATGGGCAAGATTGAATCCTAATCCACAGCAAAGATTATAGATGGACAGAAAAGTGGTGTTCGAAAACCTGGATTAATTAGCATTTCATATAAAGGTTTGAATAAATTCCAAGGGAAACAATCTCATCGCACCTCACAGACACACCTTTTAAAAAGAGAAAAATGGGTTGGTCACAAAATGCTAAAATAGCTCCAAATCAAGGGAAAAGCATGTCTCTGTTTTAAATGGTACAAATGTCAAGTGCCAGATTCTAGGTCTTTTTCTTACCATCCCTTTCTTTATTTAGAGGGAGAAGAAAACATGTTTTATCCTCTCTATTCTAGGCCTTTTATTATCAACCTGTTTTCCCAGATGAATCATTTTCACAAAAAACAGAGAAGCAGAAAGTAGAGGAGAAATAGCCCCAAAACAAACATAGTCTATCATAAGGAATAGAGGTATTTTGTAGGGAGAATGTAAGCATTTCACAGACGATCATTATCAGTAAGAATAGCACACACTTAGTTTTTCAGGAAAGGGTGTTGTTCTGCGTCAGGCAAAACCCCGCACACTTTCCCAGGTGGTTTTGTGCAACATCCCCAAATGATCCCGGGACATGCGCTTCTTGATCCCTTCTTTGCACTGATCCCACTCATTATTTCAAAGCTAAAATGACATTTACTTCTCTTTTCTGTTTCCAATACCTTGTAGGCATATGGGAATCAAAGTGGACCAAAGATATTCAGTCCACATTAAAATAAAAGATAAGGAATGGCAGGGAGATTAGATTTTTAAACTAGGCTACAATCCACTGTTTCACCAAATGATCCAGATGCACAGTCAGATGTGGATTGTGATATGAAACCTCAACTCTGCAGATCTGGACAAAGTAAAACCAGTTTCTAGACTGATCCAGGAACACAAATAATTTGAAGTACTTGGATTTAAGACAAACTGGTGCTGATAATGGCAAGGCACCTAAACCGGTACTGTCCCAATTCACCTTGCTTGCTTGAGTGAATAAAATGTAAGCAAGGTCTTTGATGGAACGACTGTATATACTTTTGCTGCAGCTTGGCAACAAAAAGGCTGGGAAACAGAGCCAGGTTGTTGGGATCAAGTTGCACAACCCTTGGAAATGTGACCAACCATTTTCAGGATCGGCCAGAATTGTGTTTGGAACATGACTAGGACACACAAATGTCCTTACACAACTGTGTTGCACAATCCAGACCTGCAGAAGAGCTTTCACACAACCCCACATTCATTGTGAGAAAAGTATAATCTACATGGAAGCAAGGACATTGAACACAAGATGTCAGCCACACAGCTGCTAGGCCTCACGACCGAAGACAAAAAGACTTTCACATCTGGTCCAAAGACTGTGCGCAGTCTAAATTGTCCAAAAAGGGCGCAAGAGACTGCACTTTACAGCTCCAAATTATGTACAGGTTTTGTTATAAGGACACACAATCACAATCACACACACACAGACATGTTGTTGCGGTAGTTGTTTTCTCCCCCAGCACAGAAAGCGCAACAATCCCTTTTTGCTTCTTGCACTGGACTCTGTTAACGTTCATCATTGTTACAAACATGGAAGCCATTTCCTTCCTGCACGATGCGGTGTCCGTCTCCACAGCTGTGGGGAAATTGAACAATGCGCTGGGTACTGGTTGCCTGCCCAGCGCAAGAGGAGCCAAATGGCTGTGCTGCCTCTAAAGCAAGCCAAGTGTGGGGCAGCCACTGGGACACGGAACCACTGCCCCCCCCCCCCCCCAGAAAAGTGGTCCCTTGTATTTGCCTAAAGCCACATCTGAAACATAAGACCCTGATGCCTCTGCATTCTGCACCGCTTGCCCTTCCGCTAAACCCGCAGGCCACCTTTCGGTCATTAATCTGGTCCTTGCCACCTTCTGATCACCCCAACATCTCTTTTATTTGCAGATGTGTGCTAGAAATGCTGGATGCACCTCAAAAGCCATCAGAGGCGTCTCTTCTCACACCGGCCATTTGTATCTGCGGAACGCTTAGCGTCTGAGCCCCACCGGACAAGAAGGAAGGGGAAGCCATGCAGACCCAGGTATTCCACATTTTAAGCATTGTTTCTGATGATAAAACCGTGATGAATTAAGGCAAAGGTTAAAATATTAATTCCCACCTGCAGAAGCCATCTGTAATTGTGAAATTTTAGCTGCCTGCCCTAAAACAATTTTTATGTTGATATAGATGCTGGTGTCATGAGTAAACTACAGTACCCTCCATTTCCTCACATGCCGAGTATTTGCTAGTTGCCCCTATTTCCAAAGAAGCCAGAATGGATACCAGCAAGGAGAGAGGAAAAGCCAGAACAAGCCATACAAGCCTGCATTTGTAGAAAACTGTAGAGCAAGGAATATCTTGAAATCTGTGTAGCTAGGGACTGTTTTTATATATCAACATCTATTCTACATGTTGAGATTCTGTATGGAAATACTGGCAAACAAATGCCCCTGAAGAGGCATCCTTATGCCAGATTCAGCTGATCCAAAACCACACAGCTCTCCTTGCCTCCCCTCAGTTGCTCTGTTTGATATCTTTACATATTATTTGGAACAAAGATCACGAAAAATAGGCTGGACTGGATTTAGTGAAGGCAGAGGACAATATTTGGAGAGAAGAACAGAGAAAAGGAAAACAGTCATCGTTGACCACAATTGGGGAGGAAACCGGAAGCCTCTCGCAATGATCTATTTTGTTTGCCTCCAAAACCGTCTATGCAAATCTATGCAAACATATTGAGAAACAGGGTTGATTATTGATGGCCTTGCACTTGATTCCGTTAGGGGCTCCTTTTAAAAACTGCAGCCAGCGGCCTGATCGGCTCTTTGACAATCGTCCTTTTGCAAGGCATAAGTGCTTTGAAGGGCTCTTGCTATAATGGAAAATGAAGGACGCAACGTAGTGATGTATATTATTGATAGGTTTGTAAATTGATCCCTTTATATTTATTGAACCGTATTCTAGAGATAGATACTAGATATTATTGATACGGAAGAATGTATTTACTGGCTGATCCTGTTATTGATAGTTCCATTTACAGACACTTAAAATAAAAGGCAATTTCAAATGTCGTGTTACATGTAGAGCTAACTGGGTTTGATCAGCAGAACTATTATTAGTAAAACAAACCCATATTTTCTGTATACATACATTGATCTCTGGCAAGTTACCAATTATTGAGGACAGGTATATTTATTTGCATTATATCTATGAAATCACACTCTTCAGGAAAGCCAAACTGGAATACTTTACAGAAATACAGGGGAAGGAATAGCTGGAACAGCTGGAGTTTCAAAAGGATATGTTTTAAATTGTGCAATGGGTAGATCTGGATTTTTCTAATTACATATCAATTGGCTGTTTATGGATCGACTACACCTTTACCTACATTAAAATCAATCTTGTTTCTAGCTGTATTTCAAAATCATGCTGCTAAGGGTAGCAATTTACTGCTTTGTAAAGAGAGCATTACATTTGGTAGGGAGTTAAAAATAATTCCTTAATGCGAAAATCATGTTTTAGAAAGCCTGGTAATTAAATGGACTGCCTCCCATTTAGCATGCATTGATTTGTAAAGGGATCTCTCCGATGGCACCCCAGGTAAAGCCCACACTCAGCAGCCAGGAGGAAGGACAGGGATGGCTCCGGCTAATTGTTATGGGGCCTGCTCTGCCTCTGCCTCGCCTTGGAAGATGGGAGCGTGCCTTTCTGTCCCTGTCTGTCTGTCTGTCTGTCTGTGCATTATCTATACAGGTTCTTTAATTTTGATTCCTCCTTTTAAAAAAGCCCCAACTGTTCAGGAGACTCAAGGTGAAAGAAGGAACAAAAACCCTTTTATTTGCCTCTTTCTGTGGTCCCTGCCTTTCTTCTTGGGCTTAAGAGTGTGAGGCTGTTTTGCCAGTGATAAAGCAAACAGATCCCTGACTCCAGATAGGTTTTCCTCCCCTTCCTCCTCCTCCTCCTCCTCCTCCTCCACAGATCCCACACCAGCCACATCCCTGGCCTTCTGGACACCACCAACCCACCCCCAGGAAAAATATCATCTATGGTAAAGGTGTGTTTGGGGGTGGAGTGGGGTGGGAAGCCTTTAATTCCCACTGAAACTGACACCAAAGTGGGGCAGAAAGTGTTTGATGGCTGAAGGGTAAGGCTGCCCTCTCCCCGCTTCCCTCCCCAGGTGACATCCCTGGAATAAATGACCTGGACTCTTTGTCGGATGAGATGGAGCTGGCGGTCAGTTTTCTTGACCAGGAAATGGCTGCGGCTGCTGCTCTCACATAGTGGCACTGGAGAAAGCGGGCTCCATCTTCTCCATTAAGGCGTCCAGCTCCTGCGACTGGGAATAAGGGGGTGCGCTGTACCCCAGAAAGCTAAACCAGGGACAGGGGTCCGATATAATTGTTTAAATTATAACATTATAAAACCCATTCCCTCTTTCTCTCTCTCCATCCCTCACCCCAGTTCACTGCACTATTACATCTCAGATGCTGGACTTAAGGAAGGAGAGGAAAGGAGGGGGAGAATTTCCTTTACAGCAGAAATATGACTTCAAGGGAAGCTGGGGGGGGGCACTTAAGGGCAAAAGCCTCTTTGGACAAAAGGGAGGAGGGGGCTTGGTGGGGTTTTATCAAAGGGAGAAGAGAATAGCAGGACTAGGTACAGCACACAGGCATGGATGCACATAATAGGAAAAGGAAGAGCAGGAAGATGGGGAAATAGTAGTAGTAGTAGTCAAATGAACATTGGGAGGGAGCGCAGACAAAAATTAACACTGAAAATAAGCGAAAGGGGAAGAAGGGCAGCAAAGGGGCTTAGGATAAAAGGGAAGGGTGCAAAACCCTGAGGAGCCCTTATGGATAGAGACAAGGAGATGCCGGAATATGCAGGCGTGCGCTTTGGGGTCCCTTCCTCTGGGGCAAGGGAGCAGGAGGAAGGCATTGCGCCTGGGGTGCAGCGCAGGAGCCAGGAGCCAAGGACACATGCACAATGCACAGCAAAGGACGCCAGTGGCCCTAGTGGCCGGCCGGGCCTTAGAAGGGCTCCAGCCCAAGGGCCCAAGCGGTCAGGTGAGCCGTGGAGGGAGAGCGAGGGGCCTGGAGACCCCACTGCAGCAGCGGTTCTGCAAGGGTTACTAGAAGACAACACACACACAGACAGACACAGACACCAGGCAGCAATAAAAAAGGTCACTGCAGAGAAATGAGGTCTCACTTGACAACAGCAGATGCCCACCCAACACAGAAAGACACACACACACACACACACACAAATGATCACCCCCACAAAACGCACCACGCCAGAGGAGCACGGCCTTCCTCCACGGAAGAGATGAATGTCACATTTTAAAAAACACATGGATTTCACACCACTCTTCCATAGTCAGGTCTCCTAATGTAAGAGCTATTTTACTTGTCCGTATTGGTCAACCATAACGTTGCGCTCGCCATGACAATGGCCGAAAAGAGCAGGTACACGCCACACACACACACACACACACACACACAGACACTGCGCCCTTTCAGCCAACGCTTATGGACAAGAGTTTAGATTCCAGCCCAGATGAATCCCTTGCCAACGCCGGGCATGGCTCCAGCTATTCCCAATTTGAGGTGGGGCAGAAATGTGTGGCGTCCGTTTCCAAAAGGGGGGCTCCTCTTCCCTTCCTCTCAGGCTAATCAAGCTCAGGCCCAGAAGTCGGGGCAATCCTAGCCCTCCGCTCTCGGCCATTACGGCTCCGGCTTTCCTTGAAAGAAACGGAGACCAAACAGCCAATATCCGCTTTCTGGTCTTCTTCAAACCCTGAGAGGGGCTGCCACTCCCCAGTTTACCTCAGGTTAAGTAACCCACATAAGGTAACTTCCTCAGGTTAATCAACCTGTGCGTCACTAACAACTACCTCTCAGTTAATCAATGCTGTCAATTATTAACAAGGGAATCAAGCCAAAGTGTTAACTACCTCGGGTTCATGAACCCAGTTCAGCTGTTAGCTACCTCAAGCAAATCAAGCCACTGTGTTGGTGACTACCTTGAGTTAGCCAAGCCAAAGTGTTAACTGCCTCAGGTTTATCAAACCAGTGGCTTATGGCTACCTCAGGTTAACCGAATGAGTGAGTTTTAACTTCCTCAGGTTAATTGGCCCAATGAGTTAATGGCCACAGGTTAATCCAGCCAGTGTGTTGTTAACTTGTGTGACCAGTGAGTTCTAACTACTCATCTTAACTGACCCAATGAGCTGTAAACTACCTCAGGCCAGCCAACCCAGTGGGTCAATGGCCTCATCCTGAACCAGGCCAAGGCTTTCAGGGTGGACCTTTCTGCATACTGGGGCTGAGGCTGAGGCCTGGGGGAGGCCCACATTCTCCATAGGCTTGAAGGACAAGACGCCTGGGAAGAGTCCTCTGGGAGCGGGAAGGAGGGCCGCCTTGACCAAGACTTGAACTCACAGCCAGAGTGGATGATCCTTTCCTGGAGCCCAGGAAAAAAGCCAATCCAGGCAGGGAGGATTTGGGCTATTTGGCAAGTCTCCTCTCCCTAGAGATGGAGCCGTCCCAGGCCCAGAGGTCTCAGGAGGGCCCCTTCTCCCACGGACGGACGGACGGACGGACGGGGGGCAGAAAGGGGCCTTTTTGGTGGCAGACAGTCCCCCCCCCCCGGGACTCTGGGGCTCCCTTCTTGGATGGACCCCTCCTGGATGGCCTTCCAGCGGCTGCGTTGTTTTAAGCAAATTGTTTTTAAGAGCTTTAAAATGTTTTCAGTGGCATTTTATTCTTTTCTTGTGTGGCTTGTTTCATTCTATTTTTAATACGTGTGTTTAGCATGCGTTCAACTGTATCGTGCTTTTAAATTGCGCATCACATTCACGTTGGGGGGGGGGACCAGTTTAATGATAACGAAAGGCCTTTTAAAGGTGAGCGTAAACTACACGGACAGAACACACACACACACACACACACACACACGGCCTCATGCAAGACGGGGCCAGATAATATATAACCTCTCCCCTTTAATTCGCTTTAATTGCCCTCTTAGAGGCACTTGGGGCGCATACCCCCCCATCACTTAATGCAGATTAATTACGCCTCCATGCCATTTAATCACTCCGCCGTCTTCGGAGTCGGCTGATAAAGGGCTGGATTTCCACCCCCCTCCCTTTCAATCCATGGCTATTGGTAAACTTGGGATTGGGGTCCACAGCCCCATGCCAAGCGGGGCAAGGCTTCCCAAAGCCATGCCTATCACCGCCTCTGCAGTCAAAGGGTCTGGAGGCCCAGGTATCATGGCCTGGGCGCCTTAGAAAGGCCTTCAGGAGCTCCATTTCTTCCCAAAGTTTAACTTAGTACTTTTGTATAAACAGTGAGGGCCAAAGCTGGAGGCAGAGTAGTGTTTCCAAAACTGAGGTGGAAAGTGTGCAACCGACACAACTGTCATGCCAACCCAGATGCCAGCAGCAGAGGGAGGGAAGAAGCAGGGACACGAATGGTGGACCGTGTCATAGAGGGCAGCTAAGGCAGGTTCATCATACACAGCATCCAAGGTCTGGACACACACAGCCCTGAAATGACACAAAGAGCCCTGTGGGGAGTCTGCTCTTTGGCCCAAAGGCTCTGGGCAGGACAATGCTGTTTGTTTGTTTGTTTGTTTGTTTAGCCAACTCTTTGGGGCTTCCTGGGCATTTCTGCCGGATCTGCTCCTTCTGGAGTGGCAAAAGTAGCCCAAAGAAAGAGTCCTTCTTATTCCTATCCAACGACAGCTTTCAGGCAAGCCTTGCAACTGCTAGAAGAGTAGATTTAGACAATGGTGGCGCTGGGGCTCTCTGTGGCCCCCGTCAGGGCTGTCTTTTCCAGGGTGGGTTTTTGCAAGCGGCCCCCCAAGCCTGCCCTCCTCCCTCTGTAAGCGAGGCCCAGGTGCTGCTGCCTCCAGGGGCTCCTTCTTGCCAGGGCCAAGGAGGGCAGGACCGAGGGGCAAAGCCACCCCCCAGCCCCCGACAGGCAGGCAGGCAGGCCGAGCCAGCCAGCGAGCCAGGGGGCTCTGGGCATGGGGCTGCTGCCCACTGGGGGCCGGAGGGGGCTGGGCTCCAGCCACGCCCCGAGACTGTGCTTCTTCTTGGCCCCCGAAGCCAGAGAGAGCCCCCGGCCCTGCCCTGCCCTGCCCTGCCTCCCTCCGAACAGAGACAAAAGGAGGGCCCGGCCCTCCATCCCTGGAGCCCCCCTGGCTCCGGCCATCGCTCTCTCTCTCTCTCTCACACACACACAGACAGACAGACAGAGCCCCGGCCCTTGGGGTCCCTTCATGCCCCCCCCCCGGGATGCCAAAGAGCCAGCCTTTCCTCTCCAGGGATCAGTGGGGCACAGCCCCCTTCGGCCCCTTCCTTCCATCCAAAGGGGCATCTCTGGAAACAAAACAAGACCCCCCCTCCCTCCCTCCCTCTCGGCCGCGCTGCTTTGAAAGGGAAGCCCAGAGGGAGAGAGGGAGAGATGGGTGCCCTTTGCCAGGCGTCTCTTGGCGCACGAAGCCCCTGGCCAAGGGAAGGAAGGAAGGAAGGAAGGGCCCAAAGCAGAAGAGCCAAGGCGGCGGCGGGGGAAGCCCTGGGAGCCCTGGGCCCGAGCCTCCTTCCCTAGCCCTGCGAGAGCAGCCCTGGCCAAGCGGGCAAGACAAGGCTTCCTTCTGCTGCTGCTGCTGCTGCTGCTGGGAGCGAGCGCGAGGGAGCCTCCTCCTCCTCCTGCGCTGCATTAAGGCTTTGCAATCAATAAAGAGGCCGCGGGCGAGAGAGAGCGAGAGAGAGAGAGAGCGCTATGCAAAGCGCGGGTATTAATATGCAAAGTCTTAAAGATTTTTAAACGGCGCCGGAGCCAGGGAAGAAGGCAAGGCGGCCGAGGCAGGAGAAGGAGGAGGAGGAGGCGGAGGAGGCGGAGGAGGAGGAGCTGCACCTACCTCTGCTTCCATCGGTGGGCGCAAGATGACTCCTCCATGCGCGCGGCGCTGCGGACCCAGATATGCTCCCTCCGACGGAGGAGGAGGAGGAGGAGGAGGAGGAAGCGGCCTCGGCCTCGGCGGCGGAGGAGGCAGGAGACGACGACGAAGGAGGAGGAGGCGGAGGAAGAAGCAGCAGCAGCAGCAGCAGCAGGAGGAGGAGGCGCGGGAGCGCGCGGCGGGAGGGAGGGAGGGCGCCTGGCGACGGTTGCCCTGGCGACGGGGAGGATGCAGCAGCAGGTCCAGCAGCAGCAGCAGCAGCAGCAGTAGCCAGGAAGGATGCTCAGGGAAGGAAGGAAGCAGGCAGGCAAGGGGCTAGGAAAGGGAGGGCAGCAGCCAGAAGGGGCCCGGGGAGGGGGGGTCCCAAAAAGTGGCTCTGGGATTTAAGACAGGGAGAGGGGGCGTCCTGTCTGTGTGGAACCTGTGCCAGCCCCTCCTTTGGCAACCCCTGCAGCACCAGCATCAGAGCCCTTGGAAAGGGTGCCCTCCCCGCTTCCCTCCACTGGAAACATGGCAAGGAGGGAGACCGTGCCCCAAAGCCCTGGAGAGCCCCAATGGGACATTGCTTAATAGAGAGGCATTTAGCATATAATCATCATCATCATCATCATCATAGAACACATATTTTGAAGGCAATATCCCGGGGGGAGGGGGCTTTTAAAATCAATATATGCTCAGAGTTTGTGTCCATCAGGTGCCAATATGTCTCCTTTTCCTTTGGAAAGACATACTAAGAACCATCAAATGAAAGGGAAAAGGATGGAAGGAGGAGGAAGCATAAAGGGTTAAGTGGCGATTCAAAATTAAGCCCCCTTTTTGCAATAGTTCCACTTAATGGCAGCTAGAATTCTTAAAATAGGGAACATTTTGGCACATTAAATACTGGAGTTTCTGAAACTAAAAAAACTTAGGTGCCAAAATAGTAAACTGATTTCCATGCGGCGCATATTAAGATTGCTACGACTTTTTAAAACCCGTAGAAGCTGTAATGCGCTCCTTTAAACAACAGGATAGATAGGAAATAGAGTTGGGATGTGCAAAGCGTTTATCACATGAAATGCATATTTAGGAATGATGCCATCATACAATCTTTGCTCATTGTAGTGTATGAACCACAACGCTTGACTCCCGCATGCCCTTTGGATTTCAGATCATGTACTGTACAAATAATAATAATAATAATAATAATAGCAACAATAAGAATAAGTCTTAATTATGAAGAATGTAAGTGTTTACAAATAGGCAATACATGTATAATATTCATACATATGCATGCAAAACACAAACCCATATAGTAGAAGTCTTCATTATTCTATTAGCAAACGTAACAATAGAAAGCTATTACTTATTAGCAGTAAAAAGTGAGCATCACTCATAGCAAGAGAATTACTGTGTTCAGAAGCATTTACAACTTTGTTAATAAGCAAAAGAATCCCTATTTAATAGCAGGTTTTTAAATATATATATATATATATATCAAGGATTTTATGTTCTGTTTGCAAAAATATTTCATGCAAATTTGTCTTCTAAATATTAAAGATGAAACAACTGCAACATAAGTTTTGATCTGCATATACCTGAATATATAGCATTGCAAATATTAAAAATGTAGGTGAAATGAACATTTTTGTAAACAGTGAATATCAAAAATTAGTAACCAAATTGTATTAATAGATAGTAGAAACTGTTATTCTCTCATGCTTTGCACATCACATCAGGTGAAAGTTAGACATTTTCATGTCGTGTTTAAAATCGTTTGATTGCTTTTCAGTCCATGAGAGAGATTCCCTAAAAACTGTATCTGATCATGTTTATTACTACTAGAAATAGAATGGATTTTGGCAAGGATTGTCAATAGTTTTATTGAAGAATTTATATGACAGTTTGCAAAGTGTTGTTCGCAGCATAAAACGTCTTTCAGTGAATACCAGCTTTTAGAGAAAGAAATTGCTGGCACCGACAAAGAAAACCTTTATCTACTGCAATCCAGAGTATTGCATGCAGCAGGAAAATAAAACTCTTTGGCCGGCCCTTCGATTGTAAAATGTCCGATGCCGACACAAAATCCAAATCACACATAACTGGATATCCAGTGTTCAATTTCCAGATGCAAATAGATTCAAATAGAGGAACATTAAGCCAACGAAATGTAATGCAAGACAGTCAGCTTTAGTGCAGAAACATCCCTTGGCATTCTTTGTTGCATCAAACATATTTAGAATCCATTCGGTCATTGCAAAAAAAGAAAGAAAAGGAGATATCGTTGGAGTTGGCTTAGATTTTTTCTTATTAATTGATAGGCATTTTGTGGAGCATTTGGGACCCGCGTAAAATAAGAATTCAACCAATAGTATGCGGTACGTATGACTGCATAGTTGTATTTAGTACTTTGGAGGTCCCTATATCTGATGATGTTCAACTTCATGTTGTAGCTTTGATTCCGGCTGTAAGCTCTGGGTGACTCAGAATTAATTCTCATTAGCGAAATAGTTAAAGTTAATAACGCACACACCTTTCACCACAGAGCAATCATTTTTGTTTGCAGTTAAAAGGTTTGTAGTGTTATGTATGCTCACATAAAACAAGGCACATGAGAAACCCCAAATTAGCACAAAACAGTAGGCATACCAGCCCTTCCAAGAAGATTGTGTGCAGGAGCAATTTCATAGCATGCATGCTGCCAAATACCCGTTTTCAATGCATACTGAAAGTTAGGCGTGAGTTGTTAGTCTGTGCAGTTCTCATGTTCATCTAGGGATTTAATATTCTGTGCAGAATGGAAATAGGGAATATCCTGCGAAATAATTAAAGACATGCAGATCATAAAAGTTGTCAGGTGATCATGTTATTGAGAATGCAGAAACTCAAATGAAGCATCTGAGAATCAGTTAAGCACAAATGAGGAATTGTGGCATTGAGCTGCTGCTAGTAAAAGGGGAATTGTAGTTAGTTAAATAATCGTTTTTGTTCCATATCGACATATTGCTCCAAATAGCAATTAAAGGATTTGTAAGTGACACTCACTGAAGAGTCTAAACATGGTTTCATGTGTTTTATTTAGGCGTAAACACGAAATGGTTGCGAGCGAAAGACAACACACAGAATTTTCATCCGGTGGGAAAATGCCGATTCTGTTCCTTTCCGAGGCAGAGAGACCGCGTCTCTGTGAGCCGGCAGCGCAGGATCCTCGCCCGCAAGCAGCATCAGGAAAGGTGCGCCAAATTGTGTTGCAAAGTGGAATAGTAATAATAATAATAATAATAATAATAATAATAATTGCTATCACAAACCTCACCACCCATCTTTACCTGGGAAATACGATTTGATTAATTATGCCAATTACTTTGAAATGCTCAGATCAATGGATGATAGATGAGAGTGTTTAGCCTCTCTCTCTCCGTCTCTCTCAGTTTCTCCTGGGTTTTGTGGGTGTTAATTCAGCCTCGCTCTCTCGGCTTGGATCACTGACATGCGGATGCTTTGTGCGCCCTTTTAGTCCAGGCGCCGGACACAAAGCTGCAGACCACGCTCATCCAGAAGGCTGGGTCACGTCTGCAAATACCAAGGACCAGCCATGGTTTTGCACACTGTTGGCTTAGCAGGTCTTCTGCCGTGCCATTTAAAGCGTCTCACTTTGGCTCTTTAATTGACTTCGCACAAACCTTGTGTCTTCCATTTTGCAACATGACAAAGGCCCAGAAGACGTGTTAGAAAAGCCTCCAGGAAAACCTGCCTGTAACCCCCCCCCCCCCCCCGGTCACCTCTTTAATTTATCCATTTCACCCCAAGCCTAGTTGCTGGACTATGCCTTCTCCATCATAGCCCTGACCAGCAGCATCTTGTGCACAAATGCTTTTGGGGGAGGGAAAGAGGGTGAGGAAATTACAGAAAGTGAGGCTGTTCCATTGACTACATATAGAAGAAGAAGAAGGAAAAAAAAAGGGGGGGGGATAGAAATGAATCCTAATGGAAAATAACCAGCACTCTCCATGAAAGAATTCTGAGTTGCAAAAAGATTGGCATGTGATTGATCTTGGCAATTCTTTGTAACAAGGGAAGGAAAGAAAGAAAAGGAAGAGAGATTGGGAGAAGGAGAGAGAGAGAGAGAGGTTCTTTGTTAGTATCAAATTCATGGTTTCCTTGAACTCAGCCCTGCTGTCTGAAGTCGAAGCACTGACCACAGGCAGAGGCTTGGGAAGGAAGATCAGGCGAAAGCTGGAGGTCTAGGCAGCAGAAAGACACCTAGGCGAGGAAAGGCGGGGGGGGGGGGGGGGCGAATTCATGGCATGCAAAACACTATGGACCAAGAATGCCACCAAGAGTAGAAATTGCACGAATAAACGTGGCTGAACCATTTGTCATTAAAGGATGCTTTCTCACTGCTTTGGTCTTGAGACATCCACCTGTGAACCAGGGCAATACCCCAGAGGCCATACCTTGGCTTTAATCTCCAGCCCCTGCTTCTCCACCTTGTGTCCCAGAAATAATTGGAACCCAGGCGCAGCAATGCCCTCTGAAGCCGCCCACTGTTCCCTGGGTGGCCATTTTGGGAGGGGAGTCAGCCCCGTGGATGGGGGGCTCTGGCCCTTCAAAAGGGCCTTCCAGGAGTCCCAGGTGCCAGAGCTGTACCTCTTCCCACCCTCCTTTCTGGCCAAGGAGCCGGAAGGCAGCCTTGCCGGTGGGTAGATTTGGCTCAGGGAGTCACTGGTTGCTGAAACGGCCGGCTTCTTTTTCTTGCTGGGTTGTTGTTGTGACAATTGTTTTTCCCACTGCCACCATTTCATAGAGTGTCTTGGCGGGGGGCGGGGGGGGGGGGGGGCACAGGAACACAGGGATTACAATTAAAGTGGAAAGTGGCCAAGAGGGCCAGGGAAGAGTGGTGGCGCCCCCTACCCAAGGACTGGAGAACGCTGGCTGCTGCAAACCCACTCGGTCCTTCTGCCGCCCAGAGCAGCTGCGCCAGCGTTTTGGGGCACAGGTCTCTGCCTGGCTTGGGTGGGGAGTACCCTGGCCACCTTAATAGGCCCAAGGGTATGTGAAGGAAGTGCCAGGCCCATTGAAAACAGGCTAGCGAAATGGCTCGGCTAGGGAAGGCAGGTATAGGGGCTAGACTAGGTGAGCCCCAACAGCCATAAAAAGGGCAGCGGCCTGAAGGAACCTAGTGGAGCTGTACCTGTGCTCCTATGCAAGCTGGCCCTGCCATTGGGTGAAATGGGGAAGGTGCCTTCGGCCGGCGGCCCTTGAAGTAAGGGAGGCATGGCAGGACTGGGCAGGCACCCCATGTGCTGCTCTGAGCCCCTTTTCAATGCGGAAGGCGCACGGAAGTCATGTTGGGTTCTGTACCTAACTGCCTATATTCAGATGATGGCATTGCTGAGCATGCTTCGAGAGGCAGTTTTTCCGTAACAAATAGCACCCGGCCCAGTGTGAGATCAAACGTTCTGCTATACTTAGATTGTAAAAAGACTCTTTTTCCAGAATCAGTGAATACTGGGGGGAACAGCATCCTAGCTGCTTACAATGTCTTCTAAGTTTTGAGAAGCATTAGAGTCCAATGGAGGAGGAAGTGGCATGCCAGGCTGAGGGTAATGGCACTGCCAATGCCACAGCCATGCCTTGTCCTCAGATGCTCTACTCTGGAAGCAGTAAGCATTACTTGCTCTCACATTCAGATCTTTAAAAACTTTCCCATCCTGAATATGCAGAGATTTGCAAATGTGAATGAATTCATATATATATATATATATATATATATATATAAAAACCCAAGCTGCAAAGAAATCCACACTTTTCCTAAATCCCCATTCCCTGTTTCAGGCTGTTACCAAATAGGTGCCAGCCAGTCTTTGGCGCCCTGCATTATAACCCTGTGCCCACTATTTAGAGCCTTAGGAAAGCTTTGAATTAAACTCTTCCTTGTATCAATTTGGGAGCAGCTGAGACGGTGATGGCAGTGTATTGGGGGGGAAGCGCTCCTTCCAGGGATGCTCAGCCGGTGGCATCCCCAGCCCACCCACTCTTTATCACGGGCACACTATTGATTTCTCATTGGGGGAAATGGCATTCATCCAGGGTCCTGGGGAAGGAAATCAGGACAACTGTATTGACAAAGATTGGGAGCAGGGCAAATACAGATGAGTAGAGCCACCTGGCGGCCATGTTGGGAAATTGCAAGCTTTCCCTTCCTTCCTTCCTTGGGAGCTACTTAGCATGATGGCCAATGGCGGCTGAAGGATTATGGGTGCTGTAGTGGGGAAACAAAGTTCCCCAACATGTGTCCATAGTCAAGGGAGGAGGGCATTGACCCTCACCCAAACAAAAATTCTGCTCCCTGATGAATTTTCCCTTCATCTCCCAATTTTCTAGCATCCTAGCTGCTTACAAGTTCTTCTAAGCTTTGAGAAGCAGAATCTAGGCCTCCAAAGCAAAGGGCCAGGCAGAGTGATCCTGGGACAGCAAACATGGCAAATCTATTAAAGAGTCTAGGCACGAATTATTGTCAAGGTCCCCTTCTCTGCAACGCTAGACATTATCGGAACTGAAGGAGGGCTGCCCTCATTTTGCCCCCCCCCCCGGCTCTCCTTGGGGCTGGCACCTCTTTCTTCAGTTTGTGACATCTAGTGCTGCCTGGGCAACGCACAGAAGGGTCTGGGGCTCCTGCTCCACTGCTTCTCCCCCTTGAGAGCCCAAAACGGAGGCAAAAAAACCCATGGCAGGGGAGGCCTGGCAGCCCTGGGGCGCAAGGAGCTGGTGCTGCAGCGTGGCTCCCCTCCAGACCTCTGCCCTCTTTCCCTCACAGCCGCTGCTGATGCTGGCCACACTGGCCACTTCTGCAAACCCATGGCAGACCCCAGAAAAGGTGGAGGAGGAGAAAGAGAGAGTGACTGCTGGAGGACCCCCAAGGGGTTCAGTAGCTCCCATCGGCCCCAATAGCCAGCATGGCCAGTGGCAAAGGATGATGGGGCTTGCACTCTAGCAACATCTGGGGAGGGACACAGCCCCCATGTGTAAACAGTTTGGGGGTCTCTCCCCTGTCACTGTGGGCCAGGTTTCTGCCTAAACCACAAAGAGCTGTCCATGGTGCTGGCCCTGTCTGAGGGGATTTGCATTCAGCCCTCTCTAAAGTCTGGGCTCAAACTCACCATCCCACTTGCATGGAGGCGCAACTGCTTTACACCTGGTCTACCTGCTGCCCTTGCTTCTCCTTTGGTTGTCTCCTGGCACCAGGCCTCTTCCTTCTGCCACGTGGGAGGGGGATCTTGGCACGAGGCCCCCCCGCCAACCCAGACCCCATGGTAGCTCTTGGCAGTGGACAGGCCAGCATGGCAGGTTGAGCAGTACCCTGTGTGGGGCAGGGCTGCAGCAGCAGGGACTCTACTGAGACTCTGCTCTGCTGCCTCTCCCAGTTGTGATAGCTCTTACTCAGCACCTGTGGGGCAGGTAAGGGATGCCCTGCCCTCCTCCGACTGCCCTGCCGCAAGAGACAGACAAGCAGTTGCACCAGCTGGACAAGGAAAGGTGGGGAGGCAGCGGCAGGCAGCTGCAAGGGCCAAGGAGGACTGAGGCGGGCACCAGGATGCTGCCAGGGGGGCCAGGGGCCGTCTGTGCCCACTCTGGCCAAAGAGGAACCATTAACCCAAGCAGCTGCAAATTCTCTTCTTTATTGACATCGTCATTTGCAAATACAACACATTAAGAATTTTGTCCAAAAGTCTCTCATTTGTCTGTAAAAAAAAATAACAACTTTTTAAATTACACATTTCTGGCCTCTGGCCCTCCTCCGCCCTGGAGTGAAGTTGCTTCCTCTACCCACGGCTGCTGCATGAACCAATTCCTCACCCATTTCTCGTTTAAACCCTATTATTTACACTAGTATATACAAAGAGCCACAGAGCTGAAAAGTATTCTTAGAAGAGTGACTCGCATCCACCTCTGCAGTCTGTGGGGCTTCTTTGCTTAAAGGGGAAAAGTCCACACCAGAGAGCAGATTTGGGGGGAAAAGAATGGTTAACAGAGTGTTCTGCTGCCATCCTGCAACTCTGCAAAATGAGCCTGATGCCCACCTCTGCAAAAGGGGTGGCAAAAACCCACCACCACCACAAATACTGAGCATGATGGACACACCAACTGGGGCACAGAGGGCCCCATATCCTACATCAGGACAGAACAGCCCCCTCTGCCCCAAAGATGGCCAGTACCTCTGCCCTGGACCTACAGTACCAGAGCGTCCATCCAGACCCCCTCCTTCCCTGTGGCCCTTTTCAGTCCTTCAGCCTCTATAAGAGGAGCGGTGGCAAAACAGTGACTCCCTGGAGTCCCGCCGCAGCCAAGATCCAGCCTGTCCCACGACGGGATGAAGATTCCTTTTCCAGAGTTCCTCCCTGCCCCATCAAGCCTATATCCAATGTAGATAAGCCACGTGGCAACGGGGAGGAAAACAAGTGCTCTGTAGGGCGAAAAGAGAGGGAGTTCAGTACAGTGCTGGCCATACAGACCCCTGCCCATATTCAGGGGCCAGGCCAAAGGGCGCCTCTCCTCTTCACAGTCATTAGGCCTTGAGGCTTCTGTCTGAGGCCAGTGGGTACAGCTATGGTCTTTTCCAGTCTGGCTACTTTTCTACTTCTTTACCATGGTGAAGACATTTTAAAGAAAAATGCCTTAACCACAGCAGGACACAGGAAAGAACCGCCAAGTCCATCTGTGTAAGAGAGGACTCATGGTCTCTTGCAGGTCGTAGGGAAAAGAGCTTAGGAGAAAAGCATCATGCAGTATCCCTCATGGGACCTGATCATGGCACTGAGCACCTCATGCCCCACAATGAGGCAGCCTCAGCCAAGTCCCTAGAGTCACCTGGAAAGTCAATGCCTCATTTTTGGAGCCAAACAAACCCAACCACAGCTGCCAGACTGGGAATCAGAGATTCTTAGGAAGACAAAGACTTGACCTGAAAGTCTTTGTACCACCACCGGCTGATCTGGGGGCAAGGAGAGGGGTAGACCTACCTAAATTTCCCACAGGCTGGCATTACCAGGCCTGTGGAACGACGCTTTCCAGCAAGAGGCGCCGGCCCTCCTCGTAGTCGTCCTCGTCCACGTTGACTAGTAGCCGGATAGCCTCCTGGCCCACAGCCTCTTTGAGAGATTCTGTGATGAAGACACCCTTCAGGGCCTCCAGCAGCGAGCCATTCATGTAATCGCTCCAGAAGGCATCCAGGTAGGACAGCTCTGAGAACTTGATGTCACAGATGATGGAGCCCAGGTCACGGGACTTGAGGATGGTGTTGGACTGCCCAAATACATCAAACTGGCGCTCCAACTGGTTCTGCTTGTTTGACATCACATTCTGACGCAAGACGGACTCATGCTCACAGTATTCAGCACGAACACGGAGCCGGATGTCTGAGCAAGACATACGAAACAGAGAGAAAAAGAGGGAAAAGGAAGGAAGAAAGGGAGAGAAGCATTAGCACTGGGAGTTCCCCAACGGAAGGCATAGACAAACACAGAGTCATGCATCGGCTGCAGCAAGAGGACTGGGCCGTCCAGCAGCCCTGAACCAGTGCCGAACATAAATAAAACCAACCTAGCTGAAGGGCCAGGCCACTCAGGTTGCCCAAAGGGCTCAGGTCCTTTGAGATGGTCAGCCCCAGCAAGGGGTGTTCGCACTCTTCCAAAGTGGTCCTTTGGTGTGGATCCAAGTTAGAGTTGAACTTCACTAATGCCCACCCCAGCGGCTACCTTTAGCACCACGGCTCCTTCATATAACATACCCACCAAAGGGAGGCACACAAGGGCACCCTTCCTTAACTGCCAGCCCAAAGACAACCTAGAAACTGCACTCCAGGCTTGCTAACGCTAACTAATCTCTACCAGCGAGTCCTGGTTGCTACTGAACAAAGGCCTTTTATCAGCCTAGAGTCTGAAGCCCTCCTCCCCTCTTTGGAAACCCACAACTAAATCTGCCCACTGAGAGTCAGCTAAACTCTTCTGCATAAAAACACAAGCTTTAAACTCACTCCATTCTAAACAGGCAAAAGAAGCTCCTGAAATTAGTGAAGTTCGGCTGCAACTATGGCGAGTGGAAGCAGGACTGATCAGTTTTGTTCAGTTGCCAAACATATTATCAGCATTGCAGCTGAAACTTTTAAAAAGATTCAAAAGGGAGGGAGAAATGGAACAAATACAAAGCAGAAGAAACATTTAAGAAATGAGGCAGGTGGTGTATTACATACGCTCAACAAGGCCGTCAGCTTTAATTTCTCTGTGTCTTGTGGTCATCACCTGTAGAAGCATTAACTCAAAGTGCAGTCACAGCCCCCGATCCCTTCCCCCCGCAAAGCCAGGGCCAAGGTTGCGGTGACCCAGTCCCTGGCTGCTAGTCCTCAACCTGCAGGATGCTTGGCAACCTTCTTTCCAGATGGGCCACAGCATGGCTGGGCTGAAATTGCATTTGGACGGCTGTCATTCAGGTTGTCTTATTCCACAGCAGATTAGCCAGTAAATGACACCGTTTCAGTCCAAGTAAGGAAGGGGTGCCATCTTCACATGGGATAAAAAGCTCAGGCGCTGCTGGAGCCTTCCATTTGCCCCTTGTGGCTCTGTGCCACCAGCACCTGCTCCCCCACCCTTCATGGGCCACACGGCCAAGGAATTCGGCCACTGTTCTCCCCTTCTCCCCACTGCCTCCCACCCCAATGGCTGGCTATGTGGGGCAGAGCTGGGAAGTTCCATTTTTATTAGTATTGAACACAGCTCAAATACAGGCTCTTGGCGACATGAGAACAGAACAGCTCACCTGCCTTCCAATATTAACAGTGTGCTGGAGCTCTTAGTAATACCCACAGCTGTCAGAGTTGGCATTAACATACTGACACCCCTTGTGTCGTGCCCCCATGTTGGTCTTAAGCAAGCGGAAACATTTCTTCCCCAAGAGAGGGCAAGTGCCTCAAAGCAAGGCTGCAGGGAGTCAGGCCGGATTTTGTGTCAAAAAATGCTGATCCATGTCAACTGAAGGTTTGGGGGGAGGGTTTCTGCACCACTGGCCTGTACGAAATGGGAAGTGTTTCTGTGACCCTATCCCTCCAGCAGTAATGCCAGCCCTGAGCAGCCACATCAGAATAGAAACGAGACCAACATTGGAGCAGGGGCAGAAAGACTGCTACCCTCCCTCCCTCCCTCCCCCCCCCTGCACTTCCAGGCCCCAGTTCCAGTGAAATAATCCCACTGTGGTTCTCTGCAAATACAGGCAACCTGAAAGCAGGTCAGTCAGCCCCTTATGAGTGGGGCTCTTATCAAAATGGATTTCCCCAAGTTCTGAATCCGAGTAGCCGGACTAAAGAAGCCTCCAAGTGCATTACCACTCAAGTAGGATGCTTTCAGAGAATGAGGCTTGCCACCTCATCATCCATGCAACCCCCATAACACAGGCTGAGAACATTATTACAAGGCAAGATGAGAGAATCTAGCAAGAATGAAAGAGATCCCCACAAACAGTAGATTCATTTCTGCTCCTTTCAGCACAATTCTGCCCTCCCCACAAACTTGACGCACAAATTAACATTCACAGGGCAGCAAAAACCATTGCAGACAGTTTAACGGCAGAAAAATGCCCCGTTCTGCTGAAGGCAACCAGTCCCAGAGTCCAAGGCTGCGTCCCTCACAGTTTGTTTAACAAGAGCGCTGCAGGGTCCAGATGCAGAGTGGCTTCTGATATAGGAGAAGCATTGAAGAGGCAGCTGAAATAATCATGAGGGCCACACTTTTAGGTTTTTTGCTTTTTAGTTTGTCTGGGTATTTTTACCACTGTCTGGTACTTGGCCCGCTTGCCTGGGCCAATGCTTATGCTTTTCCAGGGATGGATTTCAACTGTGGACCGAGAGAAAGATGGTTCAAGACTTTTAGCACATGGTAACATCAAGAAATCATTCTGAGTTTCAACATGGCAAAAAGACACAAAATGGCGCAAAGGACCCAAGCTGTCTTCTGGGTTTCAGCTGGCACAGACTGCTGCAGATACCAGACAAAGCATGCACATGTCCTCTTGTATTCCTGAGGAGCACCAAGTAGGCACACAGATCAACTCAAGGACACCTTCAACCTCACGATGGATTTACTGAAAGTGGAATAGTAAAACAATACCAAGTCTGTTTAGAGACAAGAACAGTAAACAACTTTGGGGATATCAACAATTTTTAGAAGGGCACCTGCCAATCTTAGGTTTTGATTGGCCAGGAAAAAAACTGCCCCAAAAAGCAAAAGCTGAACTGAAGGGCAGGTGAAGGGCCCAGGTCTGCCCCAAGCAAAATGGATTAGGAGGAGCCCAGAAGGGATTCCACAGCAACACATCATGGCCTGATATCTGCAGCAGTAACTCTGCCCTGCACAACTAAGGTGATACCCTGCTATGGGAGCAAATGGCTCCCGGCTTCACTGGCTGAGCAAAGCCTTCCACGGACCAATATACCTGAGACAGCAACAGCATGACAGCCCCATCGGGGGCACATCCCTCCTAACTGCAGCCCCCCAGCCTGCTTCCATCGGACCCTGCTGGAGGCTTGCGGCACAAGCCCCCCCGCGGTGCCAGTCTGGAGTGGCTCTACTACACCCCAGGCACTATCCCAGGAGCTGCCAAGGCCAAAGCCCTGTCCCCAGTGGGCATCTGGATAGCCTTTATGATAGCCCATGTGCCTTCAGCTGGCATGCAAGAGGGAACGAGCCCATGGTTCCTCCACAAAGATGAGGTAACTCAGCACACATTTAAACAGTTTTGCTTTCACAAAGAACTGGTGGAAATTTGGGTGCATGGATTCATTTACCTTTGCGAGACCATTCTGTGAGAGGAGTGGACAAGAGAGACAGAGTCTCTTTATCATCAACTTTTGCTTAGCAACCTGGAATTTAAATGGTGGATTGAGAAAGAATTGGCAGAAAGCAAGCAGCAACAAAAAAAAAAACCATTTGGGGGATTGTATGTACTTCTCCTTTCCCCCTTCAGTCACTAAGGTCTATCTTGCAGAATGAGATAGCCCAGGAGGTTGCAGGCTGGGGAGGGGGAAGGAAGGAAGCCAGCCCCCTCCGCTCCTCACAGCCAGGAGCGCAACACAGAAGGGTTATGAGAAGCAGAGCTCCTTTCGGAAAAGCAGCTGCCTAGGGCACAGGAGCCTCCGCTTCCGCCCCAGGGAAGCAAGGAAAGAGGACAATGTAGACAGGCAACAATCTAGTGTTGAACGGAGCTTACAGTTTGATCCTTGCACCTACCCGGCAGAAGCCTTAGCTGCACCTTGAAGTTGCAGTTTTGACACTCATTGTATTATTTTTGAACCTTCTTCGTTAGAACCCCTTTGCCTGTAAATTGGTCAGATGGTAAGACAAGTGTTTTTGTGCATTTGCTTTTGTTTCATTTGCATTGCACTGAGACAAAGAAAATAGCACATCTGAGTTACCTGGGGTTGCTACACTGGCCCTGGGCACCCACTTCTTTAATATGGACCCCTTTCAGTGAAGGAAACTGTAAAAACTAAGTGTGGACTGGAGAGTCTACATGAAGATTTCACAGTTTCTCCATGGGGAACTTTGATCCTTACAGGAAATACACAGCTGAAAAGACCTTGTGATACATGAACAAGATGATAGATGCTGGTCTTTGAGACAGACTACGGAATTATCAAGCCAGAAATCTGAATGAAATGCACTCAGACAAGTCTAAACCTGCAAAGACTCAGGGTTTTAGGCTGGTACCATGGATCAAGTCGTGGGAAGAGGAACCACTTGAAGAGGGCCAGGGATAAGTGAGCGCCCAGACTCTATGCTGAGGCCTTTGATGGGAGGCTGGCCTTCCATGAGATACTGCAGCCATAGAGCCTGAATAGCATGGACAATTCTGGGCCCCGTTTTTCAGGATTCAGATCAGCTACGCATAATCACATTCCCAGGCAGAGGTTGTGGCGCATGTGAGCGCCCGCCCCGCAGTGGGACTAAGAGCCATTCTTTTCAAACGGGGGTTAGGTCTACTCTTTAGGAATGATCTTTATTCTACCAGATGTTATTTGAAGATTAAAAACCTTCAAATCTTGTCACATCCGCAATCCAGCAACCTTTTCTTGAAAGTTCTTGTTTTAACTCAGATCGTATTTACCATTTTAACAGCAGATGAAGCTATTTTTAATCTGAAACCAGCGAAGCATAAAAGTGGCATCTGACATGAAGATCCACGTTGAGTCTTCTCCAGTTCATGGCAGAAAAGGACTTAAAAGCAGCTAAGGCAGTTTCTCTCCAAGACCAGCATTTTAAGCACCTTGGTGCACTGAAAAAGTTTTCCCAGTAACTGATGCTAAGGGCTGCTTATTGATGTACTGCATTTATATCCCACCTTTCTTCCACAACGGGATCCATTTCAAAGCAATCTTTAAGTAATCTGAAGGCACCCTTTCCCCTTGTTCATAAAGCTTCTGGTTTAATGCAAAATACCATGGGAAATTATGATGTTATCGTGTATCACGACCCAGTTATAAAATCCTTTGAATAGGAATAAATACAACTTGGCCGTTTGGAAAATTATTAGCAAAAATAGGAACTAGCCCCATGACAAGGGGAATAGAAGACAACGTACTGAGGAGTGGGCTAATGTGCCCAAAGAGGGGACTGAAATGCCCATGATCCTGGTGGAGTAGCCTCACACTGTGGATTCAAGCTGCATCAAAGAATGCAAGCCAAATGTCACCTTCTCCCACGTACCACGGGAGACTTCTCATGACAGCTATACGTATTAGACCTTCTCCTTCCCCAACCAACCCCTACAGCCCCCTTTGGATCCAGCCAGAGAAGAACAGCATCTGATCCTTCCCTTAACGAAACCAAAACTGCTTGTGGCTGCTTAAAAAGGGTTTTGTGGGCCGGAGGAAAGACCTATGGGAGCCCTAAGAAGACAGCACAGGCCAGGCAGACACCTACCACAAGTCACTTTGGTCGGGGTTTGGACCTCCTGCTTTGGAGCAGAAGCTGCTTTGCCTCCCCGTCGCCTGCGGGGAAGAACGGACTTTGCTCGGCCTCTGCTGGCTCGCTTCCTTTTGCTGGAATTGGAGCCTAGAGGAGGAGGAACACAAGGCGTTACCTGGCTTGCCAGAACCCCCGCGACGGCCGCTCAGATCCCTCTGAGCATGGCTCCTTTACAAAGCTTTTCATGGACACACCTGTCTCCCACTGATCGCTCCGGGGCTCTGCAGAGGCCGCATTGAGGCAGCTGTCCACCTGCTGGTCTGAGGGCGAGACGGACGGTCCGTAGGTGTACCTCTCCGGGGAAACTGGAGCGGAGAAAGAGAGAGGGCAAAGGAGGCTGGAGAGATGCTAGGCAAGTAGGCTTAAGCCAGAGAAGGGTGAGAGGTGCAAAGCAAGGACTGGGCCGTGAGCCGGGGGGAAGGCCGTGCCTGGCTGCCTTACCTGTCCGCTGCCTTTTGAGGGAGACGTAAGGCAGGAGGTCGTGCCTGGTCAGGACGCGCAGGAGCTGCAGCAGCCGCACGAAGCTGGTCTCGTCGCACTTGCCCCTGCGCTCCAGCTCCAGCAGCAGATGCACCCCGTTCTTGGGCCACCGGGGCTGCGCCTGGCCGCCCCTCTTCCTCTTCCATCCTTGGAGGGCGTCCTCCTCCGCTGCAGGGTCCGCAGGGTCCGTGACCCAGAGGCCCGGGTCCAGAGGGTGGGTCCAGGGCTGGGTCTCGTCCAGGAGGAAGGAGAGCACCTCCACGTCGTTCTCCGTCAGCTGGGCGCCCACCACCTCGAACATCCGGTGCAGAGAGAGCATCCCGTAGTACTCCAGGCACTCCTCCTCCTCCCAGGGCTGCCAGCAGAAGCCCCGCGGGCGCCGACACTCCGACATCCTTCCCTTCGCAGCGCCTGAAGGGAAAGGAGGAGGCGCCAGTCAGGCGAGGAGGCTCTCTCGGCCAGAGCCAAGGGCCGCCGCCAGGGGGCGCCAGTGGCAGCAGCAGCGCAGGCAGCGCGGGGGCGGGGCCCAGGCGGAGGCCCCGCCCCTCCGCACCCCCTCCGTCGCCAGGGGGGCCCAAGCCCAAGCCGCCCCCGCCGGAGCCCCCTGCCCGGGTCACCCAGGCCCTCTTCGCCTCCGCCGCCTCCGCCGCTTACGGGCGCCCCTGCCCCGTCCCCTCTCCTTTCCCCCTCAGAAGCAACATTCACCCCGAAGGCGGCGCCCCTGCCTGCCCTCCCTCCCTCCCTTCGCTCACCGCGCGCCTTCCTCGGCTGCCGCTCTTTTCCCTCGGTTCCTTCGCTTTCGGCGGCTCTCTCGCCTTCGCTCCGCTCCTCACCGTCGCTCTGGTCTTTCTGGTTCTTTCGACGCTTCTGCGCCTGCGCCAGCCTCGCCTGCCCTGCTCCCCCTCCCTCTGCGCATGCGCCCGGACCCTGTTTGTGTTTTCCTCCCTTGCCTTCGCCTCAGAAGAGCCGCGCATGCGCGCGCCGGCATCCCTCCCCCATCCCCCGCTCACGCGGACGGACTGCCTCTCTCCTCGTGACCCGCGTGACGGGGCGGGGCTTTGCAGACGGATACGCGGAGCCCTTACGTAAGCGAGGCGGTCGTTGTTGCCAGGAGACGGCACTGGTTAAATAACCAAGGAGCGGCGGGGCTTACGTAACGAACGCTGGGAGTTGCAGCTCCTTCGCCTCGTGAGTGGGCGTGGCCAAGGCGGGCGGGGCTGCTTTGGCCACGCCCCCGCGAAAGGGCGGTTGGGCCGACGCAGAAGGCGCCGTGACGTCATCGCGCCAGGGGCGAGCCGGACCACTCCGCAAGTATCGAAGGCGCGGATTGGCCGCGCCGTGAGGGCGCCCGAAGGGAAGGACTAGGCCGAGCGCAGCCGCCGGAGAGGCCCCAGTTCGAGCGAGCGAGCGAGCGGAGGGCGGGTTGCCCTCAAAATCCAGGCCCCGAGGGGAGGGGGGTAAGGACAGGCCCCGCCCCTTCCGCCGCCCGCGGAGGCCCTCCCTCTCCCTTCGGAGCCCCGGAAGTGATCGGCAGGCAGCGCTGCGCCCCCAAGGCGCCTTCCGGCGCTGACGCGGTCCCCCTCCTCCTTGTTCCCCGACAGGCGCCTCGATGGCGGAGGAGGAGGAGGAGCAGCAGCAGCAGCAATGCCAGCAGGAGCCGGTGGCGGGGCATCCGCTGCTGGTGCATCCGCAGTACATGTGCTCAGAGTGCGGGCTGCTGTCGGACTCGCTGGAGGGCGTCCTGGCCCACCACCGGAGCCACCTGCCGGGCCCCTGCCCCGCCACCGCCCCGCGCGAGGGGGGCTTCCGCTGCCTGGAGTGCGGCTGCGTGCTCTCCTCCCCGGACGGGCTCTTGGCCCACCAGGACGCCCACCCCAGGGAGAGCCACCCTCCGCGCAGCAGGCAGGCGGCGGCAGCGGCAATGTCCCTGGGGCAGATCCACTTCCAGTGCGGAGAGTGCCAGGAGCTCTTCCCCTCCACGGCCCTCTGGCTGGCCCACCGGCAGCGCCACCGCAAGCAGGAGGAGGCAATGCCAGCCCCGGAGCCCTACGAATGCTCAGAGTGCGCCCGCCTCTTCCTGACCCCTGAGGAGCTGCTGGAGCACCAGGGAGAGCACTTCGCGGAGACCGAGAAGGAGAGCGCGGAGACCCCTGCCGACGAGGAGGAGGAGGAGGAGGACCCCGGCCCCCATGCCGCCTCCCCTCTGCCGCGCCCCCAAGCGCCCCCTCCGGACCCCCAGGCAGCCTCCTGCGCAGAGGGCAAGTGGGCGCCTGCCACGGCGGAGCCCCTGCGGCAGTGGCCTCACCACCAGCGCGACCACGAGGAGGAGTTCCTGTGCGGCGAGTGCCGGCGCGGCTTCTCCACGGCCAAGCGGCTGCTGGCCCACCAGCGCGTCCACGTGGACGGGACCCACGAGTGTCCCAACTGCAACAAGGTCTTCAAGAAGGCAGCCTCCCTGGAGCAGCACATGAGGGTCCACAAGGGAGAGGCCCTCTACCTCTGTGTCGACTGCGGCCTGGGCTTCTCCACCGAGATGACACTGGTCACGCACCGCAAGGCCCACACCGCCAACCCCCTCCACCGCTGCCACTGTGGAAAGACTTTCAGCAACATGACCAAGTTCCTCTACCACCGGCGCACGCACGCAGGAAAGAGCGGGGTGCCCCCACCGCGCAGGGCACCGGACAGCGGCAGCAACGGTCAGCCTGCGCAGCCGTCCCTGGGCGAGGGGGGGCCGGTCGTGAATGGCTCCGGGGGCCCCGCCTCCTCCTCCTGGACACCCTCGGCTTCCTCCCCGCTGCGGGGGGTGGCAGCAGAAATGCCCAGCACGGGGTTCCTGTGTCCGCAGTGCGGCAAGGGCTTTTCCACCTACATCCGGATGGTGCGGCACAAGCGGGTGGTCCACGTCCTGGAACGCAAGCACAAGTGCCCAACTTGTGGCAAGAAGTTCAAGAAGCTGGTGCATGTGCGGAACCACCTGCGGACCCACACGGGCGAGCGCCCCTTCCAGTGCTCTGAATGTGGCAAGACCTTTGTCTCACAGGCCAACCTGGCACGGCACCATGTCACCCACACCGGAGAGCGCCCCTACCAGTGCCAGGTGTGCAGCAAGCGCTTCACCCAGTCTTCCAACCTTCGGCAGCACCGTCTCCTCCACCTGACCTCCTCTGGCCAGGGACCCCACACCTGCAAGGACTGCGGGGCCGCCTTCGCCCGCCCCCACCAGCTGGCCCTCCACCAGACAACCCACACTGGGCGCTTGCCCTTCCCATGCCCTGAGTGCGAGAAGTCTTTCCCTCGGCGACGCCTCCTGGAGCTGCACCGGCTTAGCCATGCCGGGCACGAGCCCCATTGCTGCCCAGACTGTGGCGCCTTGTTTGCAGCAGCTGCCAAGCTGCAGGAACACCGCTGTGCCCGTCGACGAGAGCCAGCCCCCCCTCAGTCATACCCCTGCCTCTCATGTGGCAAGTACCTGGGGTCGCCGGCCAAGTTGGCTGTCCACCAGCTGGCGCACTCAGGCCAGCGCCCATACCCGTGCCCGCTCTGTGGGAAGGCTTTCACCACCCCCAGTGGGCTGAGCCGGCACCAGCAGCGCCATACTGGTCTGCGGCCTCACAAGTGCCCAGTCTGCACCAAGAGCTTTGTGGCGGCCTCAGGACTCCAACTTCACCAGCGCATCCACACTGGCGAGCGTCCGTTCCCCTGCCCAGAGTGCGGTAAGGCCTTCCGGCAGGCCACCCACCTTCGGGAGCACCGGCGCCTCCACACGGGCGAGCGCCCTTACCGGTGCCCAGAGTGCGGCAAGGCCTTTGTGCAGTCCATGCATCTGGCCGAGCATCGGCGCATCCACACTGGTGAGCGGCCCCACCCCTGCCCTCATTGCCCCCGGACCTTCAAGACACTTTCCCACCTGCGGAGCCACCGCAAGACCCACATGGAACTAGCACCAAGCCAGCGGGGGCAGGAGGAGGATCCACTGCCACCACCTTCTGCTGAATCAGCTCTGGGGACGCCTGGCCAGCCTGTGCAGACCATCATGTGCACCGAGTTCGGAGAGACAATCGCCATCATTGAGAGCGCTGAGCCCCTTCCGTTGGTGGAGACAATAGAGATTTACCAGGCCACACTGGAAGGGAGCCTCCAGATCAATGCCTTCGTCTAGGAGCAGAGCAGCCTCGGCAAAGGGCTGAGCCTCACTTCTCCTGGCAGCTGAGCCCAGGTGCTGGCTGTGCAGGGCTCAGAGGTGCCCAGTTGCATTTGGGGCTGGAGCCAGGTTCTGCTCCGTGCTCCTCTTTCTCAAAGCAATGCCTTGTTGCTGTGCGTGCACCAAGGTGGCGATAGTGGCCATGATTTATGGAATAAGGCCGGTGACACACACCTCTTCTGATATTTATTTTATTTTTCCAAAGGGATTGTTAGGTTAACTTCTTTTGCCAGTTTTGTCTCTGCCAGAGAGGGCCCTGGAAGCGGACTGGATGCTTAAGAGTCTGACCGCTTCCCATCAGCCATTCCATTAAATTATTCCTCCGCTGTTAGAAAACCCCCTTGTCTCCTTTTCATTGTGTAACAGTGGGACCATGACTTTTTACAGTGGGGTTGGGTTGCTTCTAGCTTTGGTAACTTGTCAAATGCAGTTTCTCCCACTCCTCTGGCCCTCTGAGAACACACTATGTACGCACATACTCTCACTTCTACAAAGCAGAGGAGAGAACAAATCCTGATTTTGGGCTGAGCTTTTCTGCCTCATTTAAAGTAGGATCCATTAAAAGCAGGAGGGAATGGGACTGGAGAAAGATAAGGGGACCCAAGATTCCTAGGTTGGAGAATAGCGGTGGGGAACAGGATTTGCTTCTGTAGACACAAAGTCATTGGTCTACATTGAGTAGGCCTTCTTGGCCATTTAATTGGCTGTGGTGAAACTGGCAGCTGATCCGATATCTGTTAGTTTTGCTGAGGGAGTGTAAGACCAATCCAGACAGCAATGGTGGCGAGGCTTGCGTTTAGATAAGCACAAAAGCCTTTCAGAATCGTGAACTTCAGCAGATTGGGCGCAAAAGCTGCAGGGAGGGAGGCAGTTCTCTGGAAGTGCCAGGCCCTCAAGGGGCGCCCTGAATATCCCCTGCTGACAGTCAGGACAAGTGGTTGGGGGGTGTAGGGGCTGGATGGTCCAGGCCTACCAAGTCGCTCTGCTTCTCTTTGACTCGGGCCAAGCGGATTACGTACAGCGGAGAGAGTTCTTCTGCTGAGCAACATCCAGCTGATAAGCTCTTAAAGCTAGCTAGAGCCAAAGGATAAAGCTTCAAAACTCTTTTCTAGCCAGTTATAGTTCAGCAGGAGGCAAAAGTGGCAAAACTACTTAGCAAATCAAGTTTTAGTTCATGTTTCCATAATCGCATTGGGCTCAGTTCAGGGTTATGCAACCAGATGAATGTTCCTGCCGCAGGACCCCCCCCCCTCCGGTATATCACTTAACTTAGTCTGATGAGGGGGCTGAGGGCAGACTGACCCATGGAGTCTCTTTTGGGACAGGACACCATTCGGTCCAGTTCATTACCAGCATGTCTTTGCAATATCCCATCTACCACAAGCTTGAACTCATCCAGAAGCTACTTGCTGCACACTCCTTGAAACTTACAGTCCCCACACCCCCATCTTTCTGTCCTGCAGATGTTGGATTTCAACTCCCAGAATCCCTAAGCATTGGCCATGGGGTTAGCAGGGGCTTTGGGGAATTTTAGCCCCAGACCCTTGAGTCCCAAGTCCTCCTTGCTGCTGTGCTGTAGTTCCATCACATGTCTGCACCTGAAGCTGCCAGCAGATACTTTTAAACACACATCTTCAAATCTGGGTGAGGTCTCTGCTGATCCAGCCTGTTGGTGACATACCTGTCCATAACTCAGGGATGCACATGTGTGCGTCCTGTTTTGGACAAGGTGCAAAGAGCTGTTCACAAGTCCCCTGTGCTGCATCCCAACTCTCCTCCAGGTGCAAACACCTGTTAAAGCTGGTAGGCAAGGAAGGAAGTGTGGAGGCAACGGGAAGCAAGCTGGGGTGGTGTTTTTTCTTTTTCTGTCCTGCTCCGTTGCCTTCATCCTTTTGTCCTCTCCCATCCTTGTTAACAGCTAATGCTCCTGGGGCTGTGCATGTGGAGCATTATGTCTCCAACATAGAATGCAAGCCCTTAGTCATCAGGGCATTGAATTGGGGATGTACAGAAATATCACAAGAGGAAGTTATGCTGTCTGTTAGTCACACTTGTATACACTGCAAGCTAGAAGCTGTTTTAAAAACACCCCCCAGCTCAGGTTTCCAGGGTTCAAATAGGCAGCCTATTCACCTGGTTAGCCTGGGAATCTCCTGAGGGCTGAAGGTGCAGAGTTGTGCTAAAGTGAAACCCCTTCTGTACTGATTTCAAGCCAGCAGAATCACAGATATGTATATTAATAAAATGCAGCTGGGAACTGGCATACTGAAACATCATTGGAAGGTTGTGGGCAAGTGTTTTCTCCCTATCCCAGCTTGCTGCTGCATAAAAACCTATACGCAGAGTGTATAGGAACCCCAACACAATCACATAGAGCGGTCTGCGGAAACCCTTGCAGCAGGCTTTTGAAAAATGGTTCACACTTTCTATTATGCTCCTTAAGGTTCACACTGTTATAGTCTTACTGATCACAAAGGGCTGAGTCCTGGTTTCCCAGCATGGCACCAGAGCCTCAGCCAAGAGGGTTCTTGGCCCATTGCAGCCCACAACTGGCTGGTCCCAGGGTCACCCCCCATGCCCCCTCGCTCCCCTGCCATCTCCCTCCTCCACAAAGTACAGTGCACCGCTACCACACCAGTCATAATAAGGCACCCCATGCCATTCTTTCCGTTCATGCCAATAATTTATTGAACCGGATGTCTGTACACAGCCAAAAAACCTAAGAAATAAACTAACACACAATGTTGGGAGGGAAGAGAGGAGGGCAGTGATGAGGATGGGTCACGGGGGCAAGGGGGCTTTGAGGGGATTTATCCACAGGCTGCACCCTGGCTCCCCAGGGGGAACCCTCAATCCTAGAGCAATTGAAGGTGGAGGGGGGGACGGGAGCCTGGGGCAATCGTTGCAACGTTGCGTTAAGAAAAAAATTATCATCTATTTACAGGGAGGATGGGAAGAGTAAGTCATTTTGTGGGGAGCGGAGACGGAAGGGGAAGAAAAAGGATGTATTTACAGGGCGACAGGAGGGGCCTGGAGTCAGAATAAACCTCCTCCACCCGCCCTTCAAGCGCCCCCTCCCACTCCAGGGTCTGTGCGGCTGGCCAAAAAGGGGCTGGCACCAGCCCATACTGGGAGCAGGGCAGAGCTGATGGGTGGTGGGTTTCCCCTCAAGAAGCCCAGGTGCTGCCGGGGATGGGAAGCCGGAGGAGTTGGAATGGTCGGCCGCAGGGCAGGGGAGAAGGCGTTTGTTCCCAGTAAGAGACTGCAGTGGTGGAGGCAGATCCAGCAAGTGTCCTGGGGGCAGGAACAGCCCTGGCTCCCCACCTGAATGGGACAGACTGAATCAAAGTTGGGGATTCTTTTAAAAAGGAGAGGAAAAGACCAACCCGCTTAAAAATACAGCATCTGTGTTTCAGGGGCAGACAGGCCGGGGGGGGGGGCAACAAAGTGTGAGTCGTACGGCGTGAAAAGCCGGCGTTCAGAGTGCAGGTGACACAAGACTGGAAATAAAACCATATTGTCATTTTGTTTTCTCCATGGGATCTTAAAAACTAGAGGAACTTAAAAAACGAGCTGGGACATATTTGGGCAAGAGGGAAGGAGAGGAGGGGGCAGCGGCAGGGCTCTTGGTCCCCCCCCCCGGCATCATCATGGACCGCTAACAAAGCCCTGAAGCCACAGGATGACTTTGGGGTTGCTTTCTTCTGCCCTCTCCCCGTGCCGAGGGAGCATGGGAAAACACGGATGCGGGGAACCGCAAATGATTTGGGGAGGCAAGGAACTGCTCCTCGCCCTTCCTCCCCTTCCCCCTCCCCCGTCAAACGCCCGTCTCATTCTCTCCAGCCGGCCGGCCGCCCCCCGGAGCAACAGGAGGCAGGCTCCCCACAGTCCCCTGGGCCACGATTCCTTTCCCCCACCGTTCACAGTTCAGAGAAGTCCGTGTGGGTGGCCTGGGGAGGGGGTCGTGGAGGGGTCCTGCCCCCGGCCCAGTAGCCCCTCAGGAGGTGTTGGCGATGGATCCTGCGCCGTCCCCCAGTGTCCCCTGGCTTCGGTCAGAGCTCAGCCGTCCCTCACCTACAGCGATGAGGGTTGGAGAAAGAGAAAGACGGGGGACTGAGCCCTCTGCTGTATTCCCATAAAGCAGTGGTTCCCAACCTTCCTAATGCCGTGACCCTTTAATACAGTTCCTCATATTGTGGTGACCCAAACCCATGAAATCATTTTTGATGCTACTTCATAACTGTAATTAAATAGGTGTTTTCCAATGGTGTTAGGCAACCCCCATGAAAGGGTCATTCGACCCCCAAAGGGGTCCTGACCCACAGGTTGGGAACCACTGCCATAAAGAAAGATCGCCCACACACTCCTCCCAAAGCCTCAGAGTCAAGGTACTTACTGTGCGTGGCTGCGGGTCCAGAACCCGATCCCACCGAACCCACCTGGGACCGAATGTGTGGTGGAATGAGGTTGGAATTGAGGCCTGGCTGAATGGACAGCTCTGCAAAAGAGACGGAAGAGAGACCACGAGCCATGCTCCGTGACCCTGTGGACGAGGCGGCCCCTCAGGCACCCCATCGCTGCCTGAGCCTCCCAAATCCCCCCTCCGAGGGTCGTCTTTCAAAAGTATAAAATCAAATTTAAATAAATGGAGGCGGGAAGCCTATCTCCCAAAAGGCACCCAATCCCTCTTCTTTGTAAACAGGAAGCACTAATGTGACACTGAGGCGGCTTTCATTGTTTAGTGCATTAGTGCAAAAATTACAGATAGCAACATGGGTGTTACAACCACACAAGGATGGTGGTCAAGGGCTCATCCCAAGCCCACTTCGAGATCTTCATGCAGCCCAGGCTGGGCTGGGGGGGATCCTTCTCAGGATAGCCTCGGAAATGGGTGCCAGAAGGGCAGAGCAGCATTACGGGGCAAAGAGTGGGCTCTGACAGGGTTGAGGGGCTTGCAGGTTCCATCTGCCTGCCCACCCTCCCCAATCCAAAATTCATTCCCTTCCTGGGGTATTTGGGGTACGTAATAGTAGGGCAGGGATGAGAATCATGCAGCCTTCTTCCTCCAGGAGTTATTGGAGTACAACTCCCAGCAGCTTGTGTAGCCAGCACAGCCAACAGTGAGGAATGATGGGCGCTGCAGTTGTCCATGAAGAAAGCTCACAGGGTCCCCTCTCCCACCAGAGGGTTCAATGGACACCCAAGACCATCCCTCCCTCGGGAACTCCTGCTTCCCTAAGACTTGCTTCACGTTTCAGCTACTGCCACCATGCCTGCAGGCCCCAATCCTGATCACTTACCCACAGGGCTGAAGTTGAAGAGTGGGGGCAGCTCGCGGCCATTGGGCAGCCGGGCATTGGGCTCACGCAGCTCATCAAAGAAGCTGTTTGCGCAGGCCTCGAGCGGAGAGAGCCGGGTAGCGGGCGTGTACTCAAGCAGCCGGCTGCACAGAGAGATGGCCTCCAGCGGCGTGCGGGGCTTGAACACCTGGGCAGCAGAGGATGGAGGCCAGGGCATGTGGTCAGCCTCAAGCCCAAGGCTCCCTGCCCTTCAAATGCCCCTCACCTGTGCCTCAGGCAGAAACTTCCCTAAAAGCCATCACAGAATTCCCTAGCCATCAAGGGCTCTTGTGAGGAGCCGCCACATTTGTTGAGCATGGATCAACCGCGCAGTGGAGAAACCACATTCCTATGAGATGAAGTGACAAAAGGCAACCCTGCACAAGTTCAGCGCAACAGCTGCAAAGCCCACCTGGCATTTGACCCTGAAAAGGGTGCCCACCCTTTCCCAGAGTCAGGATCGTGCCCCCCAACACGTTCCTCCCCCCACTGCCATCCTTTTTACCTTTATCCAGGGGTGTGCTTTGATCTGGGGGAATTTGAACTCTGTGTAGTTGGGGTTCATCTCTCGGATCTGTTCTCGCGTCGGTGTTCCCAGCACCTGGGACAGGTAGAAGGGCACAGTGACACCCCAGCCTTACTCTCTGGCAGACAACTGCCTATGCCGCCTTAAGTTTCTCCGTCTTGCTGGACAGGATGGACGCCTCCTTCCCCAAAGGGGTGGGCAGCAAGGGAACTGCCTCTGTGGTTTATTTACCAAAGGTTTTCTTGAAATGGGGAAGTATGCATGTAGAAAAGCCTATTAGAAAGAGCCAGACTTCCAAACTGCATTCCTGGGAGCTGGTGGAGCCCATAAGCCTGGGGGGCAAGTCTGGCAAGGGTAGTCCAGCTCTCCAAAAGACAGCCCAAACATGACCCCTTTGTCTCTTCCCATGGACTTCATGGCCCATGTGGCCTGTTCCAACTCAATGAGTCTATGTATCCATGGGGAATGAACGGGAGGTGTAGCAGCCCAGCCAGCCTCCTCCCAAAACTAAGAGCAGACACAAGCAGTGCACAAAACATCCCTCTCTCTCCAGGCACAAAGCTGGAAGGCCAGCCATCTACACCACGCCAAGTGGAGACATCTCCCAGGGCCCCACGGCCGGGGTGTAAGAAGTGAAAGGGGTGCCCCATCCATTACCTTGATGATTTCCACCAGCTGGTCCACGCCGCTGTCCCCAGGAAATATAGGCTGCCCTAGGAGCAGTTCCGCCAACACACAGCCGGCTGACCAGATATCTAGGTGGGAGGGATGAGGAAGAGGAGAAGGGGAAAAGAGGCCCTTCAGCAGCATCCAGCTCCCAAGACCACAACTGGGGGTCCTCCAGCCTCTATTTTGCTACCATCCGTAGGGAAAGCAGAGATTCGGTTGCAGCTCAAGTGGGGCGGTTGGTTGGGGGGGGGGGGGGCAAATGGACCTGTGCTTTGCATACAAACAAGTTCGAATTTGACCCCAGCATCTCCAGGGAAGACTGTGGGGGCTTGGGGTGTTCTGACCACTATAGCAGCAAATACTGAGCTGAAGGGACCTATAGCAGCTGACAACAGAGAAGGCAGGCAGCCTTCTACCATTACTGCTGGTTGGCAATTTTCATCTGCTCAGTTGTTATAGCCAAAAGATGAAGGATGCTGGGAACTGCAGCCCAAACACACCTGGAAAACCACAGGTGCCCACCCCCTGCCTAACATGACATGATAAGGGCAGCTCTAGTACCCTGCCTCACATGATGTCACATGGCATTTCAAGCAGCCATCCCTTCAGTTCACAGGTGAATTTTCCTCCCTCTGCAAGCAGGTCCAAATCCAGTTTACACCCATATAAACTGGAGGCACTCCTGCTCCTGAGGTACAAGGCATGTAGAGGGAACAGAAGAGGGGTTGGGCGCTCACCTATGTTTGAGGTGTAGTCAGTGGCGCCAAAGATCAGCTCAGGAGCCCGATAGTAGCGAGAGCAGATGTAGGAGACATTGGGTTCTCCCCGCACAAGTTGCTTTGCACTGAAAAGGGGAAAGGAGAAGACAGGCGTCCATCAAGAGCCGCCGTGGCTACAAATTCAGACTGAGGCCAGAAAGACAAGGGTTCAAAGCTGCACAAAGCTTCAAGGCTCAGCACATGGCAATCCTTCCACAGCTGCTGCTGGCTCAATCTCGGCCTCACCTACTCCTCACTGAGGATGAAGGTCTGGAGGCAAAGGGAACCCCAACACGCTGAGCTCCTTGGGAGAAGGACAAAACCCAAGATGTAATTAAGGGACATTTATATCTTGCCTTTCTGCTCTAATTGAAATAAGAAATAGAAATTGCCCTGGGAGGTTTTGCAAAAACAGATGGCAATCGATACAATAATATTGTCAACATTAAAGTCTAATAGCAAAAACTGGAAATAAGAGCAGGCCTACAGGCCTAGGACTAGGAGAAAGGGTTTGTGCCCAGTCCCCCACAAAGCCCCATGGCAAGGGCCCAAGCACCCATCGGAAGTCTGCTACAAAAAACCTTCACCCTTGGACCCAATCCAGAGCCCAGGAGGCTGCAAAGAGCACAGGTCACTCCCAGAGATGCCTGGGGAACTGACCACATCCCAGAAGACCTGCGGGCGCATGCTTCTTCCCTACAGCTAGTGGAAAGAGAATAAAACTTGTACAAGAACAGCCCAAGAAAAAGCAAGGAAAAAGAAATAATGCAAGAACAACATATGCTGCTTTCCTTGCAAAGAAGCTGAGTTTCCTGTGGGTCTCCTAACTGCTGGAAGGGACCCAAGGCTCATCCAGTCCGACCCCCAGCCAGGCAGGAATACACAGCCAACGCACTCCTGAGAAATGGCCATCCATGCACTTTTTAAGGACCTTTAGGGAAGGAGAGTCCCTCACCCCCCGAACCAGCCCATATTCCACTGACAAACAGCTCTTACAGTAAAGACGTTCTTCCCAAAGTTCAGGTCAAACCTCTTTTCTTCTCATTTAACTCCACCAGTTTTAGTCTCTGGAGTGGCAGAAACAAGCCGGCTCCACCTTCTCTATGGCATCCCTTCAGATATTTCAAGATGGCCATCCTCTTGCCCTTTTCTTCTCCAAGCTCAGCATCATCCCCAGCTCCCCCCATGACTCACAGGGCTTGGTAGTTTCCAGACCTTTGGCTGCGCTGGTCACCTTCTTCCAAACACAAGCAACGTCTCCCCAAGGGCACCCACAGCAGGGAAACAGCCGAGAGGGATTTCAAGTTGGACAGACAGGCAAGCCCCATCTCTCTCTCTCTCTCTCTCACCTGCCAAAGTCACAAAGCTTCAGTACTGCTGTGTCGGGGTCTACCAACAGGTTCTGGGGCTTGATGTCCCGATGACACACGCCTTGAGAATGGATGTAAGCGAGGCTGCGGAACAGCTGGTACATGTACACCTGAGACAGGGAAGAGAGGAGGAGAGGCAACAGGCTTTTAGCTTAAAGGGGATGAAAGCACAGTGATATGGCGGCACAAAGACATTTGCTCCTCTGCAGTGAGGGCTCTTACCCAACAACACCAGTGCTGCATGGTCATGGACTTGGGGCTTAATCATTACACTTTGCAGTAACAAATTCCAAAGTTAGTTCTATATTTTAAAATGTGGCTTTTAGTGTATTGTTTTTGGGTACGTATTTAGCTAATTGTTGTTATGTGTGTTGGGAGACTGTTGCTTTGGCATTTATACTGAATTACATTAGCTGCTTCTGAGCCTCTCCACTTGAAGAAGAAGAGAAGTTAGGCATTTCATGTTAAGATGAACTAAAGGAATGCTGTGGTCCAGGCCTCAGAGGTAGAGAGGAACTGCTGGACCTCTTACCCTTTCCTTCCACCACTCCCTTCTTCTCCTTCTCTGTCATGTCTTTTTAGATTGTAAGCCCGAGGGCAGGGAACCGTCTAACTAAAAAGATGGCATGTACAGCGCTGTGTAAATTTACAGCACTTCATAAAGAAAGGTTAATAATAATAATAAATACAGAAACTTACTTCTGTTGATCCTGAGTAAGGCACTGTGTCAATGCAGAGAGGACAGTGTTTATCCATAGCTGCCATTCCCCCTCCGGAGAAAATCTGGGGCTCAAATCCAGCTCCCAACCAGCAGGAGCACCGCTGGGGGGTTCACAGGGGAGTGGGCCACAGGAGGTGACCCCACCGCTCCCCAAACATCTGCCTTTGGGAAGGAACCGCTTGTGCCATTCACCCGCAACCCTTTAAAACTCTGAAGAGATGGGGTGAGTGGGGTGAGCCTCAGTGGGAGAAAAAAAGGCCCCAAATGTTGTTGTTGTTGTTGTTAAAATTAAAATATTTAAAATTCTTTAAAAACATCAAACCTTACCAAATTTTCACTTTAACCACATGAAACTATGTACATGTGCGTGTGATACTGTAGTTTACTGTAATGCATAGGTATAATTTTAATTTTGCTAGTTTTGTATCATGACTAATACCATTACATTCAGTGATACATGCGAATTAGGATTTGTGAGTACCATTCGTACCATCAAACATTGCTAAGGATTCGGAGTGGCGCACTGTGGAGGAGGTCAATGCAGAGGGTGGCACAGCATCACAAAAGTCACACCTGCTGTGAATGGCGCTTTAGAGGGGCCACAGAATAATTAAAGCCAAAATGCTTTTAACAAAAGAGACGCTGAGAAGGCAGGTGGCTTTGCTGCTGTTTAGGAAACTGAGCCGCTAGTCCATGACCTTACTGTGTGCCTTCAAAACATACAAAATGAGGCCAATCACTAAACCAGTGGTTTTCAATCTCTGGCATGCCAAGAAAGGCAGCGATGAAAGAATTAGCTAAGTCCCTCAAGTGCAAAGATATATCATTGAATAGCAAAGTCTGGGTCATCCAAGCCATTAGCATTTAGTGGAGAGGTTTTGTGGGGCATAGCACCCTGATGGCGCTTTACAGCATTAGAAACAAAGGGAGTCTCCTACGAGTTCAATGCTGGGAAACAGAAAGTACAAATGTTGGGGAAATGGCCATTTCTAATCAGGGTGGTCTCCTTCCGACAAGCCAGAAACATATAGGAAGGGTTCCCAGCAGCTTCCTCTAACCCTCAGCATCAAGACATGGCCCCCTCCCAGAACATCAATGCTTTCAAGGGCAGGTGGACACATACCTTTACATAGATGACAGGGATGGTCTGTTTGGCTTTGGTGAAGTGGCGGGCCACACGGTAGACCGTCTCGGGCACAAAGTCCAGGACTAAATTGAGATAAACCTCATCTTTCTGCAACAGATTTTGGAAAAGAGGTGGATTAAGATGGAGCCTCCAGCCATCTCTCACAGTACCCCAAACTGAGGTGGCGGACCACCTGGGGCCACAGAAGCGTCTGCCTGGACCAACAAACGCCCCGTTAGAAGCCCAGCTTCCGTTTCAAAACCAAAGCAGGGACTCTAGCCCTCTTGGGCCACTGCTGGCTGCAGAACCAAAAGTGCAGAGGCAAAACCAAGGAGTTCTTTTTCAAAGGAAGACACTCACTTCCCTCTTAGGTCTCTATGGAAGACACACTGGGAAGCATCAGCACTGTCAGTCCTAACTGCGGAGTGTTCAGGGTGAAAGGGATTCTGCTACAACTGCCTCCACACATTGAAGGACTGAACCCCAGAAATAAGAACGCACCCCACGGCCAAACTGTTACGAACAAGGAGGCCAGCTAAGAACAGCCTTTGCTCTGTTGATACCTTGGCCAGCCTGAGCTGCAGCCTGGATATACAAAGCAAAACGCAAGCAGCCCACCTAAGTGCTGCCACTGGGGCCCGCTACTTTCACTCATTTGAGCTGGAAAATAAAGGTCCTTCAAGACCTGTCACAGAAAGGCCTGGATGACAGAGTAAGATCAAGGGTGCCTGACAATCCCACTGGGATGACTCTCAGCCAAACGGGGCAAACGCCACACAGCTAAGTCCTGCCCAGGAACTTTCCCTGTTGAATTCTGTTGGGAAAGAAGAGCCCTTCAAGTAGGACCTTGGGTGCCAAAGGCCGAATCCCCACTAGCTATGAGCTCCCAGGACTGCCTTGGTGGGTCATGATCTCTCAGCCTATCCAGCGCCACAAGGCTGTGGGGAGGACGAGGGGCCAGGTAGAGCCCCCCACAGCTTTGAGGAAAGGCCTGAGGCTGTTCTCCCCTCCAGAGCCATGCTCCTCCTTGACACTTCGACAACTCAGATGGGGAGGGGGCATGTTTTGTGCAGGGGAAGGAGGAACAGCAGCGGCTGAAGGGCCAGGCCTGCCCTGCCTTCCCTTCCCTCAGCCACACTGCCCAGTCTGGCACATCTGAGGGCAGGCGTCCTGCATCGCAGGTGGGAGGGCTGGGTGCCAGAGCCCCCTGTGCCCGGATCCTTCCCTGCCGCTGTCCGCCAAGTGCCCTCCTGGGGGCTGCCCCATACCTTTTCCCCGCTGGAGTAGAAGAAGTAGCGCAGGCGGACGATGTTGCAGTGGTCCAGCTTCCGCATGATCTGCAGTTCGCGGTTCTGGAAGCAAGAGAAGGAAGAGGAGGTGAGGCGGGGGCCGCCATGGAAGGCAGAGGAGGGCTGGGGCCCCTCTGGCCGCTCACCTTGAAGCGCTTGTCCTGCAGGACCTTCTTGATGGCCACCAGCTCCCCGGAGTCCGCCAGCCGGGCCTGGTAGACCACCCCAAAGGAGCCGTTCCCGATGACCTTGATGTCCGAGTAGGAGACCTCCTGGGGCCGGTCGGGGCCTTGTCCGGGGGTGGCCACCACCGTGGTCACTTTGCTGCTGTCGCCTGGAAGGAAGGGAGGACAGTCGGCGGGGGCCCCACAGACCCACCGCTTCTCCTGGGCCATGCGCATCCAAAGGGCCGCATCCCTCCCTCTGCCTTTGGTGGCCACACTGTAGGAGCCGGGGGCCTTGGGGGCCTTTAGGCCTGGGGGGGGGCACCACTGCCATTGCTTTGCTGCTGTCGCCTGGAGGGAGGCACAATGAAGGGGGCAGTGCAGCCCCCAAGGGACCCCTGCTCTTTGGGCTCCGGGGGGGGGGAAGCTAGTGGGGCCAGGCCCGGGGCTGGTCCTGGGCAGTGCGTCCCCTGCAAGGCAGGGGCCAGTCCCAAGGAGCCCCCCATCCCTGCCTCTGCCCTTGGGGCACTGCGGGGCTTGGCCAGGCCCACCGTGGCTCTCCGCTGCTCCGGCGCCGCTCATGGCTGCCTGCCTGCCTGCCTGCCTTCCTTGCCTTCCTTCCTGGCGGGACTAAGAGGCCTCGCCCCGCCCCTCCTCACCTGTCCTTGGCCCCGCCCTCCCCGCCCCGCCCGCCGTTGCCTGGCAACCGCCCCTCCCTCCCGGGTCCCGAAGCCCCTTCCTCCGACTCACGTCCGAGCCTCAGCCCCGGAAAGGCGCCGACGGGGGCGACCCCGCTGCCCCCTCCGCCGCCGCCTCCTCCTCCGCCGGGGCCCGGCCCTGAGGCAGCGGCTGCGGCTGCGGCGCCCCCCGGCCTGCCTCCTGGCGCGGCGCCCGACGAGGGTCCCGGGGCGGCGGGGGCGGCTGTGGCGGCGGGGCCTGCTCCCGCTCCTCCTCCGGAGGCTCCCGGTCCGGCGCTGGCGGCGGCGGAGGGGTCGGCGAAGGAGCTGGTTCGGGGCCGGGAAGAGCCTGCGCTGCCGCTGCTCATGGCGGCGAGGCCGGAGGCGAAGGCCGAGGAGGAAGGGACCGGGTTGCCTCGCTCAGCGAGAGAGAGAGAGAGAGAGAGAGAGATGGCTCCGTCGGAGGCGGCTCGGGAGCCGGCCCAGCCCGGCCCTGCCCCGAGCGACGACGGGAAATGCAGTCCCAGGCGCCCCTCGCCCGCCCGGCCCTCGCCGAACGCGAACTACGGTTCCCAGGAGGCGCCGCGCCGAGGGGAGGGGCCAGGCGCGCCCCCGCCGAAAGGCATGATGGGACGGAGAGGCTCCCGGCAGCCCCCGCGCGGGACACCAGGCGCGCCTATCGTGGGGCGGGGCTACGGGGGCCGGCAGGCGAAGTCGCGCGTCCGCCTTCCCTTGGGCCCCTCCGGCGCTCCGCTCCGTCGCCCAGGCGGCGCGGGCCCTCGTGTCTCGGCAGGACCACGGCTCCCGTCGTGCCCCGCGGCCGGAAGGGTCTCAGGAGGCGTGGCGAGGGGAGGGGCCTCCTCCCTCAGGGACCGGGGCGGGCGGCGCTCCCACCGCAAGGGCTCCTGGGAGCTGCAGTTCCTGAGAGGAGGCCCTGCTGGGCTCAGACTCGGTCCCTGGAGCGCCGAGGGCCCCGCCCAGGGCAGCCCAGGGCCCTCGGCCTCCAGGCGCTTGTCTTATTCCCATGATGCCGCCCTTCGCCTGCGCTGCAGGGCCTTTGGCAGCAGCAGCAGCAGCCTTTGTTTGTTTGTTTGCTGGGTTTGCCTGCTGCCTTTCTCCGAAACAGAGTGGCAGCCCAGTCCCGGAGCCTGGTTCCTGCCCCTGCCCTTGAATGCTGCTGCAAGGCTCCTCTGGAAAGGGCTAGGGCTAGGGCTAGGGCTAGCGAGGCCAGTCCCGGAGCTGGGCCTGAGGGAAGGCTCTCTCTCCAGGAGCCTCCCTCCAGGTGGGCTCCAGAGGTGCCAGCCGGGGCCTGGCAGCGGATCTGGGGAGGTGTCCGCCTGCAAGGCAGCCAAGAGCCAAGGCCCTGCTTTCCGGCCCTTGTCCTCCGGCGGAAGCGCTTGGAGGGCCCCCTTGGAGGAGGCAGGCGGGACTCGGGAGCCACACCTGGAAGCAGTGGCGGCAGCAGCGGAGGGCATCAGGGAAGCGCCCGTCCCCGGCGCCGGGGCTGCTCTGTTTGGCCAGAGGCACAGAGTCCCTCTGCCTTCCTCTTGTTTGTGGAAGAGACGAGCGGAAGGCGGGGGGGAGGCCTTGAAGGCACACAACAACAACAACAACAACGCCTCCGCCCTGCGTTGAGGGAGTTGCTCTTCCCTGGGTGCCCAGCAGGGGGCGCGCGGAGCCCTCTTCCTCCAGGACCCCGAGATTTGGAGGGTCTCTCTGGGACGATGCCAGCCAGGGCCTTCTCCTCTCCCACTCCAACTCCCATCCCCTCTGGCTCCCTGGGAGGGAAGACTGAGGAGAGGGAGGCAGAATCACCAGGTCCAGATCAGGCCTTTACAGGGGACCTTATCACACTGAGGCTCTTGGAGCGAAGATCGAACTGACGTTATAACATGGCTGTTTGCTGTCCCCTTGCCCTTCGGAACTGAATCCAAGGAAGTCACGTGATGCGGATTCAGGCAAAGCGGAGTGAGAGCACATTGTATTTCCACACCGGCGCATACCATGGGGATTCAACGATTTGAATTGGGACCCTTGCGCATGCTCAGTGGGGCTCTGGACGCATCCTGAACCTTTGCACTTCTGGGGTGAAGAAGGGAGCCTGGCTCCACTTTCAGGGGAATGACAGCTGCTTCCCCTTTCTTCCTCCCTTCTATTCTCCCATCCCTGGCAGCCAAATTCAAAGGGGCCCTTCCTGTCAGAGCCCCCTTTCATTTCATCCACATCTGTATCTATCCTCTTGTCATTCCCCTTATCTATTTCACCAACATATATCTATATCTATCCTCTTGTCACATCATCCCCTGCATCCTCCTAGACTCCAATCCACTCCCTTCCTTCACCCTGACACCTAACCCATCATCCCCTGACTGCTCCTGCATCCCCATCTCACCCCCTCTGCCACCTAACCCATCATCCCCTGGCCCCAGCCACCGATCCCATCACCCCCGACTGCCTCTTCCTCCCGATCCTGGCCCCAGCCACCGATCCCATCACCCCCCGACTGCCTCTTCCTCCCGATCCTGGTCCCTGCCACCTATCCCATCACCCCCTGACCTGACTGATGTGTAATTATATGTGTGTGTGTGAGAGAGAGATCCAATGGAGCCCCAGTTGCCCTGAAAGCGGAAAGGGCCACCGGAAACAAATGGGGCAAAATGCCAGCGGGGCATCATGGGAGATTTGCAACCTGGGGGTCTTGCGATGGTGTTCAAGCACATCAGCAGATTGGAATTCCACACCAGTCCAATCTGCAGTGAGTTCGAACTGACCATCAATGCGAATTTCATCAATCCACTTATTTAGCGCACTCACCAAAATGAGGAGCCAGCTGGATTCAGTTCGGAAGCCCCGCGGAAGGGGCTCCCATTGAAAGCTACCATGTGTGAAAATACATGAACGTTCTAACGTGAATCCGCATCATTCGATTCGAACTCACCCTAGTTCTGAGCTAAAAAGCCCCAGTTTATAGAATAGCTATTTAAAGTGTGGATTAAAGGTTTATTTAAAATTCCTGCTCTCCAGGCTCCAGAATGCTCCTAGCTCAGGGCTGGGAAAGACGAAAGGGCCCCTGGACTCCAGGTCCCATCAGCCCCAGCCAGTGTGGCCAGAGGCCTGGGATGCAGAGGGTGGCCACTGGGGGCAGAGGGGAGGCTATTCTGTCCCACAGTGACCCTTGTGAAGTCCCTCTGGCCGGCTCATGCCTGCCGCTTTTCATCAGTCCAGGAGAAGTCCAGCTTCCCAGGCCCCTCACATTCTCCTTCAAGGCCTGGGGCAGCCTTTGCAAGCTGTTGCCCTCCAGATGTCTGGGGCACAGCACCCATCGTCCCCAGGCACCACAGCCAGTGGTTGGGGGGGGCTGTCCCCCAAAGCGGCACCGGGAGGGCGCCAGTTCTTGGGTGTGGCCGCCGAATTGGGGCACGTTAGATGGATCCATAACAAGGAGGCAAGAACAAGGACTTGCTCAAACAAGTTTCCTTTCTTTCACAGCAGAGTTCATCTCTCTGAAGCACCTTTGTTCTCTCCTTCATTCTCCCTGGACTGATTGAGTAGGGATAAAGCCTGAGGTGCCTCTGAGCATGAGCAAAATTCATCACACGCCTCATGTTGCCAGCCAACATGGGGGAGCAGAGTCCCTGCTGGAGCCCATGCCACATCCTTTAGAACCAGCTCTGGATGATGCATTGCAAGCGGCCGAGTGGCAAGACTCCCGCAGCCTCTTCTGCAAAACAGCCGCTTGCTTGGGTTCTTTTGAAGTACAGTTCCCCAAAGTCTGAGTACTGGAGAGAAGTACCAAAGTACCAAATGCTAAGTACTGGAGAGAAGAAAGATGGGTTTTTTGCTGTAATCCCACCTCAATCTGCAGAGAGAAACGGGAAATACAAATAAATTGTATTATGATGATGACTTTTCCTAGGCTCTGCTTGCACTGCTGCACTCAGATGGGCATCGCAAAGCTCCAGCCGCACACGGGGCCCATGGCACAACAGCCAAGCGGGTCATCATCGAAGCCCCTTTCCATGTGGGAGGTGGTTCTAAGGCCAACCCATTCCCCTGCTTCCAGTGTAGGAGACCCAGGCCCAAAGGGTTAAAGCACTGGGGAGGCGGAGGGGGGCAGAGGCGGATGAATTATTTAGTGAGCAAAGGGTAAGAAGCAAAGAGCCTCCCAGATGGGCGATTAATTCAATTAGGGGATGACGGCACTGCATCGCTTGCACACTCTCTCTCTCTCTCTGGCAGATATGCCCATGCCCTCTGCAGACCCACACAAACAGTACCCCACGCCCGGGCTTCAGGTGGCAAAGGCAAAGCTGTGGAAAAGGCCCGGCCCATCTGTCCCAAGGCAGCCGCCCGCAGCCTCCCCAAGACAAAGGGGTGCCCTCCTTGCTTCCCCCGGCTCAAAGGGAGGCGATGGACGTCTGGCACAGCTTTCTGCCAGGGTTGGTTCTGGGTTCTTTTGGTGCCTCTTCCTGTCCGATCGCCATCACCCTCCAGCTTTTAAACCCTTTGCTCATTGAATTGCTGTACCTTTTCAAGATCTCAGCATCCTTGTGCAGCTTCCCTGCGCAGAGACACATTTTTGTGTGTAGAGGGGGATTAATGCCTCACCCCATCACAGGATCTTGTGTTGGAAGGAGCCATGGAGGCCATCCAGTCCAACCCACTGCCATGGAGGAAGACACCATTCTTGTGCTCCCAAAAGATGCCTAGCCAATCTCTCCTTAAAGACCTGCAAAGGAGGAGAGTCTTGTTCCTTCTGAGGCAGTTCTTGGACAGCTCTTGCAGGCAAGACCTTCTTCCTGACCTTCAGGCAGAATCTCTTTTCTTGCAGTTTGAATCCATTTGTCTCCATGCAGATGAGTGCTGGGGCACCAGGTCGGAGGACAAAAGGGCATCCCCTGCCCTAGAGGGCCCTAAGCTTTGGCCTCCCAGACGTTTTGAACTTCGACTCCCAGGCAGCTGGGGCTTCTGGAGCTGAAGTATAAAACATCTGGAGGGCCAAGGTCTGAGAACAACTTCTGGACCTACCCAGGGGAATGCAGCCTGACTCCCGCAGTGCTGGATGCAAGGAGGACGGAGAGGGCTCCCTGCTATCTGCCTTCCCCCAAAAACTGGAATTCTTGGCAGCTTAAAAATGGATGGCCCTTGCGGTCTCTTCCAGCTCTATGATTCTATGTAGAAACATTTCAGCCTTGCGTGACCAGAGACCCTAAAAGAGAGTCACGAGGCTATTACCGCCTTGGCCAGGGTTTCAGGGCCAAAAGGTGTCACAGAGCAAGCCCTGCTTAGCCACAAGGAGTGCAGCATTCAGATAGATAACACCAACTCTGACAAATGAGGAAGGCACACACACTTTTCAAGACAGTGCTCTTGCCCTGAGATTCCTCCTGCTCACCCGGAGATCAGGTGACCCACCTTAAAAGGTGGGCTGCCCCAAGAGGTAGAACAGCTAACAGCACACACAATTTAAGGGGCACAAAGTCCCACAGGTCTCAGGGGGGGGGCAGTAAAACTCAGTCCCAAGGCTGCCCTTTGCACCTAAAATCCACTGCCTAAGGCAGCCTTTCCACTCCGCCCATTGGGAGGCCCAGCCTTGACTCAAGGGCCAAGAGTGCTTTTCCTTCCTTCCTTCCTTCCTTGAGAGCCTTTCCCTTCTTCTGCCTGGAAGTGGCAATTGCCCAACTGAGAAGGCTGGGGGGCAATTGTGGCGAAGCGCACCCCCATTTTCTGGGCTGTGGCTTGTGGGGTTCAAATGCCTCTGGCACACACTTAAGACTTCCTGTTGCTGGTCCTGGAATCGCTGCCTTCTGATTTTGTCTGGCCTGGCAGATTTCCTCTTTCTCGCAGGCCTGATAAGAAGGGCAGGAAGGCCTGCGCTTCTCGCACCCGCTGCTACCCACCAGACTCTGCCTGCTGCTCTTCTCCCCAGGTGGGAGGGGGGCTGGGAGGACTTTTCCCAAGGCCCCCCCATCCCACCCCCAATAGAAGCAAGGAGGTCCGAGGAGGCGGCTTTGGCCGGAGGGAGGGAGGGTGGAGGGGAGCAGGCCAGAGCCCAAAATAGCCCTGAAAAGAGGTCTCAGGGCTCCTGAGGTGCTCCATGAACAAGATATACCAGACTCAACGGCAAATTTTGAGTATCCCCAACAGCCTGCACTTTTGCCCAAGGACTTTACAGAAGCCAGACTGCCTGGATAAGGAGTTTCCTCTCCCAAACCTGAGATGCCCCTTCACCCCTTGCTCCAGGTGGCTTCCCTTCCTAGAGGTCAGCGGGGCCCTTTTTGCTGCGGCCACTCCACTCCATGGCTGCCGTCCAAAGGGAAGCATCATCTGTGCAATAAAGCCCATTTGCAGGCGTGCTGCTCTCAGAGTTCCTCTCCTATTGCTTTTGGTAAGGAAGCAATTCATCCCCCATCATGATCTCTACTTGGATTAAAGCTCCTGTCATCCCTGACCAGCTGTGGCCAATGGGAGGCGTAGTCCAACGCATCCAGAGATCACCCAAGGGCTTCTTTTGGGTGGGGGGATTACGTGAGAGAAGGCAAGAGCGTGCCATCTAGGTGGTTCTCCTCCAGAGGTGCCAAAACATGTCTCTCGCTGCCTCCGTGCCCAAGGCTGTGCGGGTGCAAACGCCGCGTCTTCTTCTTCTTCAAGCCAGGCACGAACCAGGGGCTGCGCCCAGTTCTGCAGACAGAGGCAAGGCTGCCCTGGGGGCACAGCAGAAAGCGCTGGCTCCCCCCTCCAGCCACAGCCGCAGAAACCTGTCTTTCCGGCCGGCAGGCACTGGGCCTCAGTGGTGCTGGTGCCACAGGTACGAGGCGAAGGAGGGGAGCAGCTGCCAGGTTGGCTCTGGGGCCGCCTGACCCCCCCCTTCCCAACCTCTTCAAAGGAAAGAAACGGCCATTTATCATTCCACAAGCACTTCCCTAAAGCTGCTCAAAGGCAGGCAGGCAGGCACCCAAGACAAGCAAAAGCACGCCCAGGAGTTTCTGGAGCAGGACGAAAACAGGGTGCTTCAGTCTTCCTTTAAAGGTCCTCAGCAGGGCAATCCCAGTTCCCCAGCTGAACAGCCAGAGCTGCAAACTAGCATCTTTTGCACAAACCACCCGTATTTACCTGGTCAAAAGGAAGTGCCACACATTATATTCCCCCTTTCCTGGACTTCACAGGTTTGCCTTTTGTAGTTATGTTGCATATGATGGCGGCAGCGACGGTTGCCAAAATTCATGGGCATTCAAGAAAGCAAAGGGTTGCCTGGGCGAGGGATACCAGGGGCTTATCTCCAGGAGGGCAAGGCCAGAGAGCCCCTCTGCCAAGCACAAGAGAGAGTGGGGTCACTCTCTCTTTCTCGCTCTCCCCAGATTTTTCCACACCAGGCGCCTGCAGCGAGAAAGGAGAAGCATGGAAATTTTTAACCGGAAAGGCCTGTTCTCCTGCAAAGAAGCCCCAGAGTGCCTCTTTCTCTTCTGCTGGAAATATTTGCACGGCCGGCCGGCTGGCCAGCTCCATCCAGCATTTCAGCCAGACACGGCAAGGTCAGGGATCCCTCTGAATGGCCGCTGCGGACAAGAGAGCCATAAAGTCAGAGAAGAACCGGAGGACTTGGACCCCACTTATGACTGCCCCAACCACCTCCTGGTAGCTTCAAGTCGGAGAGAATAGCTACATCCCTCAATGAACTACAAACCACACAATGCCATAAAATGGCACCACTGCAGCCCAAATGGGGTCAAAGTGCCCTTGTTGTGATTTGTGCGAGTTTTCTGAGTGACCCCTCCTGCTGCCCTTCCAGACCTCTTAGGATGCCAACCCCCATCATCCCCCAAGCCAGTTCTTGAAGTGCGGACACCATGATCATCTGAAACCAACAACAAAGCAGTGGCCGAATGACACCCAAGGATGCACCGCCTTTCCCAACTGATGTTCCATCCTCTGCCACCAAGTTGAATGGGGATGATGGGATCTGTAGTCCAGCTCACCTAGAAGTCACCAAGTTGGGTGAGGCAGAATTGTTTCCCCTGCAACTCAGTAATTCAGTCTGTTTGAACAACATGAAAGGACTTCATGCGAAGTATCACAACTGGACAATGCTGCAGGTTGTGTGCCCATGTTCACGTTCCCAGTGTGTTTATGGACAGAACTTTTGCAAAGTGTAGCTTTTCTTTTAAACAAAAGAGGGGGGGGGGACCAAGGCAGTGAGCACAAAGTTATAAAATCTCAAAACCTTTTATTGGTTGCTTTTTTTAATGTCTTTTTTCTCCTTACATTCTTAAAATGAGACACCCCCGTTTCTTTGATATGTACAAGGATCTGAATAAGGCTGCACAAAACCCCTCGCACCCGTTCCCACGTTGCGTTTGCCTGACAGACAGCCGCCTCAGGCCCTGCTCCAGCCCCCAAGCTGAAAGCCACCCCCAACCCACCCCCCAACAGGGCCTGGGGCTCCTCTGGAGGCAGCAGCAGCAGTGACAACAGAACAAAAACCACAACGGTGGACACAAGCCTGCCTGGCTCTCTCTGGCTGGGAATGGATTCCGCACTTTCTTACCCCGAGAAGCAGGGGAGCACTCCAAAAGCCTTGGGGTAGCTTCCCATGCCTTGGGGCAGAGGGAAAGGGGCTGTACTTTGAGTTGGGGGGGAGGAATCCTGCTTGTTTCTTGAAAGGCACCGTCACCTGCCATCCTTTCCCCAGGACGTCCCTGGGCAATTTCCAGATGCTCTCCAGGAGCTCAAGGAAGACATCGGTCCAAGGGGGCACGGAAGGCCCCCCCACTGCCGGCACCTTCATTTTGCTCAAGTGTTGTGTGCATGTGTGTGTGGCTAAAAGAGAGAGGCTTCACAGATAAGAGGAAGGGGAAGGGGGGAGAGCGGAAAGAGAGAGGGGTGGCAGCCACTCCCTGCACCAGTCTCCCCTTGGAACAGGACTTCAACAGGCACTTAAAAGCCCTTTGGACCAACAACCCCCGGCCCCCCCCAAGTGGGTCCCCTCTGTGGGGGCAGAGCAGCTGCAGTCTCCCCAAGCCCACCGTGTCTCCTTTTTTGGTTACATAAGCAAGGGCCACAAAGGGTATTCTTTTGGAGGGCTGAGCTTTGGGGCAGGGGCAGGGGGACTTTTGGTCACAAGGGTTCGCATCAGCTCACAATCGGGACGGAGAGGGGCAGGAACCCAACGCTTTAAAGCCACTCTCTTAAAAAATAAGGCAAGAAGTCACTTCTCCATCGGATGGACTTTTGAAAAACAGAACGAGGACGTTAATGGTGTGGCTACGCCCGCCCCCCGCCCCCCAGCGATCGCCTCCCAGACACAGACGCAACCCAACACTTCTCATAGTGCTATTTGGATGGGGAAGTGCAATGGGGGACAGATATGGCTAATTCTCCTTCCAGTCCCATGGGGGGGAGGGCAACCAGGGCTGAAAAAGTCTTATTTTGGTGCTTTTTATACTCGCCAATTGCAGGGTGGCAGGGATGGAGGGGGGCGAGGGAAGAGGCAGAATGGGGAGGTAGCTTTCATAAGGCCAACCTACAACCCCCCCCCCAATGTGAGTGGTCAAAAAAGGAGGGTGGGTTTCCCCCTACTCTTATTCCTGTTGTTTTATCCTGATAAAAAAGGGCCCTGGGACTGCATATTCTAAAGATTTTGAAAGGAAAAGATGAGGGGGGAGAGTGGAGTTACCTAAAGGTTGCACTGGCATATTCATTTTTATAAATCCCCACCCTGCAAAGATATATATATATATATATATATATATATATATATATATACTCATATTTATATACGTTTATAGACAAGTAAAAACAGTTCCAATATTCCCCCCACCCCCTACATTTTTTTCCTGGTGTCCAGAAAAGGAAAAAAAACAAAATAAAATTTACAGTTTCAGGATGAAAGAGGGAAGGAGATAGGGAAAACTGATGAAAGGTAATCTCTGAGTTAAGGCAGCAAAACCAGCAAAGCCCCCCAGCCCCCCAATTGTCCGTCTGCCCCGGGGGGACGGAGGGAGGGGGCCGCTTGTCCCGCTCTAGGAGTCCCGGTTCTCAAGGGTCAGTTCCGCCGTGGCCCGCTGGAGCTCCGTGCTGACCCTACGGCCGCCCAGCCCCGTCCCTCCTTGCCCGCGTCCCCCGCCAAGGATGGCGCCCACCTCCTCCCCTTTCACCTTCTTGTCGTCTGTCTCTTCGGCTCCCACCCCGGCCTCCAGCCGCTGATCCTCACTCCACCGGCGCTTGAAACGCAGCTTCAACGGGATGCACCGGCCGCTCTCCCCAGCCTGGGACACCGCCGATGCCATTGACGCCACCGTCGTGGCTGCCACTGCCACCTCCATTTCTCCCTCGTCTTCTTCCTCCGCCGCCTTTTCAAGGGGGGCAGGAGGGGGCTTAAAGACCTCCTCGTCGTCATCATCCTCGCTGATGTCTGTCACCTCGACCGTGAGGTCCTCCTCCGACTCGCCCTCCGAAATGGGCTCCACCTTGATCTGGGGCAGCGGCAGCTCCGTTGCGGAAGAGGACGCCAAGAGGACGCCGCTGCTGCCGCTGGATTCTCCTGGGGGCCCAGTAGCGGTGGCGGCGGTTGAGGGCTGCTGCTTTTCTCGGTTGCGACGCCCCAATGGAGGGGGCTGGAGCTTGAATTTGAAGGGGGTGGGTGGCTCCTCGGCCTGTGGGGGCAGGAGGGGGGGCTTGTCCAGGCGCTGGGGCTGGGGGATGATGATGTTGGGGTAGTGCAGGAAGGCCCTGGGGCTGAGGTGGTAGTTGTAGACGCTCTGGGTGTGGGCCTGGAGGTAGCGCTTCATGTCCTCGGGGTTGAAGGAGAAGTGGGAGCCCCCTCCGGGGTACATGGGGCTAAGGGTGGGCGAGGGGGTGTAGTTCAGGTGGGTGGGAGTGAGGGGCAGGGCTGGGGAGAGCTGCGGGGGCAGCAGGGCAGCTGGGCCTGCCATGGGGGAGACGGGGAATGGGCTGAGGGGCTCTGGGACCCGAGGGCGAGGATAGACCCTGAAGAGGCTGTCATGTGCTAGGCGGGGGTGGCCAGGCACTGGGGGCCCCCTGAACCCACTACCAGCGTCCCCCCCACCGCGCCTCTGCTCCTCAGCCAAGGACTCTTCCACTTCTGAGTTGGCAGAAGTGCCATCGCTGCAGTCGCTGACTGACCCCCGAGCCAGGCGGCGGGCCACGGCCGAGAAGACCCCCGGCGAACGCAGGTCCTCGGCAGGAGAGAGTACGTCAGACGGAGTGGAGGGTGGGAAGCGGAAGTGAGAGCCCCCCGAGGGCACTGGCGGGGCACTCTGGGGCACAGCAGCACCTGCGGAGGTAAAGAGAGTTTAAAAACATTCAAGGAAAGGCTTGAGCTGAGCTGAGCGTGTCACTATGTCGTCACATGATGGTGTTAGGCCACCAATACTGGGGGCAGTTGAGCCAGGGTAGTTCAGCAGCTTGAGTGTTGGTCCATGAGTCTGGGTGAACAGAGTACAAATTCCAACTTTGCCAGAGAAACCCACTGGGTGACCTCAGATGCAAGTCCCACTCTCTGAGCCTCGGAAAGTGAACATGGGGGCATACATCTTGTGGACAAATCCAGCCAAGGAACCCCTAGGAGAGGAGCCCCAGAAGTCAACATCATGGCACAGAACAACAACAAACCAGACCTGGGGGGGGGACATCACAATCCAATTAAAAGATGGAGTTCCACCCCCAAGAGGCCACCCACACATGGGCCCACTGTATTTATTGGGTCCAGAAAAAGAAGAGTCCAGGAATTTGCCCACGCTGTTGTATCATCTTGACACAAACCCACTCCCCACCCGTTCCTCTGGAGTGACCAGGGCCACGTTTAAGCCAAGTGCAAGATGGTTTAGAGGGAGCAGGCTACCCAAAGCTACTGCGAGGCATGCAGATGTTAATTCTTCCACCATTTGGCTCCCCTCTTAACAGACGTGTCCCCCAGAAGGACGCATATCTCTCAACACAACCTCCCGCCCCACAATCATCCCCACTCACCTGCCATCCCCATGTCAATGAAAGGGTAGTTGACCAGCACCAACTTGTTAAAATTGAACTTGTACGTGAAGCGTTTGCCTTTGGTCTTGTGCAGGATCCGCTTGTTGTAGTAGTACCTGGAGGAGGCGGCAAAACCATGCGGTCAGGGGCTCATGCCACGTCCCACTCAACACCCATCACAGAAGCCCCTCAGCCTCTCCGGACATGGCGGGCAGACAGGGACTCCTACACAGCCCTCAAAGGAGGCAGAGTCTTGCCCCTGCCCAGCCCATTTGGAAGGGACACATTCCACAGAGGTAGGAAGGATCCCCAGAGACTTCTCAGCCCAGTCCGCTTCTGCCTTGCAGGGACCCACAGCTAAACCACTCCCAAGAGACCATCCTCCCCTGTGAAGCATCCCCAGCCCCACGGAGGGCAGAAGGAGCGCATCCTGGGACTGCCCACTGACCACCTGCATGCCTTCCAGGGAAGAATCTCCCCTGAGGGTGACAGCAAGGAACACTCGCAAGAGGGCATTTCCACACTTCCACACAAACCCAAGAGAGAGGCAGATAAAAACAGGCAGTTTCATTGTGGTTGTTGTGCTAACTTGGAGCTGCGCTGTTGCCTCCCAGGGCCATTAGCTGAAGTCCCCTTTCCTTCAGCGGGGGAGGAACTGGATGGTCCCTATGGTCCCTTCTGACTCAGCCATCCCATCACTATTTCAAAATGGCCTTCTAAATAGCATCTTCATCTGTGGAAGGACTGTATGGAAGGGATGCCATAAAGAAGAGAGCCAGCTTGACTCTTGCTGCTCCAGAGACTGCAACACAAACCAGTGGATTCAAATAAGAAGGGAAGAGATGACAGCCAAACATCAAGCTGAATCCAGGTAAGATGGAGGTACTTGTTATAGGAAACCCAAGCCCAGGTATGGAATTATGTCAGCCAGTTCTGGATGGGGTCACACTTCCCCTGAAAGACTCTGTCCGCAGCTTAGGGGTGCTCCTGGACTTGTCGCTTCACCTGACAGCTCAGGTAGATGCGACAGTCAGGAGCACTTGTTATCAGCTTCGGCTGATACGCCAGCTGCGCCCCTTCCTGGAGCAGGGAGACCTTGAAACAGTTGTACATGCGCTGGTCACCTCTCGATTGGACTTCTGTAATGCGCTGTACATGGGGCTACCCTTGTGTCAAGTTCAGAAACTTCAACTTGTACAAAATATGGCAGCCAGGTTAATTACAGGTACTCGTCGTACCGATCACATAACACCGGTTTTGAAATCCCTTCACTGGCTGCCAATGAGTTTCCGGGCAAGGTCCAAGGTGTTGGTGATGACCTTCAAAGCCCTACATGGCTTGGGTCCAGAATACTTAAGAGATCGCCTACTTCCATACTGTCCGTCCCGCACTCTAAGGTCCTCGAAGGGGAAGAATCTACTTCAGCCAATAAAATCTAGGCTAAGTTCAGTCACCCAGAGGGCCTTTTCCATCGCAGCTCCGAAGACATGGAATGAGCTGCCGAAGAAGATCCGTGACATTTCTACTCTTACAGCCTTTAAGAAGGCTCTTAAGACGGATCTCTTCCGGCAGGCCTTCCCTACCTAGTTCTACTCCCCATTTACTGTGACTTATGTCACTCTGTCCACCAATTCTTCTCTTAAATTTAATGAGAAGAATTAAATTAAAATTACTTAAAATAAAACCCTTGCCTCAAGAAGAAGAGCCCTCCCTCCCTCCATCCCATCATCATCACCATCATCATCAGCTCTGGGAGGGAGTGAAAAAGAGAGGCCCAACTGTGAATGTCCTCACTTTGCTCTCTTTAATTTTATTGTCTTTTATTATTTTATTATCTTTATTTTTGCTCTTGTAACCCGCCTGGATTCCTTGTGATTAGGCGGGCTATAAATAAATCATTATTGGGAGGGACGTCTTGACTGCAGCCGCAGTCCAGCAGCAGAACAGACTGCCTCAGAGGATGAATTTACTGCCAGACCCTGCTCTCGCTCTTGGGCTGCTTGGAAAGAGGTGCAGGCGAACTCTGTCTTGTGGGGGGGGGGCGCATGTGTGCCTTCAGCTCCTCCTGACCCTAAAACGACCCAGTCCAGCACCAATAAAAGCCAAAAGAATAAAGCCAGAAGGAACAGCCTGAATTCAACAACTGATTCTGCTTTCAAAATTATTTTGCTTCTGCGTGTTTTCAGAGATGAGGAAGGAACCCAAGGACTAAAAGCGGTCTAGGGAGGTCCAGGAAAAGCAGCTGATGGCAGAGACCAGCGATGGCTGCAGGGAAACAGGGAGGCAGAGCCATGAAGCTCCATCTCTGACCACTCGGCCCCCAGCCTGGGATTTCACTGGCTGCCCCCGCCTCAATCATTCCCAAAGCCAGCGAGGATCAGCAGCAGACAAGACCGATAGAGGAAGCAGAACTCCATGCCATACTAGTCTGCAAAAAGTGCACCCCAAACAGATTGGGCAGAGGATGCATGGCAGTGGGGGGGGGAATGCCTTTCTATATATTCAGCCTACAGTGTCCCCCTCCCTGGCCCTTTCCTCAAGCCTCACCTCAGGGCCCGGCTGAGCTTGTCGTAATTCATCTGTGGCTTGCACTTCCGCACCCCCCAGAGCCGGGCCACCTCATCGGGGTCCTTGATGACAAACTCCCCATAGTCCCCCTGCCAGGCAATGACGTCGTGGTACTCCTCTTTGCGCAGCAGCTCCAGGATGAAGTGCCAGAGCTGGATCTGGCGCGAGCCGGGACTCGACTCTGGCTTGTAGGCCCAGTCGGGGAAGGCGAAACCTGGCAAGGAGAAGGAGGAGCAGAGTTAGCCTAAAGGCCTGGAAGGAAAAGCAAGAGCTGGAGAGAAGCAAATAAACTTTTTTCTAGAAGGGCTTCCCCCCCCCCCAGAATTGGACCAAAGGCCCTGCTTTCTCCCCTACCTCCCTCCACTTCCTGCATCCCATCAGCCGCACTGGCAGAGGGGCACAGCGTCCAAGAGGCGGCTGGAACTTGCAAGACTTCTCCATCCAGCCCCAGCCAGGGCCCAACAAAACCCAGGCGTGCGCGCGCATGCATGCACATATGGATCCCTCCCCACTGAGCCTCCTCCTTTGCTCCTCTCCCCACTTCACTCAGGGAGGGAGCAAAACAGGAAACCGGCTGCTGTGCCGTGGCCGCCGCCTCTGTCGCCGCCACCTCTTCCCTGCACAGCCAGGAGGTTGGGAGTCCGGCCAAGCCGCCTTGCGACTTCCAGGCGAGGTCCCAACCAGATCCGCGTGGGAGGGAAGGGAGGAAGGGGGGCAGCGAGGCTGGCCTCTTGGATCCCTCCCCACCTGGAGGAAAAGGCAGGGAGAAATTGGGGACTGAGCCTCTGCGCAGCCTCCCTTCTTCCAAAGCTACAGCTGTCTCCAGGGGACACATACCTGGACACTCTTGCTCACTCCTGAGCCTCTTTCCAGTGCCAAAATAGACCCAGGCAAGAGAATGGGGGAATGTGCAAGAGAAAGAAAGAGAGGGAGCTGCAACTGGAAGGCAGGGGGGCTTGGAAGGAAAGCCAGCCCCATACTGGGGCAGCAGGGGGGCAGGAGATGGAGGAGAAGCACAGCATCATGGTTGCCAGTGTGTGCGTTGGGGGGGCGGCTTTCTCCCAGTGTGCCATGTTCTCACTCCTGGGCAGGAAAGGGGGGGATGGTTAGCAGCTGAGGTCAGCAGCTCCAGACAAGGGGCCCTTTTTTCCAGCTGCAGCCGCCCAGCAGCCCAGCTCTTTGCAAGCATTCCTTGGGCGGGGGGGTGGGGGTGGAAAGCCCAGAGGCAGCCAGGAGCCCTCCTCCCCAAAGGACAGATGCCCACCCATGTACCCCTTTGCAAAGCTAGTCTCCTCTGCTACCACCACTGCACTCCCCCCAAGTGCCAAGGCCCATCTGCAAAGTGCCAAGGGGGGGCAGAGGATCCCTGGACCAATTCTTTGCCACCCTCCCCTTGTAAACAGGAAGTCCAACAGGAAAGGCAGTAGGCCGATGTTTCCCACCATGCCCTGCAGCCATCCAGTAAACAAAGCCACTCTCCCAGCACATGCAAGCCAGATATTTTGGGAAGGGGCAGGGAAAAGAGGAGACATTGGCTTCTTTAGCCATCCTGGTTCTCTTACCAAGGAACAGTCAGGCTCCCAGCCCAAAAACGGCACCCACTGAACCCCCTCCAGACCAAAGGGCACCAGTTTTTAGTTTAATCCCAACTCTTCTCCATCAAAGCCAGAGCTCTGCCCCTGTGCTACATCCTCACAACAGTCCTATGAGGCAGACCAGCATGCAGAATAGGCACTCAATGGCTCTCTCCCTTCTCTCATCTGTGTGTGTGCGCGCACGCACAATTCAGAGACACCCCCCATTAAACATACCCCCCGCCCCTCTCCCCTCCCAGCCTCCTTGATGGAACCGCTGAGCCCTCCCCAGCCCCCTTGGCATGAGGGGGCTCTCAGCCTTGCCACTCATGGGAGGGAGGGATAGGAAGGGGGGGCAATGTGGTTTCCCATTTCCCAAACCCCAGGCGCTGTGAGCCCATCAATAATTCAGGGCCCTGTAATGGAGGCCGGGGACGCGGGCGCCAGCTCAAGGGCATCGGCATTGGCGGTGGAGGCAGAGACCGAGCCATTAGGGCGGTGATGTCATCGCGGCAGAGGGGTGGGAGGGCGAGACACGGGCCCCACGCGTCCCAGACCAGGGTGGGATCAGATGGATGGACAGGGGCACACGCCTCCTCCCCTGGGGTGCCTGCACCCCAAAATTGGCTAATGGGTTGGGGGAACGAAACACCCCAAAACCCAGGCAGCGAGAGGAGGAGAAAGATGCGCACCCAGGGTATGGGAGGCTGAACATCCTACTTCTTCCCACACGGCCATGATCCCTGGCACCACCGGGCCCTTCACACACAGCAACCATCTCCCCAACACCACACTCTCACACATACCCAACCACCACCACCACCACCACAAAGTACCAGTCTCCAAGCAACAGGCAACAGCAAGGGAGAGAAAGGCTAAAAATAAACGGGAGGAAAGTGGGGGGGGGGGGAGAAGAGGCAGCACAAACTGGGCAGCAGCACCCCAAAGGAAAGGCAGCCCACAGGACGGCTCCCCACAATACAAGGTCCTGGGCAAACCAGAGCGGGACCCCCACTCTCATGGCCCTCTTGGCACAAGGTGGGAAACACAAATGGTGCCCACGCAGGGTAACTGGGCACAACAAGGACTCCCATGTTCTCCAGAGCCAGCCCCATCTTGGCACCTCGAGAGGCATGGTGGGGGAAGCAGTATTAGGATGCTGGGAGAGAGAGAGAGAGAGAGAGAGAGAGAGAGAGGTAAGACGTTCTGGGGCTCTATGCACTGCCCAACCATCAGAAGATGGGTCCAAGGGTGCACCATCTGCCTGGCATCACACCTGGGTTACCTGGCGCAACACCTGGGCATCTGGAGGAAGAAGAAGCTGGACCCATTATGGGGCAGGAGGGTAAAGAAAAGAGACCATGTCCCCCCCCTGCAGGTGGGTGGATGCATCCCACCTCCCAGTTCCTGTGAACATTTGAGGTGGGGAGAGGGATGGAGGAGGGAACCCAGTGGGCCCCCCTCCCCTTCCTCCTCCCCAGGCTGCAGCCTCTGAGTCAGCCCCACTCTCCCACACGCACACGCACACACACACTGGCCTGTTCTCACTAATTAGCAAAGCGGTGGGGGAAGGGGGCGGCTGTGACATCAGCGCCTGCCAGAGAGATCCAAACAGTGCGCGGCTGAATGGGCTACTGTTCTCCTGGCTGGCACTACCCGACACGCCAGCGCTGCCCCCTCTTCTCCCCTCCTTCCTGGGGGGTAATGAGGCAGGGCACAATCTGACCCCCCCAGCTGCCCCCAGGAGGGGGGAGGAAGAATTATGCCAAGGCTCACATGACCATGACAATCAGGGTACCTACCCTCCATCGCCACACGCATACTCCCCCCCAGAGATGCAGAACATCTGGGCACAAACTTGAGGAACTTCAGTTCTGTGCACGGTTCACACAAGTGTGCAAGGAGCAGCAAGTGGGGCCCAGGCTAAGCGCACCACCTTCCCCCCTCCAGTAGAAGGGCAGGCCTCTTGTGCCAATTGTGTGGGGTGGGAATGCATGAAGCCAGAGACAAGAAAAGTGTGGGGGGGGGGGTCTGAGTGTTCATTACAGTTACTGTTTGGAGATGCAGCTCCAAGGCGAATACAGCGATACTTGCACTACAGAGAGGCACACTGAACACTTGGAGATGATGATGATGATGACAATTTCACTTACAACCTTCTTTCCCCAGAAAAGTTGGACTCAAGAAGCCTTCCAAAAATTAAGACACTGACAAACTGCAGCACCCAGCAAACTGTAGAAGAGGATTCTGTCAGGGAAACTGCCCCCACCCAGGAAAACCCCAACTTCATCCCTTCACATCAAACTATACATCTGTGCCTTGTTTTGGGGGGCCTGCAAGGAGAAGAGAGGCAAGCATTGCTACCTGCCCTTCGGTATTAAGATCATTGCCTGGACTTCAATCCTTTAGAACAAGGGAAGGCGAGGGAAAGTATCAAAGTGGCCACAAGGCTGCCTGCAGAAAGTGTGGGGCGGCCGCTATGGGGTGGAGGGCAGCCAAGCAGGACGGAGGGTGAGAAGGAGCAGTTGAGTTTCCAGGCCCCACTTTTGGCTCCAGAGACTGCCCCCAATGCACCCTCCATGGCAAAAGTCAGCAAGCTCCTTCCTGGGTGGGAGAAAGATGGTGGTCCCATGGCCCCCTCCCTCAAAGCAAACATTTGGTCTTCCAGAGAGAGTGCGCAATGAGGCAGGAGTGCCACCTTATTCTCTAAAAAGAGAAAAACAGAAGTCAGATGCCCCAGCAGGCCCTGCTCTCCTTTAGTCAAGCGAGATCTTGGGGGGGGGGGGCTCCTATTAACCCCCAAGCTAAGAATCCGGGAAAGCCCCCCCTTGCCTGGTCTGAATGCCAACCCATAGATGCCATTCCTGTTTTCATGGGGGCCTCTGTGTGGGCTTCCCAAAATCCCACGTCTTGGAGGTGTGGCCAGCCCCACATGCGCCCCCCCCCCGCCTTCCTGCCTGCCACCCACTCAGCTGCCCGCTGTGGGTTGCAGACATGTGTTGCTGCCATGTCTCCACCAACTAAGCCGCCTCTTTGCCAACCAGGCGGGCAGAGGGGGGGGGGCAGAGGAGCAAAGCCAGAGGAAAGCCAACCGCCGCCACCGTCTGTTGGCTGGCATTGCCCCAGCAGCAGTGCCCCGTTGCCAAAAGTGGGTGTTTGGGGGGAGGAAGAGAGGCAGACAGCAGCCATCCCCACCACAGAGATCATGGCAGGGCTCTTGCCACCCACGCGCCGGCCTCTCCTCCTCTGCCCCACAAGTTTTATGGGTCCCAGATGCCCACGGGGGGGGGGGGGGGGGGGGAGCTCACACGAATCATGACCCCAACTATATCTGAGACCCAGGCTGCACATGCCTTGAGGGGGGGCATCCCACAGACCCCAGGGCCCCTTCTGCCTCACAGAGGAAGGGCAGCCCCTGGAAGAGGGCAGCGCATGGCGGCAGTGGCAGCAGCGCACACAATGGGCAGAGTGTGTGGGGCCCAGTGGCAGCAGCCCTGGCTTCTTCTTCTTGGTCCAACTTTCTTTGCAGGAGCCTCCTTCCCCTCCCCCCCCCCCCCGCGTCAAATTTTCCACTGTCTGGGGCTCTGTGCCTCTGGGGGGGGGGGGCTGGGGCTGGGGCTGGTTCCAGACTTGTGTGTGCTTTGAGAGCCTTTGGGCTCGGCTGGAAAGGGGGCTCCTCCATCTTAGCACCCTCCCTCCCACTCCTGGCTTGCACACTTGCACTTCCCGGCCTCCTTTTGTCTGGAGCCCTCTCTGGCCCCTTTTGGGGAAGGAAGGAAGGCAGGCAGGCGCCCCTCGGGCCCTTTCCTGGGAAACAGCAGCCAAAGCGGGGCAGGGAAGTTAGTGGGGGGGGGGATTAAGTTGGTGTGGCTTTGAAGCAGCCTCCTCTCTCTCTCTCTCTCTCTCTCTCCTTTTGCACACTCCCCCCTCCCTCCCTCCCCAACTCACACTCGGAGGAGGCAGCCTCCTCTCCAAACCACACTCCAACCGCCCTGTGACTAATCCCCAGAGCCAGCCGCTAAAAGGGATGGAATTCAATCCCAGCTTCAGGAAAGAAAGAAAGAAAGAAAGAGAGAGAGAGAGAGAGAGAGAGAGAGAAGAGGGAGCCAGGAGGGGCGGGGGCCCTCTCCATTACATCACCCCACAGACCCCCCCCCCAAATTCCCTGCTCTGGATTTTTGCAAAAGGGGGGAGGGAGGGCAAGGAAGGACAGAGAGAGAGAGAGAGAGAGAGAGAGAGAAGGGGGGAAACTGTTGCTTCCTTCTGGGTGGCTGCATCCAATTGGCAAAACAAAAAGCCCGAGCGTTTGGGGGGCGCTGCAGGAGCCCAGGCCCCGAAAATCCCGGGAGGGGGAGGGGAGGTTGCTTTTCTGCTTCGAAATCCCGAGGGAAAGAACTTTCCCGGAGTTGGAGGGAAGGAAGGAAGAGTTTGCCTGGGTCCCGTTTCTTGCTGCCTCCGCGGAGTCAAAAGGGGGGGGGGGGGGGGGGACAAGTCCGATCAGAAGCAAAGGAGAAGGAAGGAAGGAGGAAAAGGGAGGAGGGCGCGGATTCCAGGAGGCAGACAATCGAGGAGGGGGAGGGGGCCTCAGCCAAAACAGAAAACCCGGAGGGAGGGAGGGAGGGGGGTTCCGGAGTGCGACCCCGCAGCCCCTGCAAGGAAGGAAAGGCCCCCCAGAGACCCCCAGCACTGCGCCCCTTGGAAAGAAGGACCCCCCAAAAAAGCCACGCGGGGCCCTTTCCGTGGCGAAGTCCACCGAGGGAGCCCCCCAAAACCCCGCCCCTGCCCTCCCCCGCTTCCAGGAGGAGGAGGAGGAGGAGGAGGGGCAAAGTCCGGGGCTCAAGGGTCGGAAGTCCCTCGGCGGAGGAAGGGGGTCTTTCCCTTCCCTCTCCCCCCAAAAAGCCCCTCGCACCAAAGTTCCTTTCCCCCGGAGGAGGCCGAGGGCTTCCCAAGAAGCGGCGGCGGAACTTTCTTCCCCCGCAAGAGACACGCGTCGCCCCGCGGGCCCTCCGTCCCTCTCTTCCCAAGGAAGGAAGGAAGGCAGGCAGGGGTCCCTCCGCGGGAGCCCAGCCCCTGTCCCCACCTGCGTCCGCGGGGGTCTTCATGTCCTCCTTCGGGTCCGGCGTCGTCGGCGCCTCTCCGGCTGCGCGGGTCTCCCTCCGCCTCATAAGGCGCCGGACGCCCACGCCCCGCCCCTGGACACGTCACCGCCGCGTCGCCATGGACACCGCGGACACGCCCCGCCCCGCCCACACAGCCAGGCAGGCAGCGCGCATGCGCAGTGCGGCTGAAGGCGCTTGGGGATCCCCTTGAGGCCCCAGAGGAAGGGACCCCAAAACACGCCTCCTTTTCATTCCCTTTTCTAGAGTATCCAATGGCAGAGAGAGAGAGAGAGATCACTATGACTGACCCTGAGCATTATTTATTTGCTCACTATTATTCACCATCAGCATTCTTTGCGTTACACGTTGTAGCCACACACACACACACACACTTCTTTCAGGTACTTGGGGGGAACGCTGGAGCATTAGGGGGCAACTTCCACCTTCTTGGACAAGCAGCAATCACCATTTATGAGTAACCTTAGGAGAAAAAAGGTTGGCAAGGCTCCTGGGGGGCTGTGGGGGGGGTCAAGGGGGCAGTGACCCCTTGGATGACCCCTCCGGCCAATGCCCCAATGCCAGCGGAAGGGTCAGGGCCTTCTGGGGCCAGGCTTCGGAGAGAGGCAGAAAGGGAGGAAGGCCGGGAAGGCGAAGGAAAGGCCTCTGGGCGGCAAATGGGGGGCGGGAGACAGGTCCTCCTTTCCCTGGACGTGTCCTACATCCCAGCCTTTGGTCCAGGAGGAATTCCAAAATGTCCCCCATTCTGAGCACAACTCAGAAGCATTACTTTATGTGATGGTTTTTAGCTTTCATTTTGGAATGCCCTGCATTTCCCTTGTCTGTCCTACATTTTGTGGGGCCTTGTCCTCCTTTGCAGTGAGAAGCCACTGTCCAAGGAGCCTCTGCCTCCGGTGCCTCCACTGAGGAGGCCCTGCTTTCCGTGCCCAGGAGGCCTCCCTCCCTTCCCACCCAAAGACACATGGAGCTGGCCTTGGGGCACAAGAGAGCCATAAAGCGGGGCTTATGGCATTGCCCCGGGGAGGGGAGAAGGGGCCTTGGGAAAGCCACCAGCGGCAGATTTCAGGCAGGCCTGTGTTTGGGACCCCAAAGGTGGGCCTGTGCTTATTTTCCAGTGGAGGTGGGAGGAGGAAGGAACTACTACGTCTCCCAGAATCCCCAGAAGAAGCTGGACCTCTTCCCAAACTCTGTCCAAAACAAAGCAAGGCTGAATCAGGGGGAAAGGAAAGGGCAAAAACATTCCAGGAATAGCCTGGAGGAACAGCCAGAGGAGGATATAAAACCCCAGATAAGCAGGGAGGGGCCCAGCCCTGGACAATGGACTGACCAGCAGCAGGATAAAAGGATTGTTGTCCTACAGCTCACAGGCCACAGGACCGGCTTCGCCACCCCCCCCCCCGTTGTTTGGCCACACAGATGACCAGAGGGGGGAGTAGACTCAGGCAGCAAATGTCTGGGGTCAGCGGGACTGCAGGAGCTGCCAGGGTCTCCATGGCTGAGCAAGGAGGCTTCCAGCCTCCCATTCTGGGATCCATGGCTGGCACCTGGTGGGACACAAGGGGCATCCAGCCCTTGGCCAAGCGGGCATATGGATGGACCTTTTCACCCAGCTGTGACCCAGGCCTCCCACCAGAGCAGGACAGCCTTTCGGCTCCCGGTATCCTCCTGGACCAGCACAGCCAAACATGAGGGGATACTGGGAGCAGCACTCCAACAGTGGCTGGAGTGAGGTCTCCCGCTGCCAGGAAGCTTAGCAGCTGACCCTGAGCTAGATGCTGGCCTGTTGGCATCCAGGCTCATTGCAGGAGACGGTGTAAATGCAACTCATTTGTAAGTTGTCAGCACCGTCCTCATCCTCGACTGGGCCCTGGGTCAGGATCCGGACTGCTTTCCGTCCACTGTTCCCCATCCGTGGAGCAGGGCCCACCTCCCAGGGCAACCATTTGGCACCTGGTGGGGTTCAGCCCTGCAAAAGTGGGAGTCCCCTGAGCCTCCACTGCACTTTGGGGACTTGCAGGGGGTCAGGGTTCCCGGCTGTTGGGTGGGAAGCACCCTTGTTGTGTCCCTGGGGGGGAGAAGGTGGCTGGGCCAAAGCCCCAGGCAGGCAGGCAGGCAAGAGCAGATCCGGAGGAATGCAAGCGGGGCGGGAGGCCCTGCCCAGACATGCCGCTGGCCCAGCCGGGCTGGAAGATTCCACCTTCCTCCCCACCGAGAGGCAGAGAGAGGCAGGCAGTCATGGGGGGAAGTCCCCTGTGGCTGGCTGCCTCCCTCCCTAGACTGGCCACCAGCCTCTGCCTCTCTTTCCCTGGGGGCCTGGGCCTGAAGCAGCAGCAGAGGACCCCTGGGTGGGAAACTGGGGTTCCCAGTGCCCAGAAGACCCCGCTGTGAAGAGCAACACAAGGAGGGCCACCGTTTTGCAAGCGATCGCCCAGTGCTCCCACATCCCAAAATGTTTCGGAAAATTCTTCAGAGCAGAAATAGATGCAGGTTCTTTCGGTGAAATTTGTAATGTTTTAAACAACAACAACAACAACTTGCTTTCCTGCCCCAAAAGCGCCATCGCCATGTCCCCACGTGGGGCTTCTCTTGGTGGAAGATTGCTTTTCTCTCTTTTTTGGTACATCCAAAGAACAGCGATCTTGCACACAAAAACTGCCACCTGGAAAATGTTTTTTGCACAAACCCCACAATCTTCATGCAATTCCCCCCCCCCCCAAAAAAAAACCCCAACAACTCTAATACGTATTTCTGAACAGAATGATTCCTCAAAATACTTTGGGATCTGCAGATAACTGATGCAAGGAAGTGAGCCTCAACAGATACAGCAGGGATTAGTGCCAAGTAAAACAAGCACCTGTAAGAAACTGAGGGCCCCCCCTTACTGCCTTGTGGCTCTGAAGCCTCCTTAGGATCTGTCCAGATGCTCCACTGCCAGCGCACATCCCAGGCCAGCTGTAACCCTGCAGAGATGTGGCCCTCAGGAGAGACATAGAGACAGCAGAGGCACCTTGCAGACCAACCTAGAATCGGAAGGGTCCCCAAAGGCCCCTCAAGCCCCCGCCAGTTCAGGAATCTAAGCTCCGCTTAAAGCCCACTACTGAAGGAGAGCTCACTTCCCCAGAGGGACTCCGTTCCATAGTGGGACAGAAATTGCCATCAGGATGCTCTTCCTAAGGTACTGGGTCAGACTCCGGTCTCTGGAGCATCAAAGACCATCAGATAGTGGGGCCCCTGCCCTGGGTCCATCTGGCCTTCACAAGTGGACTGCTACCCCCAACCCTTGCATCCCCCAGAGGCCCTGGGCTAAAAAAAACATCAGCCCAGACATCAGGGCCAAAATGCAGGATGATGGGAACAGCAGTCATCAGCACTTGGAGAAGGTGTTATTCTTTAAACTGCACTTTCACTGGATCCTAAAAAAATACTCCGAGAATCCCTTGCAAGATGCAGAGCTTATTTGGGAAACACTTGCAGGACTCTTCAACAGTGTCAATGTATGGAAGGAGCAGCAGGGAGAGCGGTTTCTTCTTTAACCCTTTGTTTAAGAGGCATCATCACAGCTGAGAAGTGTGTAAGCCTACCGCCTTGCCCTGTGAAATCTAAGCTGTCCTTGCCGCTCGGGTCCTCCTTTTAGGAGCCACTTTGGACAGCATCCTCTGAGTTGCAGAACTGGAGGGAGGAACCCACCCTGCCCCACATTCAGCAACCCTGATCCCCCCCCCCCCAGCCTCTTCAGGTACTCCCTCCCCCAAAACAACACCAACCAGGTGTTGACTCAACAACAAACAACTGGTTGCGCTTTCTGCAGCCCTGCTGGTGGTCTCACCATTTGGATCCCCACCCAGCCGGCTAATTGGAAGTTGCATGTAGCTGCTTGATTCCCTCCCTTCCTCTGACAGTGTGACATAAGTAAGCCCTCCTTCCACTCCCCCTGGTTGTTAACCCTCACAACAGTCCTGCAAAGCAAGGCATGCTGAGAGGCAGTGAGTAGCCCCAGGTCAACTACCAGCCTTCCTCAGTGGGCAGCCTTTCTTTTTGAGAGGCAACAACAAAGGCCAGGCAAGCTTGCCTGTGCCAGTCAAAGCCGGCAGGGATTCCCCTCTTTGGATCCTGGCAGGCAGACATGGAGGAGGCCCTGACCAACAAGGGACTTGCCCAAAGGCCTGGGTTCGGCTTGGGCTGGTCCCAAGTCACGCAGATGGGGGGGGGGGGTCTGTTCCTGAACTCAGGTCTGCACTTACGGGGTGTGCATGCACACAGAGGTGTGTGCAATGTGCCTGAGACCGCCAGTGGGGTCAGCCATTTGTGGCATCCACACAACCTGCTTGTGTGTTTCCAGGAGAGCCACCTGGTTGGGACTGGAAGGCTCACTTGACCCACCAGCCCTCAGACCGATGGCCCCTCAAGCACTTCCAATGGGCAGCCACCAAACAGGTGGCCAAATGTTGCTGTTCCTGAAGGGCTGGTCAATGCACAGAGCATGGAGTAAAATGTGGCAGCGCGTGTGCCCTTGCCTCTCTCCTGGCAATCCGATTCAGGGATCCAGGCAGCCCCACCTTGGTCTGGGAAAGACCCACAAGCCTCACACAGGCCTTCCTGTACACATTGGCCTCCTCTGCAGGGAGGGCGCCAGCCTTTGTGGGCTATTATTATTTTTAAAATATTCGTTGTTGTTGTTATTCTACATGGCTCAAGGTTCCCTTTACTGGTCTATTGGGCAAATGCTTGAGATCCACTTTCGTGCCCCTTCTAAGTCTTGAAGCCCAGCGGGTGGCTTTGGGCCAGCCACTCTCTTTTTCTCTCTGTTTTCCCCTCACTTGGTCCACCTAACAAGGTTGTTGTGAGCATAAAGTGGGAGAGGAGGAGTCACACCTGCTGCCTCTGGCAGGCCAGAGAAAAGGCTGGCTGGCAACGCAACTCATAAAAGAAAGGGATGGATCCAATTCGCCTCCAGGATCTGTCAGGACTTAAAGGTGGGAGTGAGTGCACTATTTGGGGGGGGGGGCAGGGGAGCCCTGCTGGGCCTCCGTCCTCTTTCCGTCCGTCTTTCCTCCGTGGGCCTCTGCCTCTGCGTGCCTCCATCTGTTTAAACAAGGGGTTTGGAAGATGGGATTAAGATTGCAATCGGGCAGGTTCTTAACCCGCCTGACTGTTGCAGGTTGTTGTGGCCTCCGGTGTTTGTTTTAGCTGCCATCTTAAGCCACAAAAGACGTGGGTGGTTCCCCCCACCTTTTAACTCCATATAGGCATCATTACATCTTTGTGTATAAACGGGCCACAGTCAGAGAGGGGCAGCCCCACAAGCAGCAGCAGGGTCTTGGTGGCGAAGGCTGGGGGGCGGCGGTTTTGATTCCAGAGGTGGCACACGACATTCATCCTGGCACAGACCAGGCACATCCCAGGGCATGTGCCCCCTGGCCACGCATGGTGCCACAAACAGAACCCTCTCCCCCCTTGTGCTCATTCTCCCCACGGATCCCACAGTCTGAAGCATGTTTGCCTAAAGAGTAAGTAGGTGTGCCTTATCTGCTGGTGCTGCCCCTCTCCTGGGGCCCATGGGGGTCTGCTGGGGGCCTGGGAGAGGTGCTCTGTGAGCCTAAGGGACCCACTTCAAATTGGGGGATTACAGCAGCAACCCTCTTTTGGGCCAGTCTTCTCTCCCAGCCATTTATGCTTCTTCAAACATGAAGAGCAGCTTGTTCACAAGCTGCCCTACAAGGCTTTTTGTGGTGGTGGTGATGATGATGATGATGATGATGATGATGGGATGCCTGCCTTATGAGTAGCAGTTTTTGAACAAAGACATTCAAAGGGTGATTGGAAAGAGAAGCAGCTGAACTAGATCCACCCACAAATTCCAGCCCATCTTCAGAGGCGTGAGGAGAGACCATGGCCCCTTTGCACACTACATGTATGTGCCTGCCGCATACAGGTTCTCCTGGCTGAACTCACACATTCTCTTGGAGGAGTCTCTGGCTCCAAGGAATCCACCTTTTGCTGAGCAGAATCATGGCTTCCCCACTTCTGCAGGGAAGGCCAGCCACTTGCAAGGTCCTGGGTCTCCTGACCAGCCCTGCAATGCCTTGAAGCCAGGGTCACGCTTTGGCTCTTCCTGCGTATCCGGTTACGCTCTGTTCCCTCTCCCAAAACCTGGGCCATATTACGGGGCTCCATCCGTGGGTCTGAAGAAGGGGACTAATACCCAAGAAAACTCATGCTGAAATAACCAGCCAGGCGCCAAGACAGAAGAGGAGTAGTTTAAATCTTAAGGCTTTGCTGTGGTAACAGAGAGACAAGACCGACGTCTGCAATGGGCCTTGGCCCTCCGCCAGCCAGGAGTTTGGGACTTCAGTTCCCAGCAGCCTCAGGCAGCAAGGTCAGGGATCCTGGGAGCAATGGCAGTGTTCAGATTTAAAAGTAAATTTAAAATACAATGGCACAGGAGTAACTATTGTAGTTACTTTTTCAAATGAACAATGTAAAGAGTTACTTCTTGAAGTGGTTAGCTATGACAATAACTAACTACTCTGGGAAGCCACACATCTGTCACGGCGAGTTATCACCCTCTGAGAAGTGAGTACTTAGTAACGCCACATTACAAACCCCAACTTTCCACAGCGCTTTCCAGGCACGGAGCATCCTAGACTCCTTTACCGGTCCATTTGGCTGTTGCAGCCATCGAACCACAGAAAGGCCTGCAGCATTAGAGGGGGGCAAGTGGGCGCATGCAACAACTGCAGCATTGCATTTCCCAGAGCGGCCAAAGCAAGCTCCCAAGATGTTGAAAGGACGGCCGCCTGCCTTCGCCACCGGCTTTCTCTGTCCCTCTCTCTGGCCATGGCAACATCGTGGCTACTGGATGCTGGAAGACTGAGTTTTGCCTGTCCATTTTTTAAGGCCCCAAGGGATAATGTCCATCAACAAACCCTGTGGCAGTGAGTTCCACAGCTGAGTAAGATGCTCTATGAGAATGTTTCCTCCCTTTCCAACCTCCTCTGCCTTGTTTTCTGCCACTGAGAGACAATGGCTGTCTCACTCACACAGAACGACAGGCTATACCTGCCCAAATGGCTCAGGCGCTTCAACCTCTGGACATAGTGCCGGGGGGGGGGGCATTCTGGGAGCTCTACTTCAAACATATTAATTTTGTTTTCCTCCCATCGAGTTCTGCCGGGGTGACACACAAAACACACCACTTTCAGATCTGTTTAGCCAAGTGAGACTGGTGCCCAAGGCCCATTCTCATGCAAGATGTGATGAATGCGTGGATCTCCTTGCCACGGGTGCGAGGCAGCCATGGCTCAGGGAACCTTGAAGAAGGTTGAAGTTCCATGAGTTGCAAAGGTGAGGCCCTCCTCCATGCACTGACCAGAGTGTAGGTGTCACGTGCGCAAACACCGGCCCCTGTCGCTCTTGCACACACGCACACACAGCCTGGTCCCTTGGGTGCTCACTGCCTTCTCTGGGTCTCCAAGCTACACACTGGTGCCCCAAAGGGGTAATTATAAAGGTGTTTGTTTTCAATAGCCTCCTTTAGGCACCAGCCACTTTCACACAGCACCAAAGTTGCCTCTCACGCAGGCAGAGATGCGACTATTTTTACACCAATCTATGTCTGATGCAATGGCCCAAGATGGAGAGATGGAGGGAAAGGAGGAGGAGGAGGCCCACTTTCCTCTTCATGGAGGGAGGGCCAGGGTGCAGAAGGCAGCCTCTGTGGCTTATCACAGGTTGGGGTCAGGAGCAGAACCCCCAAAAGTGGGATGGAGGAAAAGTGCTTGCAGGTCACCAGGACTCAAAGGATCCCCTCATCCCAGTTGTTGGGGTTCCCTCGCAGTGACAAATAACAGCAATCATTATAAACATACTCAACATTACATTCTATTATCCAGTCGGCACTCTATATCCACGGATTCCACATCCACCAATTCAGTCACCTATGGCTTGAATATATTACAACAGCGACAATTGTTTTGGTATCCATTGGGGGGGGGGGTTCCTGGAACCAAACCACAGTAGATACCAAGGGCCTCCACTGAACCATCGTCATCTCCATCATCATCATCATTGATATCCCACCCTTTCTCTAGTATTGGGATTCAGGGCAGCAGTATTTTAAAACCAGAACAAAACCAACTAAAAGCAGACAAAACCCACCAGTGTGTGTATACAAGTCCTTTTTTAAAAGCAATTATACCATCTCTGAATTAAAACCATTTAATAAACCAGGCTTGGGGGAAAATATCTCCTCTATTTTGTGTATCCCGCCAATATGGCTCCAGCCAGCTTCTCTGTTTCTTGGCCGGGTGAAACTGAGGCCCAGGGGGTCCCTGCTGGGGGCCTTCTTTCATTTATTCACAGGAAAGGAATGAAAAAGTGAATCATTTTTCTCCCCAACGCAACGAAGTCCTTGAAAACAGGAGTCCAGGACTTATTCCGTGGGGAAAAAAGGAAATACACTTGTTTGCATGGGCAGAAAACATGATTTTCCATACAGAAGCCTTCTAACTGGTACAGAAAATGTGACTTTTCTATGCAGCAAGCAAGTTCTCTGTGCAAGAAGCATCGTCTTTAATCAAGAAAATAAACCACCTTATCTGTGCAAAACCAACCCTACATTTCAGTGAGGTCAAACTGCACACAGAAAGCCCAGAACAAATCAGAGTATCCCCTCATCTCGATTTCCTCAGCCGGGAGACCCCTTTTACGCTGAGGATTCAGAAAGCGTGGCATAATCCACAGGCCCCAATCCACAGAGAGGGATTCCTCTGAAGCAGCGGGGGACAAAATTAGAAGCATGGAAGCTATGGGCAGATGGGGCTTTGGGGCCAGGGTGAGCCCAAGTGAGGGATGGGGCATCCTGGAAGACGCACACCAAGCCAACCAGCCACGGAGGCTTGTGCAAGGCAAGGGCAGTGGCGCCCAGTGGGGAAGGGAGGGTTGGGGCGCACCTGGTCTCCAGTCCGCGGCTCCATCCCTCTTGCTGGCCGGCGGTCGGCATCTGCAGTACATGCCACAGCTGTGGAGTCCCTCAGTCTGCCAAAGAGAAAAGGGGTGTGAGGACAAGAGCATTAACAAGGAGGGATCAAAGAGTTGAAGGGGACCCCTTCCCTTCTCCTGCCCAGGCTGGACAAAAACCTGACTCTAACTACACAGCAGTGGCTTAGCACCTTGAAAAATTTACCCTTTTTATACCCTTCAACTGCCCCAAATTCAGTCTTTTGCCCTCCCACTTTCTCTGTCCTGGCTCCTCTCTCGCCTCCCGCTTCCCGCTTTTGCTTTCAGCTGACTTACATTACTGCAAATGGAGCCCAAAGTGCCAAAGCAGTTGACCAACTCAGAATGGGGAAGGGGAGGGAAGAAGGGGCAGAATCCTGGCCTTCCCAGGAGGATCAGGCACAAGCTTGGGTCTTCCTGCTCCTGAATAACTTTTGCCACCTTGGCTACTAGATATGGAAAGAGAAATCCCAGATGTCCGTGCGAGATTCAGGAAAGCTAGCGTCGCTGGGGCTCAGACTGCAAAGTGTTCCCCAATGAAACCAGCCTGTGCTTTCTAGAAGACAGCAAAGCCTTTGATTGTGCAGATCATCCAAAGCTATGGCCTGCTCTTCAAGAAATGGGTGCAGCACAGCATCCGATAGTCCTGAGGAGAAATCCCTACCTCGGGCAAGTGGCTACTGTTAGAAGAGAAACAAAACAGTTCCCAGTTGGCAAAGGGGTCAGGCAAGGATGCAGTCTGTCACCCCATCTGTCTCACTTCTATGCCGAAAATATCATACACACAGAGCAAGACTGGGCTCAGAGGAGATTGGCCTCAGTCAGAATTGGAGGAAGGAAGGTCAGCCATGCAAGATGTGCAGATGACGCCGTGCTTCTGGTTGCCCTGGATCTTCAAGCCATTCCCAACTTAAGGTGACCCTGGGGTGAACCTATCATGGGGTTTTCTGGGGCTAAGAGTGTGTCCTGGGACTCTTTTTGGAGGCCTTCACCCTGGATCCTGGCATAAGGAAAGCATGGGGTGGGGGCAAGGGGAGGGAGAGACGCCTTTGGGACTACAACTCTCTGGATCCGCAAGCCAGCTGCAGCTTTTGTCCCTTCCGCAAGCTCTGCATTCTGGAAATGTTAACCAATGTATTTAGGGAGGTTTAACTTGGCCCCAGGCCCACAAGGCCTCTGACTCGGAAGCCATTTTCCGCTGTGTCCTGCAGGGTCATGCGTCCAGTTGTTGGGCCTGTCCACTTTCCTGAATTAGGGGCAGGGAGCGCGCAGGGCCCCCCCCCCCGGGCGTGGCACATGCATCCCAGCCACCTCAGCCTCTGGAAATAAACCATGTATTTATACACTGATTTGGGGGGTATTTAGAAACTGCTTCATCTACAGATTCCCTTGGGCTGCCCGCTCAGCCCTGCACTGGAGTGACCGCCGGCAGCGGAGATGTCCAGGTGGCCCTTCCTCCCTCTTTCCTCTCAAGGAATCAAGCACCCTGAGAGGCAATGCGGTGTAGTGGTCTAAGCTTTGGACCAGGCTCTAGGAGACCAGGCTCCGAAGCCTCGCTAGGCCCCAGAGACCCACGGAGGGACCAGCCACTCTCTCTCGGCCTCAGGAGAAGGCAATGGGGCAAGTGTCCCTGGAGTAAATCCATAGCTCATAGGTTGCCATCGGTTAGAATTGGACCCATGGCAAGAAGAGGGCGAACAGCTGGCGCTGCTGATGCTTTACAGGCAGGGCTGACCCTCAACCTTGGGCTTCTTTCTGCCCAGTTCTGGGGACCCCCCCCCCTTGTGTGGCTGGCTGTCCTTCCTCCCAGCATCAGGAGGCCAAGGCCAGAGAGCCAGGGCTGACCGCTGGGGAGAGGGCCACCAACCCCCGTCCCACTGATAGGCAAAGGATGGGGGGGCAAGGGGGGCTCTTCCCATTCTTGCCAATGCCCCCTCAGTCTGTGGGGGTTTGTCCCAGTGGGGTCCATTTCATTTTCTTTTCCAGAAACACTGTTTCAGAAACTGACAAAGGAAGACTGTCTTGAGGGAGGAGTGCCCAGTGGCCTCCACTGCAAGGCTGTTGTAAGGGCTGCTGAAGTATGAAGGCACGTGAGGCATGCAGGAATGCCAGGCAGGATGGGCACTGAGAGGGCAGAGGGCCAGCAGCTGAGGGGCTTTATGATGGTGAGGGAGGGCAAGGCGACCTGGAGGTCCGCTCCTCCTCAGGCCAAGGCAGCGAAGGCATGGCCACTGGGGGGGAGGCGGTCCAGGCCAAAATAAGCTTCATCCATCCACCGGAGGGAGGGGGCCCTGTCCCAGGGCCCCCTCGGAGACCCAACAAAGGGGGGGGGGGTCCCCAAACAGATGCCTCCGCAGCCAAAGCCAAAGGGAGAGAGGGAGGGAGGAGGAGGAGGACAAAAGGACATCGGGACCCCCCCCCCTTTGAAGGCAAGGTGGGCGGGGACCAGGCACCTGTTTGGGAGGAAGGGGGGCATTCCTCCGACCCGACCCCTCCGCTGACCCCCCCCTTCGGCCACCAGGCGACTGGGCAGCTGGCCAAGGAATGGCAGCAATGCTCCCAGCCCAAAAGGGGGAGGGGGAGCCAAGGGGGGCTCCCCAAACACAACAGCCCCCCTCCCCACATACTCCTCCTCCTTTTGCCAAGGCTCTCTGGCCCTTCCTTCCTTCTTCCCTTTCTTGACTACTGTTTCGCTTTGCTACTTAGGTTTCTTTCCAGCGATACATCCCTCCCCCTCCCTCCCTCCCTCCCTCCCTCTCTCTCTTTCATGTTTGGTTACATTTCTTACTTTCCTTCCTTCCTTCTCTCTCTCTCTTGTTTTGCTACTTCTTCCTTTCTTTTTTCCTCTCTCTGGTTTCAGTATCCTCTCTTCCCTTCCCTCTTTCTTTCTCTCTTGCAGTGCTTCCTCCTTCCCTTCCTCTCGAGTTCTGTCTTGCTACTTTTTCTTCCTTCCTTTCCTTCTTCTTTTCTCTTGCTCCCTCCCTCCCTCCCTCTCTTCTTCTCTCTCTGCTTTGCTTTCTTCACGTTTCTTACTCTCTTTTTGCTCGCTCTCTCTGAAGTTTTGCCTTTCTTTCTTTCTTTCTTTCTTTCTTCCCTCCCTCCTTCCTTTGCCCTCCTTTGGGCCTCCGTCCGGGGAGGGCTGCCCCTTCCTGGCTCGGAGGAGCCTGCTTCCTGCCGGACGAAGGCCGCCCGCCCGCCGGGGCTCCCCTCCCCCTCCCCCCGGGGACCCCAGACCCAAAACCTTGGCAGGGGCCCGTTGGCAGGAGGGGAGCCCCCTTGAAATGCGCGGGGCTCTCTGGGGCCAGGCGTCTGGGAGGGAAAGGCAGTCGGGACATGCTCAGAGGCACTCCTGCGGGGAGGCAGGCAGGGCCCAAAGGGAGCCCCCCCGGCGGGACCCAGGCCCTGGACTCCCTCCCTCTCTGGGGCCAGGAAAGGAGGGAGGGAGGGAGGGAGGGAGGGGACCCTCGGCGACCCCCAGAAGCCACTCACGGAGAGGGAAGAGGGTCACCCCCGCAGAGCTCCGTCCGTCCGGCAAAGGAGGCGGCCAGAAAGAAGGAAGGAAGGAGGGAGGGGAAGAAGGAGGGAGAGAGAGAGGGAGGGGCGGGCATCGGGGGGCTATATTTAGCCTCGGGGGGAGGGAGGGGCCCGCCTTGCGACTCCCCCGAAATAGCCCCCGACCGAGTCCCCTCCGAGGGCCCTTCCGCCTGCCTCCTGCAGGGGGCGCCCTCGAGGGCCGGGCGGAGGATCATGGAAGGGCCTTCGCCCCAGTCCGGCCTCCGCATCCTCCCATTGGCCGGAGGAGGCCAGGGCTCTAGTTGGGAGGCTGAGGCCAAAGAGAGACCCCTCCCCTCAACTAGGCCGCTTGGATGGAGCTCACTGGGCCTTTTCCCTTGGCAGGGATCCGCTTTCACTGCCCGGGCTCAGTGCTATGGCCTTCTGGGAACTGGAAGCTGTTGTGGCCAAGGGCCAGGGCTGCTTTGGCGTTCTCTGGACACCTACACTGAGCCATGGATAACGGGCAGCAGCAGCAGGGCTTTACTGCCAGCCCTAGACTCCTCCAGGAAGCGAGGGGCTCAACTTTGTACTGTAAAGGTTACTTTTTCTGGCCTTCTTGGGGAACCAGAGCCAAGGGGGACCTTTTCCAGGCCCTGTTCCGAAAGGCGAGGGCTGGGAAGGGCCTCTTTGCAGCCGCTCCTCCCCACGTTCGGGAGGGTTCTTGACCAGAGGGAGCAGGCTCCCGGGGCAGGATGGCCGGCTGCCTGGCCCGCATTTGGCCGGGAAAAACCTCTGCCTCGCTGCTTGGCTGGGAACTCCTGAAGATCCAAAGGAAAGGCTCCCTTGCTCTTCGGGAAGCCGTGACACGGGTCTGTCCCCAGAACGCGCGCTCCCACGTGCACACGGACGGGCGGGACTGACACGTGTCGAGAGAGACTTGTGCTGCAGGGAAAGGCCGCCCCACTCCAATCGCTCCGCCCTCTCGCCGCCGAGGCGCGTCCTGATTGGATGCCAGGCTCGGCGGCGCGGACCAATGCGAGCTTCCCACGGTGACCTCATCCCTCGGCCGCCCCGGGCGCGGATTGGCTGCCTCCGGTCCCGCCCCCTTGCCCCCACGTGGGGAAGGGGGGTCCCGGTCCGGGCGCTGATTGGCTGCGGCGGCTGCTCCGCTGTTGCTGAGGGGAAGCGAGGCCCGGGCGGCCGGAGGTCCAGGGAGCGCGAGGGGGCCGCGGCGGGTAAGTGGCCGGGTGTGCGGAGGGCCTGCCGATGGGGCTGGGGGCGGCTGCGGCGGCGGGGGTCGCAAGGCCCCCTCCCCTCCTCGGGAGTTGTACTTTGCGAGGGGCGGAGGGGAGGCCGCGCGGCCTGGCGGGAGTTGTAGTCCTTCGGGACAGTCCCCGCCGGGAGAGCCCAGAAGGCGGGCCGCCCAGGACTACAAGCCCCGTCGGGCCTCGCGCGTAGGCCTCCCGGAAGCATGGCGGGAGCCGTAGTCGCCGGGCCGCCGCCTCCCTCGGGTTCCCCGGCGGCGAGGGCTCGCCTGGAGGACTCCCTCGGCAGGAGACGTCCGGCATCTCCGCCGCCCTGAGGAATGGGGGAGGGGCCTGCGCGGTGCATCCCGGGAGCTGTGGTCCTTCCCCGAGAGGACTTCCGGGTTCCTCCTTTAACCTTGTCGGCAGTTGTGACTATTCCGGCCGTGAGGCCTAGCGGTCCCGGTGCCCCGTCTTCGTCGCAAGGCAGCCCGGGAACTGGCGTCTTTCCCTTCCCCGGTTTGGCCGTTCCGCAGCCAGGAAGGATGTTTGCGAGCACTGCCAGCCCCGTGGAGCACTGCTCCCAGTTCCTGCCTCCGCCCAGTTGCGCGGGGCGCCATGGGAGTTAAAGTTTGTTGCCGAGGGCTAAACGGGCTGATCAGCTGGTGGCGAGCGTCCTTGAGGACTACATATCCCATGGGGCTCAGGGAGCCCTCGCTCTTCTTGATCCTCCGGCACCAAGTAAACAAGTCTGAGGCCTCGCCCCGCCCCTTCTTCCTCGTTGGTTACTGTACAGGAGGCCCCGCCCATGTCTCCGCTGGCTCGCCTTCTGATAGGCTACTGTAAGTGCTCCTCGGCAGGGAGGGGCAGGGAGGTAGTGGGCGGTCCCTCCGCCCACTCTGAGTGCCGAGGGGCGGAGCTTCGTCTCCGTCTCGGGGGCGGGAACGGCGCAGGGAGGCTAACTGGCGATTGGCCGCTGCGGAAATCAGTCACAGAGTTGTGGTCGCCGATTGGAGGGCGGCTCCAGCTGGTCCAGATTCATTCACCATTTTGTCTGTTGGAGTAAAAGAGGCTCGCAGAGGCCGAGAGGGGCTCAGGCTGGACCCTCCGGGAAAGGAGCTGGAAGCAGCTGGACCGGAGCAGCGCTCCCCGGAAGAAAGGTCGCCCCTGGAAGGAAGCGCGGGAAAGGGGGAGGGAGGGGGGTCAGAGGTCAGGGCTGCGGGGGGCGGGGGTCCCGCCAACTCCGTCCCCGAATAAAGTGGGTCCCCCGGAGCCCAGAAGAGGAGGCCGAGGGGCGCTGCTGATTCGCCCCAAAACTTCCGGGTCCCAACTTGGGAGAAAGGCGGACGTAAAAGAATACGCCAATGAATCTGTGGGGGAGGGGGAGGTTTCCCAAAGAGAGAGAGAGAGAGAGAGCGGAGGAGGGAGGGAGGCAGGCCTCGGAGCACTTCCTGTCTGTGGCGAGAGGGACCCGGAAGGAGCGCCGGCGCTTCCGCCTTCCGCTCCCGGTGGCGGGGGGGGGGGGGGGGCTGCCGGCGGAGCCCCCGGGCCTTCGGGGCCCTTGGCTGCCTGGCGCCTCCGCTTGGCTCCGGGACTGGAGCGAAGGGGGGCCGGAGCCCTGTCCCCGTTGAGGCCTTTTGGAGGCGCCCAGGAGGGAGCCGCTGGCTCCAAGGAGGGGGTCTCCCCAGAGGCCTCCCCAAAGAGCCTGCCTCAAGAGGGGGGCGAGAGAGAGACCAAAGAGGGCCTCCCCCCAGAAGATGGGGGGCTAGTTGTCTCCAGGTGACGAAGAGCAGGAAGGCTGGCCCCAAAAGGAACCGTCCAAGTGGTCAGGAGACGCTCCCCTCCAGTGCCCCCTTCCTTGCTCTCTCTTCCAGAGGCCTCTCTCCAAACATCTCTCTGACCCAGAGGGCCCTTCCACCTGGGCAGAAGGGCTGGGCACAGCTTGAAAGCTGGCACTCCCAGCCCTGAGGGCCTGGATCCTGGGGCTCAGCAGGGCTGAGTGTTATGGCTGGCCCTCCCTGGGGACAGCTGCACTCGCTCATCATTCCTTCTCTTGGGCCGCATCCTCTGTCCTTCAGCCTGCGTCCACACGCTGGACACACAATGCTCTCAGGCTGGAGCCGAGGAGTTCTGGTCAGGGATGGTGGTGATAAGAGAGCCTGATACTGGGAAATCAATGGGGAGTTGTGGGGTGGGATGCGGGGGCCTTCCCACTCAGGGCTCAGCCTGGAGGATGCCGCCTTCACGTTTTCTGGGAAAGGGTCAGGGATGTGTGTCCGCTCTCCAGCTGCTGCCACACAACCACTTCCATCCGCTCCCTTAGCCATCATGGCCAGTAGTCAGAGCTTGGAGTCCAACAAGGCCCAGAGGGCCTCCTGTTCCCTCCCCATTCTTAGAGCAGCAGAGGAGATTTGGGGAAGGGCTGGCAATGATTTCAGCAAGGGGAAGTCAGACCAGGCCCTGGAGAAGTTCCTTTCTTTTCCTTTTTTTGGATTCTAGTGAGACTTTCCAGCATAGTGAAGGCATCCTGGGAGGTGCAGTCTGGAAAAGTAACTTTCCCAAGCTCTAGGCTGGATCAGGGAGTGGTGCTGTGCTAAACGGGGGGAGGGGGTTCTGACCTGAGGAGTACGGGATCCCCTCATAACCCTCCCCTCTGCCTTCCTTCCTTTAGCTCCCGATCCTCCAGCTGGGAGAAAGAAGATGAAACCGGCAAGGAAGTCTGCCTCTTCCTCCTCCTCCTCAAGTAGCAGGAGCCGCAGCAGCAGCTGTTCGCCACCTTCCACCCGAGCCAAAGCTCAGAAGCAAAAGACAGCCCTTGAAGAGGAGCCCCGGCCCGAAGAGACGGACTTTGGGGAGGACCCGGGGCCACAGCAGCCCCTGGCCTTTGTGGGTACACGGTGCATGCAAGTACAGATGGAGCCTGGCTTGTCAGAACTGGTGGGAACTCACAGTGATCCCTACAAATTGCCCGTGGGGGAGGCGGAGGCAGAGACGGAGGTCGGTGGCGTGGAGGCCTCCTTGAACCGCAAGACAGCCACCTTTAAAGCCCGGGCACCTTGCAGGAAGTACCTGGCTGGGGAAGAATCCAGTGGTAGTGAGGGGGCCCCGGTGACGGTGGCAGCACCACTCCAGGAAGAGGAGACCCGGCGTTGCCCATCCTCCAGCACCGACACAGCCAGTGAGCACTCAGCCGATGAGAATGAGAAGGGGACAGGGGACATGTGGGTGAGGCCCCCGTCAGGAGAGTTCGATCTCCGACAGCTGCGCTCCCAGAGGGTACTGGCCCAGCGCGAGGGACTTTTCCACCCGGCCGTGGTGAAGCAGGTCCGGCGTGGGCAGGACCTCGGGGTGCAGTTCATAGGCGACCATGCCACGGCTTACTATGAAGGAGCCCTGGGTTCTGGTGCCATAGATGTGGTCTTGGATGCCACACCTCCGTTGGGTGCACTGGCTGTGGGCACGCCTGTCTGTGCATGTGTGGACCCCGAGGAGACAGCTTACCGGGAGGGCACCGTGGTGGAGGTGAGCACCAAGCCCGTCTCCTACAAAGTGCGCTTTACCCAGCCCATCCTCCTTTCTGGCACGGGGGCAGCCGCTGCCCGGAAGGACTCTGCCTGGTTGCAGCGCTCTGCCCTGCGCCTCCTGCGGCCACCCTGGGGCTGCGAGGCCCTCCCTGGAGAAGGCAAGCCTCCCAAGAAGCCTCCCCCTTTGGTAGAAAAGGAGGAGAGGGCACCTCTGGCTCTACCTTGCCCAGAGCCAAAGCAGCCTGAAGATGCTGAGGTCTCCAAGATCAGTGCTGCCGTGCGGGCAGAGGAGCAGTCAGTGGTGGTGCCGCCCCAGATCCTCTCGCCACCCAAGTCGCCTGCCTTCCCCCGGCTGCCTGAGCAGCCTTCCCCTCTGCTGACCCCGGAGGCCGGAGGGAGCCGCAGTAGCAGCGTAATGTCGGTGGACAAGTGCAGCACTCCAGGCTCCTCCCGTTCACGCACTCCACTGACAGCGGCGCAGCAAAAATACAAGAAGGGGGATGTGGTCTGCACCCCCAATGGTATCCGCAAGAAGTTCAACGGGAAGCAGTGGCGGCGGCTGTGCTCCCGGGAGGGCTGCATGAAGGAGTCCCAGCGCCGTGGCTACTGCTCCCGCCACCTTTCCATGCGGACCAAGGAGATGGAGAGCCTCTCAGAGGGCCGGGCCAGTGGGCTCCGGGAAGGCAGTGCCGAGTTTGACTGGGATGAGACCTCGCGGGACAGTGAGGCCAGCAGTGCCCGGGGGGATTCCCGCCCACGCCTGGTGGCCCCTGCTGACCTCTCGCGCTTTGAATTTGATGAGTGCGAGGCAGCCGTCATGCTCGTCTCCCTGGGGAGCTCCCGCTCGGGCACCCCCTCCTTCTCACCGGTTTCTAACCAGTCCCCCTTCTCACCAGCCCCCTCCCCCTCCCCCTCTCCACTCTTCGGCTTCCGCCCAGCTAATTTTAGCCCCATCAACGCCTCACCCGTCATCCAGCGGGCTGCTGCAGCCCGCAGCCGCCACGTTAGTGCCAGCACTCCCAAAGGTGTTGGGGGCACCGTGCTGAGCCCAGAGATGCTGCACCATTCTGCCTCCCGAGAGCGCCACCACTCAGGCATCACTTTCCATACCAACCTGACCTTCACAGTGCCCATGAGTCCTAGCAAGCGGAAGGCCGAGTCCCATCATGGTGGCGGCCCAGGATCCACTGCTGACTTCCACAAGAATGACAGCCTGGACTCTGGGGTGGAGTCCATCTCCCTCACACCCACCTCCTCCACCCCAGCCGGCTTCCGGGCTGTCTCGCCCGCCGGAGTGGGACCCTTTGCCTCCCGCTCCCAGCAGGCCTCACCGCTGCTGCTGGTGCCTCCACCAGCTGGCCTGACCTGCGACCCTGGCCCCAGCGTCCGTAGGGTGCCCGCTGTGCAGAGGGACTCGCCCGTCATTGTCCGCAACCCAGATGTGCCCCTGCCATCCAAGTTCACAGAGAAGCCTCTGGAGGGTCGAGTGGGCAGCCCCAGAACTGGAAAGGCTGGTGCCAAGGAGTTGCTGGCTGGCAAAGGGCAACTGCAGGTGCCGGTGCCTATCAATGTGGGCCGAACGCTGCCGTCCAGCCAGCCCAGCATGGTCTCAGCTCCAGAGCAGGCACCGCCACCCGCCTTCAGTGTCTCCTCCCCCTTCCAGCCAGTCGCCTTCCACCCCTCCCCAGCTGCTCTGCTGCCGGTCATTGTCCCCAGTGAATACACCAGCCACCCAGCCCCTAAGAAGGAGATCATCATGGGGCGCCCTGGCACTGGTAAGTGCCGTTTTCTGGTCTGTTTCTGGTGGTACTATCCTCGGCCTGGCTCTGTGTTTCTTTCACATGTTTCCCTAAACTTAGTAACCTTTCAGTTAAAGCAGACCCAAGTGAAAAGAGTAGGATTAGGTGCTGATGGAACGTGCCAGCAGATGCTTCTCTTTGCAGGCAGTTGTGATGCAAATAGTTGTTAGTCCTTCCATCCCCTAAGTCTCTGAATGGTGCTGGCTTTGTAATAGTGTGAATTGTGCTGGGTCTCTGTTTGGCACAGCTGTGCCCTGAAGTGCTCACCTGGTTGTTCTGGGCAATCACAGATGGTGGGCAGGCTGGTGGTGTGGACAGGGGATTAACTCCACACTTCTTCCACACTTGGCATAAGAAGAAAGGCTGGAAATGCTACTTTTAAAAAAAGTGCCTCAGTCCAGCCTTCCAGGGGTTCTAGGCGTTGCTTTCCAAAAACCTTAACACTGACCATCTTTCCTTGGATTCCAAGAGGAGGAGAGCCTCAGCTGCCCTGCTCAGCATAGAGCTGAAGCTGTTCTTACTTGCTGTCTCCCTGCAGGCCATTAGGTGATGAGGATGAGGGTGGTGCAGGCTAGTAATGTATAAGAGGATTATAGACAGGCTTGGTGTGCCATAAAGCACAGGGCTTAAAGGCCTTTGGTTCTGATGTGGGAGGCCTGATTCCAAGAGACACCCCTGCCCTGAACACTCTGTACCACCTTGGGCAGATCCCAGAGCCTGCCTTCCTCTTCCTTTGTAGTGTAGAAACAAAAGCGGGCACTGTGGAGGCAAACTTGTGAGGGTGCAGGGAAGGCAAAGGCAATAGAGACCTTACAAGTCTTGTACCCATTCTGGGCAGAAACAGGATTTCTCTTCAGAGGTTTAGGATGCCCCAGGGACTGGGGGTCAAAGGCCCTCCCGGGGCTGTTGGACTCCAAGTCCCATCACGTCTGATCTTTGGCTGTGCTGAGTGGAGTTAATGGGAGTTGGAGTGGAGCCACACACAGAGTTTCCCACCCTGTAGTTGCTGCTGCTGTTCCTAGTCCGGTGTTACTTGTTATACAGTAATGATGGGATTTTTTGGCTCCTCCCATTCTGGACGACTGGCCTAAGAAACAAAATGGCTGGTATAGAAGAGGTTGTGATTCGTACAGGGAAAGGAGTGTTGGGTGAGAGGCTGTCTGTGCGGCATGTTAGCTTAGTAGCTTGGAACAGTTAAGTTTTTGGACTACAGCTCCCAGAAGCAAATAGCCATGCCAGCTGAGGGGGCTCTGGTAGTTGTAGTCTGAAAAAGTAACTTTTTTCCTGTGCTCTGGCTCATAGAATCGTAGAGTTGGAAGAGACATTCCTTGGACAGCCTTGCTCGGTCAGAGCTAGAAGTCCATGTAACACCACCATCAGTCACTGATGGCCCATCAGCTACAATCAGCACAGCCGGGGCTGAGACATAATGGGAGCTGCAGTCCAGGAGTACTGGGGAGAGTCACACAGTGGTAAACTGGGCAATTTGTGGGTGGGTAGAAGAGCCCTGCCCCGCTGCTCTTTGCCTCCCTTCCCACTGGAGGCTCCTGCCTTTGTGGCCAAGAGCTACTGGTTGCCCCGCCATTGGGAGAGTTGTAAGCAAGTGGTCCAACTGAGATTGGTGCCAGCCAACTGGCTGGGCTAGCAGCCTTGAATAATCTCTTTTTGATAAATGGTGTTGTCCTGTGTTACAGGCAGCCCTGTTTGCCCAGGGGTGAGCCTCTGGGGTTAGGGCCAAAGCCAGAAACCTCCTCTCTTTTACTTCTCTCACCTCCTATGTTGAAAATGGGAGAAGCCAAGGTGGGAAATAAAACTCTGTGTGTGTGTGGTAGGTGACCCTGTATTCTGTGTTCCTCATGTTCCTTACCTTCCGTTACTCTCTGCCAGCTCCCCTCTTGGCTGGACCTTCTAGTCTTTAAAAAAAGCCTTTTCAAAGCTCTTGTGTTTGTTGCTGCTCTCCTGAACAGGTGGCTTGGACTGGGAATGCTCCCCTGCAGTCTGTGCATGTCTGGGTGCCGCTAGTGGGGTTACCTATGGCCTTTAGCAGGCCTTGTTTGGAATGGTGAGTTCCTTCACAAGTCCAGGAAAAGGCAGTCTGGCTTCTCTTGGAAGGGACCTGGGAGCCATAGAGCGACAGTAGCCGCTTTCTCTTCCAGATATTGGAGAGCCCTGAAGAACTTGCTCTAATTCTGCCTGCATTACAACTGCAAGAGGGTTTTAAGGCTGAGTGAGACTGGAGCCATGACCAGTTTGACTGAAGTACTGGTTTTGGTCACTTTGAACTTGACCAGTTGCTCTTTTGCCCTGTTTCATGATTCTGGAGCTGCTCAGCTGATGATTGGTGACTGGTAGAGTTGTCAGACTATATTGAAGGCTTGTAAAAATCTCTTGCTTGTGGCAAACAGGGCTTCAGTCCAGGTGGGGAGGCACTGATGAACTAGAAAGGAGTTCTTCCATTCAGGCCACCTGAACGTTACCTATGACTGGTTGAGAGAGGTGTGTGTGTGTGTGAGAGAGAGAGAGAGAGAGAGGAATGGGGCCAGTAACTTTCCTGGTCTTGTTTTCAAAGGTGCAGCACAGGCACACTGGGTTAATGCTGCTTCAAGGATGTGTTCAGAACCTTTGGTGTTTTAGGGCTTGATCTTTATTGCATGGGGAAAGACTTCCGACTTTGTATACAGAGCAGACACACAGGCAAACTGGGGAGGTTGTTCTGGAGAGACCAGTACAGTGACCTTCCTTCCATCTCTCTCGTTGCTCCGGGTTGCAGGTCTTTGCTTTGAAGACATCTGGGCTGAAGCATCCGGTGCAAAGCCACAATTAGGGGAATGGTTCAGAGGATATTTTCCCCCTTAGACACTGGGGAGATTCCCTGGTTTCCACATGCAGGCACACCTGGGTTCTGGCTTTGTGTGGCTTCTGGCTTTGTGGTAGTTTTGTCTTTCTGGAAAAGAGAGAGGGAAAGCGTGGGTCACACTTGCACACCTTGCTCTTCCTTCTTTGCTCTTGTGTTATATAAGCCTTGGGAAGTACATCTTCTGGGGCAGGGGATGGAGTGCACCCTGGTGCAGGGGCTCCTCATTTATCCAACAACGGGGAATTTGATTGCTGGCTTGGGACAGTCTGGGTAGAGTTCATTTGGTGGCCAAATTCTCCCATTGACTGCAAGGGGCTTCTGCATGGCACCAGTTAAAGATCTGGAAGGCTCCTGTGCTCCATGACTGGGCACCACTGAGGCTGATTTTATAGCAGTCGGGTATGTCACCATTTGGCACCAAAAGATCTCTTGAGGAATCCTGGAGCCCCCCCCCCCCCAATTCCTGCACAAGGCAGTCCATTATGCGAAGACTCACTTCTATGCCCTTGGGGACCCCTTCCCCCGGGGGGGGGGGGGGATGACTGACATGGATGTTCGTGGTTGAACAGTTCCTAGCACAAGGGGCTCAGCCTTTGTCACTCCAGATGTTTTGGGGCCCTGGGCAACTCCAGGGATTCCTGACCATTGTTCATGCTGTCCGAGGGCTTTCTGTAAACTGAAGACCAATGACATTCAGAGGGCCAAAGGGGGTTGAGTGCCAGGTTTGCAGAGTGTGTGGGGCCAAGGGCATGCTTTGAGCCTGTACCCTCTGTCCCCCTATCCGCTGTCCTGGGGGGGGGGGGGCTAGGGAGAGCAGAGGACCCAGGCCTGCCAGGGAGGGGAGAGTGGGGCACAGGGTGTGTGTCTCCCATTCCCAGGGTGCAGTCTCCCTGCAGAATCTCCAGTGCAGTTTGCTGTTTCTCGGCAACGGGTAACCAAGACTACCATCTCCCAGCTGCCTGCTCAGAGCCCAGGCTCTATTTTTATCACTGGGGGGGGGGGCACCAGTTTCAGACGGGAGAGTACATGTGCGTTCACGTGGGGAGGAGGGCTGTTGTACGCCACTGTGTACGGCTTGAGGCTTGGTGTGTGTGTGTGTTTGGCTTGAACAGGACTGCAGCATGGTGGGTCTGCTTGCTCTCCACATTGGCACACACAACGCACTCCATTGTGTATTGGCACAAAGCATAACTGCACTGAAGTGACAGAGGCACTCCTTGCTGTGAGCACGCGCATGCCCCTTGCATGCGCTCAGGTGTCCTCTGGTTGTTCTGCACATGTGTTTTCACATGGCACATTAGTGAAGCAACTCAAATGAACCCAGGGCACACTCTTTCCCAGGCTCTGTGTTCTGCAAGCCCAGGTTTGTGAGTGATGGCACATACCCTTATGCTTTAAATGTTTGAAATCTTCACCTTGAATCAACAGGTGGCTTTCAAAGTGCCATAAGCCTAGCCCGTTCATGATGGCATAGACTTCACACACACACACACACACACACACACACACACACACAGAGGGATGGAGCGGGGAATTGCAAACCAACTTAGTTTTTGAAAATTTTGTTCTGCATGTCAGAAGGATGCAGTTAATCATTAAAAATATATAACATATTCTATGATATATGGCAAATTCAATGTGATGACTGCTTTCAGGTCAACTAGTCTTCAGCAGCTGACCGTTGTGTGGTTCTGTCCTTTCTGTGCATGAGAACAATCTGTATTCTTCCTTGGTTAATTCATGAGCCATAGTTTGTCAATGTGGAACCAAATTAATAGTCAGTATACAAACATAATACAGTGGTACCCCGGGATACGAAATCACCACGTTACGAAATTTCCAGGATACGAAAAAATTAGATAGGAAAAAACTGTTCCGGGTTACGTTTTTTTTTTCGGCTTACGAAAAAATTTTTGGTGCTTTTCGGCGCTTTTTCGCACGAAATCGCGGCTTCCAGCGCTAGCGGCTATGGCTTTTTCGGGTTGCGAAATCTTTCGGGTTACGAACGGCGCCGCGGAACGAATTAAATTCGTAACCCGGGGTACCACTGTATATTGCTTATGTAGCGTGCTTTTTGGCACATGTATGTGTTTGCGCACACGTGCATCTAGAGCAAGGGAGGTGAGTTGTTGGTGTTCAGGGAGGTGCAAGCCCTTTCTGTTTCCATTGCCATTGCGCTGCGTGCCATACTTCGGAAGCACCCAGAAGGGCAGCTCAGTGGCAAAGCAGGGTGCTTTGCGGGCAGATGGCCCCATGTTCAAGGGGTAGTTTCTCCAGTTAGAAGAATAGCTGAGAGTAAACATCTCTGCCTGAGAACCACAAAATGTGCCTTCTACCTAGCAAAGGTACTGATCCATCTGGACCATCCAGCATATGGGGTGCCAGGGTATGCGCCTCCTTTTCCTTTGGAGCTGCGTCAGACAGCAGTGTGACACCATGCGCTGAGAGGCTCCATTGCAGCACCTCCTCCGGAGAGCAGCATGCCTGCATTCCATCTCCTAGATCAGAACACAAAACGGTGGACTACCTGCAAGTAAAGAGAGTCCATGGAAACGTTAGGAAGCCCTCCTTGGCTGTAAGAGCTGTTTGAGAGGGGAGCATGGGGGCCTCGGGGAGCAGGGAGGGCTTTCCTTTTTTGGAGATCTTTAAAGAGAGGTTTGGTGAGCTTCTGTCCGGAGGAGTGCTTGACCCGTGCCTTCCTGCAAGGCTGAATGCGGCTGCGGCCCAACTCTGTGGTGATTCTGTGGTGATTCTCACACCAATTATGGCAGGAACTGTTGGCCTTCCAGACATTTGGGATTTCAACTCCCAGGAGCCTCAGCTGCTCCACTGGCGGTAAGGGATTGTGGGAGCTGTATTGCCAAACGCCTGGAGGAATGAAGGTTCCCTCCTAACACCCCAGTATGTAGCACAGGGCTTGGGAAAGGTCATGCCTTTGGACGGGGGTTTGAAGTCGGACGGTGACTTTCCCATTAGGAAGAACTTCCTGGCAGTAAGAGCGGTTTGGCAGTGGAACTGTGGTGCTTTGTAGTGGAGCCTCCTCCTTTGGGGGCTGTTTGTAAAGAGAGGCCGGGTGGCCCTTGGTCACAAGGAGGGCTTTGGCGGCATCTTCCTGCGCGGCAGAAGGAGCGGATTGGGCTGGTGGCCCCTTTGGGGTCTCTTCCAACTAGGACTCTGTGATTCTGTGAGCGCTGGTGGAGTGCCACAAACATGTCAGTCACTTGAATTACACAACGCACGCATGCGCATGCACACACACACACCCACTGCTGTGCCAGGGATGCAAAATCCTCAGTGCGCCAGCAGCTTCAGTCACAGTAGGGCACTTTGCCAAAACCCAGCCGCGGGAGCAGGGTGTGTGTGTCTGCGTACACATACACATAGACACACACAAACGCATATGCAGCCTAGGCAGATAGGCCCGCATGCATGCATGTTGTTGCCCTCTGTACTCCTTCAGTGTGACCAATGGCGCAGTGCCTTCCTGACTTTCACCTTGTACCTCTTTGTTGCATGAGGGAGCACCAGCCCAAGCGGGGATAAGTAGAGAGCTGCCCAGCAGATGGGCAGCTGGGATGCCAGGGAGGAAGAGGCCTCCCTGGGCAAGGGGCATTGGGGCAGGCGGTGCCAGTCCTTATGCCCAGGCGAGCAGGGGCTGCTGGGCCTCGTGGCTCCTGGTGGCTCCTGTTGTCTCTGCGGCCGTGTTTTCCCAGGGCTGTGTGGCCCAGGGCTTCAGCTGCCACAGCCACTGGCAAAGCGCTTCGAAGCATCATGCGCCCAGAAGAGGTGGGACCACAACTCCCAGCATTCCTTGCCGTTGGCTGTGCGAGCGACGAGGCTGCTGGGAGCCACTGCCCAAATGAGAGCCACAGATGTAAATGCGCCTCTTGCCGTTGAGCTGCAGAAGGAGTGATGGCCGCTCTTTCCGTACTACTACAGTTCCCAGAGCGCCCCCACGGCTCCTGGCCGGGGATTCTGGGAGTTGTAGTCCGAAAGGGGCACGTTTCTTAGCGGCTTGAGCGTCGTTGTCTGCCGCCGCCTGCTTGTTTCCTTTGGCCTTGCCCCATTGCCCGTGTCCTGCCGCAGACGGAGCAGAGGAGGCCCGAGTGGGCGGAGGCAGAGCCGGCGGCGGCGGCGGCGCCTTCCTCCTCCCGCCAGAGGCAGAGTGAGGGCGCCTGCTGCTGCTGCTGCTGCTGCTGTGCGTTGTGGGCCCCGTCTCTCTCTCTCTCTCTCTCTCCTGGCTTCACCTCTCCGCCCATTGGCTGAGGCTGAGGCTCAGGGAGGCAGGGAGGGGGCTGGCTGCGTCACGCCCTCGGAGCCCAGGCGCTGGCTCTGAGTCAGGGCCAGGAGGAGGAGGAGGAGGAGGCAGGCAGGGAGGCCCCTGAGTCACCGGGACGCGCTCTCGCTGCCTGCCGCCTCTCCTGCCTTTCTTTCCCCGAGGAGGAGGAGGACGGAGTGGCCCCGGGCCCTTCCTGGCTCCTCCCCTCCTCCTCCCTGGGGGCGTGGCCTGGCGTGCGGAGTAAAAGGGCGGCCAATGGGGCCCTCCCCGCCTGCTTTGCATATGACTGGCATTCCAGGGGCGGCCAATGGGAGGGCGGCAGGGCGGGGGCTCATTTGCATGTGAATGAGCGGCGTGGCGTTAGCCAATGGGAGCGCAGGGCTAATGGGGCCTGCGTGACGAGGGAGAACGGAGAGCAGGGAGGCGGCGGGCGAAGGCCGAGGCGGGCAGGCGAGCGGGCGGGGGTCCTCTTCCCTGGCTGCCTTCCTTGTTCGTCGCCGGAGGAAGGAAGGAAGGAAGGAAGGAAGGAGGCCGCGGAGAGAGGCGGGCGAACGGGGCGGGCTTGGGCGACGCGGGTCTCGAAGAAGCCTCCGCCGGAGGGAAGGGGAGGGGAGGGGCGCCGCCCGGCCCGCGGAGCCCCCTCCTCCGTCTCCTGGGTCCGGAAATGGCGGGGGCGGCCCCGGAGGCCAGGAGCGCGGGCTCCGCGGGGGCCCTTCGCGCCACGGCCCTCCGCCGCCGCTGCTGCTGAGGGGGCGGCCCCGGGATGTTCTCGGCGGCGAGAGCGGCCCTGCCACCGGCGGCGGCGGCGGCGGCGGCGGCGGCGGCAGCAGCAGGAGCGGAAGCCCTAGCCTCGTCCTCGTCCTCCTTGGCCCCGCTGCCGCCCCGGGGCCTGGGCATGTTCGGTCAGTCTGGGTCTGGCGGGGAGCGTGGGTCCTTCCCTCCAAAGGGCGCCCTTTCGGCCCTGGGCGAGGGCTTGCTCTGGGGATGCTCAAGGCCTTGGTCTCTCTCTCTCTGGGCCCATATTGGGGGGGGGGGGGGGGCTTCCCATTTGTGCCCTTCCTTCTCCAGCCCCTCCGCCCCCCGCCCTTTCTCCCAGCGATGGATGATGCGGTCACCCGCCAGAGGAGAGGAGAGGAGAGGAAGCCACTGAGCCAGCAGCACTTCCCGGCAGAGAGCGACCGCGATGCTCTCAGCGCTTTGAATAATTGAGTGAACTTTATGGGCTGCGAGGGGGAGGGGCGGGGGCCAGGGAAAGGCCTCGTCGGGGCCCGGCCCCCCCCCCGCACTCCCAGGCCCCAAAAGCACAGCCTCCTCTGCTCCTGTTAGTGCCTCAAGGCAGTGGGGTCACACAAAGCCCCCGCTGCTGGAAGGGCCAAGGCAAAGGTTGCAAGGCTGCTATGCTGCCCTCTCACTATCCATTGAGCGTGACTGCCCTCCTCCGTGGCTCTTGTCCAGGGCAGCCACCCTGGTGCCCCTCTGCCTGGGGAGGGAGGCGTGGGGCGCCTGTGCCTCTAGAGCCAGGGATCCGGTGGAGGGTCTTTCTCCCTTCCTCCGTGGCAAGCCTTGGGCTGTGGGCATCCCATGGAAGAGGATGTTTTGCTGCAGGTGGACTGAGGGAAAGCCAGGTGTTGCCCCCCAAGCAGCCTGGCAGGGTCCCGCTGGGCTCTGGCTGCAGATGACCCAGAGAGAGAGAGAGAGAGACTGTTTGCCCCTTGCCCCCCTCCCCACCAAAAAAAAAACCCCAAGGAGGAAGTGTTGCTGAGCCTGATCTGGGGCAGCCGGAAGGGAAGTAAAGGGAGGGAGAGTCCTGATGCTGGCTTCCTGGACGGAGAGGCCCTGCCAAGGGTCTTTCCCTGGGAGCCCCAGAGGATGCTGCTCCCAAGAGCCAAGCCGCTTGCGTGGGAGTCTCAGCCAGCCAGCCAGGCCCCTTTGCCTCCCCTTCCTCTCCTGCAGCTGTAAAATTCCTCTGCCTGGCTCCCAGCTGGGAAGGGAGGGAGGCCAGGGTTGCTTCCTGGCAAGCAGAGGAGGGACTCTCCCTCTGCCTTTCCTGGGGGACGGAAGCATCTGGGGATGAGGCATGGCACAGGATGATACTGTCGGGTCAGAGCAGAACGGAATGGTGACAGAGGAAGGGGGTCTGTGAATGTGTGAATGGAGACGCAGGTAGACAATGCCAATCTTCTATCTCACTGACTCCCGCCCCCCCCCCACACACACACACTCCAAACATTTTGCCCTTTTCTTTGAGCCAGTTGTCTGTAATGCTTTGTTTCATTTCTCCCTCCCTCCAGTGTGGACCAACGTGGAGCCACGGTCTGTGGCGGTATTCCCATGGCACTCGCTGGTGCCCTTCCTGGCTCCTAGCCAGCCAGATTCCTCAGTCCAGCCCAATGAAGGCCAGCAGCCTATCAGCCACCTTTCTACATCTAATCAAAATAAAGGTGAGGGGGGAGCTGGGACACAGCGTGGAGGTTTCTCCTCAAAGTCTCCTTTCCGTAAGCCGCCTGCAGAGCACACTGTGGGGGACGGCGGGTGCTGCCTTGCCAGCCAAGATGGGGCTGGCCCTGCCTGCCTGAGTGATTGACACACTGCCCCCCCCCCGGTCTGTCCCACTCTTATATTGGTCCTTTGCCTTTTCAGAGCCCCCGGAGTCAGCTGCAGTGGCCCATGAGCTCCCCATCGTGTCTTTGGGGGGCTGAGGCTGGGAGGCCAAATACCTCCCACCCTGGCAGCCCAGCTCCAGTTCCCCAGCCACCCTCAGCCACGACTCCTGGAGCTGGAGGGGTCCCGTCCCAGCATGAGGATGACATCCCAGGACACCCACGCCTGGATAGCGAGACGGAGAGCGACCATGACGATGCGTGAGTGCTGGCACTTCTTCTGCGTCACTTCTTGTTGGTCTTGTAAGGCTGCCATTTCTTAGGTCTGATGGGCAGCCAGGCACAGTGAAATCTGTGTCAGGAGTGGGAATGGTGATCTATGGGATTAAGATGGAATAGGAGGTTGTAACTGAGGACTAAGTGGGAGAAAGCATGGCTGCAGGCAGCGGCTTGAAAAAATACAAGTCAGCAGCAGTTGGGAGGAAGGGAAGAGGCTGCACGGCCAGAAAGGGGGCATTTTCCAGTGGTGGCACCCAATTTTGGGAGCCTGCGTATTGTCCCAGGCGTTTTGCAGACTCTTAGAGTGTTTGTATACCTTTGCATTTTACCCTCTTGCTGGTTGTAATTTGGTTGTTTCCTCAAAAAAGATGTGTTCTCTGCTACCCCTGTGAGAGCCAGAATGGTGTAGTAGTCTGAATATTGTAGTAGGACTCTGGGAGACCAAGGTTCGAATCCTTGCTTTGCCCCAAAAATCCACAGGGGACCTTGTGTAAGTCACACACTCTCAGCCTCAGTGGATGGCGAAGGCAAACACCATCTAAACAAATCTTGAACACTCTATGATAGGTTCACCTTAGGATTGCCATAAGTGGGAACAGCACATCACAATTTTTTATCTTGCTTTTATGCCCTATCTGTAGAATTTAATCATATTGTTGAGTTTTATCTCTCTTTTATGAACTGACTGTAGTATGCTGTTCAGAGAACTTCTGTTAGTGGCCAGTTTAAAAGTACATTAAATAAATACTGGAGTATATTAGTGATGGGAGGGCCTTGGGGGCAGCTGGTAGAAGAGGGCAAGATCAGGCCTGATCCTCCTTCGGTCTACTCTGTGCAGGTTCCTGTCAATCGTATCGCCTGAGATCCAGCTCCCGCTGCCTCCGGGCAAGCGCCGTACCCAGTCCTTGAGCGCCCTGCCCAAAGAGCGGGATTCATCCTCTGAGAAAGATGGCCGCAGTCCAAACAAGGTACGAGGGCCTTACCTCCCCTCCAACCATCACCTACAACCTATATATGTTCCCCTGTCACTCCACTTTGGAAAAATCAACAGAAATGGGTCTGTTCTTTGAACCCACCCCTCCCTGTCTTTTTGGCAGAGAGAAAAAGATCATATCCGGCGGCCTATGAATGCGTTCATGATCTTCAGCAAGAGGCACCGGGCCCTGGTTCACCAGCGGCACCCCAACCAAGACAACCGTACCGTCAGCAAGATCCTGGGAGAGTGGTGGTATGCGCTTGGGGCCAAGGAGAAGCAGAAGTACCACGACCTGGCCTTCCAGGTATGGCATCCTTTCAGCCCATGCAGCCACCTGGAGAGTCAGAGCTCACTTTGAGACGGCCTCCTTTAAAGTGGCTTGTGGGTCTGGGTCAGACCAGTGCTCTGTCTCTTCCAAAATTCTGTCTCCCAGGAGCAAGAAGGCTTGTTTTGTACAGCTGGCCGAAGCAGCAGATTGGGAGAGCTGGATTTGGGTTGGGTTCACAATGCCCCGAATTCCCTGTGTTGGCTAGATGTCATCCTCCTGTGAGTGACGTTTGGAGGGCATGAAAGGCATGTCAAACAAAAAAAAAGGTTCATTTATATACCAGTTCATACTCAACTAACAGTGTAAGTGGTTTACAGCTGTAAGCTAATTGCCCTGACAAGCTGCGATCTCCTCAGAAGGATGCAAGCATGAGTCAAGCTTAAACCCTTTTGCTGGGATTGAACTCACAACCTTATGGTTTTGAGTGAGTGGCTGCGGTACAGGCATTGAACCACTGTGCCACCGGGGCTCAAAACGTGATATTGATTGAAGGACTGGATTTCCTGAGGAGTACTGTGTGACTTTTTAAAAATGCAGGTGTCTGGCCCTCATGTTTTATGAGATAATACTTTAAGGTGTGCAGAGTAAAACCTGGTTGAAATCTCAGAAGTCAGAGGACAGGGAGGAGGTGCCTTCCTGTTTTAGGGACACAGAGCTTCAGTGTTACACCTGGCATCATGTCCCTTCATCTGCTGCTCAGCACAAGTTTTACTCGGGTTTTATTCGAGCTGCAAATTTTGGCTCTTTTGAGGGCAGAATTTAGGCATTTGACAACATCCATTCTCATAAAAGTATAGTGTCTAGATCAAGAGAAGTCATAGTGCCACTGTATTCTGCTCTGGTCAGGCCCCACCTGGAATATTGTGTCCAGTTCTGGCACCACAATTCAAAAAGGACATTGAGAAACTGGAGCCATGTGTCCAAAGGAGGGCGACTAAAATGGTGAAAGGTCTGGAAACCTTGCCCTATGAGGAACGACTCGGGGAGCTAGGGATGTTTAGCCTGGAGAAAAGAAGGTTAAGAGGTGATATGATGATAGTCCTGTTTAAATATTTGAAGGGATGTCATGTTGAAGAGGGAGCAAGCTTGTTTTCTGCTGCTCCAGAGAACAGGACCCAATGGAGCAATGGATGCAAGCGCCAAGAAAAGAGATTCTAGCTCAACTTTAGGAAGAACTTCCTGACAGTAAGGGCTGTTTGACAGTGGAACACACTTCTTCCTCGGAGTGTAGTGGAGTCTCCTTCCTTAGAGGTCTTTAAGCAGAGGCTAGATGGCCATCTGTCAGGAATGCTTTGATTTGGATTTCCTGCATGGCAGAATGGGGTTGGACTGGATGGCCCATGCGGTCTCTTCCAATTCTATGATTCTGTGATCCCTTTGCTTTCAGCATGTGGTCCAGGAATGTTTGTGCATGTGCACTTGTGTCCCCCTCTCCATTCATTTTTTTCTTCTGATCCCTCCAGGTGAAGGAAGCACATTTCAAAGCGCACCCTGACTGGAAGTGGTGTAACAAAGACCGTAAGAAGTCTAGCTCAGATGTCAAGCCGGCTGGGCCTGGAGGATGTGCCAAGGAGACACGGGAGCGCAGCATGTCAGAGACTGGCACTGCTGCTGTGCCCGGAGGTGAGCACTCTCTTCCTGCCTTGCCCTTTGTCATGTCTGCTAGCCTGGACCCCTTCAGCTGTTCTCACTCTTTTCTCCTTTCCTGGCAGGTCCTTCCGAATTGCAGGGAAAGGCAGGCATGGGATCCGGGCACTGCCACGGAGACCGAATCTTCCCTACGGCAGGGCCTGGGGCCCAGCGCCCTCGGGCCTTCTCCCACAGTGGGGTGCATGGGATGGAGAGTGACCAGGACAGCCAGGTGTTACAAGAGCTCACCCAGGTGTGTTGATTGTGCTGTGGGGCTTGGGGGCAAGGCGGCAGGAATTGGGGTGGTTAGACTGGTGTGTCTCTGGGAATCGCCCCTCAGCCCTTGGGCAGAAGACATAGTAGGTCTGCCTTACTAACAGAGGTTCTTGAGGTGGCTTGCAAATGCATGAACACAGGGCTAAATCAGTGTGCATTTAGCTACAGCTCCCTCTTTCCAGAAGTGGCCATGCTGGCTGGAGGATTCTGGGAACTGTAGTCCCAGAGATTATCTTGTCCATGCTCCAGTCCAGTCTGAGAGGCATCTGTTAGGCCCTGGCTTCTGGACCCACTGACTGTCCGCTGCCCATGCTGGGGGATCTAACGGATTGCCATGTTGTTCCAGATGTGCTCTGGATCGTCTCTGTATGCCAGTGGCAAGGGGCAGTATGGGGGGCTGGGCCCTTCGGGGTCCCCCTTTGCAACGCCAGGTGAGGGCCCCCGCCCCTCCTTGCACCTGCATCCCTCCCGTGCCTCCCGTTCCCAGCGCACTACCAGTGAGGACATGACCAGTGATGAGGAGCGCATGGTGATCTGTGAAGAGGAGGGCGATGACGATGTCATTGGTGAGGAGCCCCCCACCTGCAAATGCATGCTGCCTCCTCTCTCTCTCTCTCTTTCCCTTTCTCTCAGAACGAAATTGAAGGGGGAAAACCCATGACCTTTCCCCATTGAAGTAGATCCATGGATTCTTGATTAAGATTTTGTATCATGTCAGGGTATGGAAATTGGCAGTAGGATGTACGGTCTAGCCTTTTTAGAGTTTCTTTGTTCTTGTTTTTCAGTTTCTGGCCTACAAGGTTGCAATGGCAGGTGTGGAACTGTAGGAAAGTCCAGGTAGACTCTTGCAAGAGGCCTGGTTCTTTGCTAAGCCGAGTTGGAAAGGAGAGGTTGCAGGACATCCAGGGCTTTATTGGGGTGCATTTGTTTCTTATCCCTAAGAGAGGAGGATAAGCATGTGTGAAATGGGCAAGTTTATGCAAAGCTGTTCACTTGATTTATTCAGGTTGTAGAATGGAGTGGCTGCTTTTCTTCCTGGTGAGGCCATTGTAAAATACTGTCCATAATTAAGGTTCTTAATTTATTCCGGGAAGGAGTAGAATCCAACATTTTCTTTACTTACCATTGCCAAAGTGTGCTGGTTTATTAGCATCTATTAGACAAACAGTTCAGATTTTACTAGTGCCAATAAATCAGTGGAATTTCCTTTTCTAGACATACACTCAATTCAGGGGGGTGGGAGTGGGGGCTCCTTTCTCTGGGAACAGTAGCTTGGCTGTGTTGCATTCATGGCCCAGAATACAGGGTTAACAGAAAAGGCATAAAACTACTCCAGCCATGCTGGTAGGTGATAGATGGGATGGCAGAGACCGAGGCTCAGAGCTCCTCTCAACAGGGGCTATAGCAGCCTGTGAAGCCCCCTCTCAGCCATCTCTTGGTGCCAAAGGAAGGGAAGGTGAATGCTGAGATAAAGTCTCCATTCAGTGCAGTGGGCTGGTGGTCTCTGAGATAGCAGAAGGGTGGGATGGGAATGCTCCGGGACTGCAACTCCCATAATCCCTCCCCACTGGACTACAGGTTTATGCAAACTTGTTCACATGATTTATAAACCCTAATTATAGACAAAACTGTGCAAATACTTCATGTGACTGAGAGGGCAGATGGCAGTCCACTGACATCTGGAGAAAGGCCATCGGATTCTCACCTCTAAGATAAGGCTCTCTGGCCAAGAGAAGGGTGCTCAGCAAGAGTGGGGGAACTGGCACAGCTTGTGGTTTTCCTAGCTTCTTAGATGGGTCGGTTGTGAGTTCAAGAGGCATGTTGCATCAGGGTGGTTTGTCTGTGCTTAAGCAGTCATGAAGATGGATGGAAAGGTTCTCTGAATCCATGAGAAATCCCTCTGGTGGATAACTGGAGTGTGGCCAGCCCAGCCCAGAGCCAGCCCTGCCTCTCTGCCTCCCTGGCAGGGCGTCATTGTGCCCTGGTTGTTCGCCCACCGCCACCGTCTGTTCCTTCGATTACTCAGCTCCCTCCGGCACCCAAGCACCCCCTCCGCCGGGCATTGCGGAGCAGCCGCTGTGATTGTGAGAACATGCGCACTCCCTCCCTCAAAATCCCTGCTATGTTGTGCTTGCATCTGCAGTAAGTGTATTTGAAGGTCTGCCATAATCCTATCCCTTGGATAATAATCTTCCTGCCTGCCTCCCTCCCCTCCCCTCTCCTCTCCTCTCCTTTCCTCTCTCTGTCCATCTCTTTCTCTCTCTTTGTCTGGGAGGGGGCCTTTGGCAAAGGGAGGGGGGCTGGAGCAGGGCTAGGGGGCCCCTGGATGATTCGCTTTGCTTTGTTTCAGCTGAAGACGGGTTCAACCCACCTGACTTGGACCTCAAATGCAAGGAGCGGGTGACAGACAGTGACAGCGAGGAGTCACTGGGGGAGGACTCTGACGGCAAGGTAAGCCTCAGGAGGCCAGGGGTCTGCCTGGACCCAGGGTGGGCTGGGGGGCTTCCAGAGGGAAGACGTCTCCTTGACTCTTCCCATGTTTTTCCCTCAAACTTGGAATCAAGGCAGCTGGCAAAATAAAAGCAAGTGCAACTAAAAACATACAAGAAGCAATGATTACAGTCATATTAATATGTCTAAGGAATTTAAAACCAGTTAAAATATTGCTTTAAAACCAAGGACAAGAAGTAGCCCAGCACACACAAAGGTTAGCTTCCTAAAGCCACCTGGAAGAGTAGGAAGGGCAGTGAGGAGGAGGCCAGCTGGGTCTCCCCAGGGAGGGAGGGGTGCCTGTTGAGTGTCAAAATGTTTGAAACCAGTATCGGGTGGGGTGAATATTAGCAAAGGAATATTTCTGAAGTAACGCCAGTCCTGCAATAATGATAATCTGTGCAGTTGGGGACGTATGCAAAATTTACATGCGGTCACTTTGAGCAGAAAGCAGCGTTTTCTGTGTCCAAAATGGTGTGTTCTGGGCAAAACAAGCATATGTGTATTTTGCACAGAATAAGCCCTGTGAATAGCTGTCAAAGGGTACACAGTTTTGGGAGGTTTTATCTCATTAGACAGAAAATTGCTAAAATTACTCCTGGTTTCTTCCAGATGAAAGTGAGTGCAGAGTAGCCCCTCAGCCAGTATAGAATGAGTTGTGTTTAAGCAACCCCAGCTGGATGTCCCAATGCCATCTGCTTGGCATGCAGTGGGCTGAACTTGAAAAGGGTTTTGGGACAGAGGCACCGCTGGGGGTCCCTAGTGGGCTGTGCAGGGTCGTCCAGCCTCCGTTTCACAGCCTCCTCCTTTGCTTTTAGGACTTTGGGCAGAAGCGCTTTTCCCCAGTGATCCGTGCAGCTGCTTTGCCTCCTGCCTCTGGCACCTTTGCCTCTTGCCATCCGCCTCCGGCCTTGGATATGGAGCCGCCTCCCTCACCTGTCCCCGGCCATGACCAGCAGCTCCCTTCCAAGCCCTACAGCTCCTTCCAGATGGTGCCAGGCACCTTCAAGGCCCAGGACTCCCGCGGTGGGCTCCGCCCGCTCAACACGCCAACCAAGCGCCCAGAGCCCCGCTTTGATGCATCGTTGGCCACTGCTTCCTACAGGCGGAAGCGGGCAGACAGCTCCGGCAGCTCCCAGGGGGCAGCAGAGTCTGGAGCGGCTACCATTATTGCCTCCACACAATCGGTCATCTCTTCACCTGTCAGCAGCAGTGGCAGCTTTCTGCAATCCATGATGGTGCCAGACTCTGCCCGCTTGTCATCCGGCACAGTGCTGGTGACAGCCCCCTCCATGACCGCTGCAAACACAGGCGTGATTGGCTACAGCGGGGCACCCAGCCTGGTCCGTGCGGCCTCCACCGTTGTAACGAATGTGGTCAAGCCGGTCAGCAGCACGCCGGTGCCCATCGCCAGCAAACCCTTTCTTTGTGGATCTGGGGAAGGGTTGCCACTGTTCAGCTCCCCTCTCTCGGATGGTAGTGCCAAGGCTGATGGCGGGCTTTCCGTGGGCCGGATTGGTATGGTCTATGCTGACAAGAAAACTCCTCAGTCACCCACTGTGCCCGGCACTGGAGTCCAAGGCTCCTCTCCTCATTTAGTGACTGGACCGCTCCTCGGACAAGGTTTGGCCACCGTGGGGAAGGGCCCCTCTGGCCAGGGCAACGTTGTCACCAACCTGCTTGTTGGGACCCAAGGTTACAGCCCAGTGGGCGGCGCGGGAGGCGCAAGCGTCCCTGTGACAGTGCTGCCTCCTGGTACCATTACCCAGCAGCCCTCTGTCCAGTTCATCACCCAGAATCCCCCTGGGCAGAATGGTCCTGTGCCGCTGAGCATCCTGCAGCCTCAGGGAATCCTGTCTGGGGCAGGAGGCAAGGCAGGGGGTATTACTCAGGTGCAGTATATCCTGCCAACACTGCCGCAGCAGCTCCAGGTGGCCGGGGGGAAGGTGCCGGCGGGAACGGGACCCCCCGGCGCTGCCAGCATTCATTTCACTCTCCCGCCAGCCAATGGGAAGGTGCTCACTGCCCCCCAGGCCATTCCAATCATCCAGCCGCCCTCTGGCAGCGGCAGCAGCGTCACCGCCATGTCCTCAGCACCCAAAGGTAAGAGTATACCTGTTTGTGGGGGCAGTCCGACTTGGGTTCTCCCTGTCGTGGGACTCAATCCTGCACATGTCCTGAATGGGAGTAACTGTTGTCACTGGGGGCTGGAGGTGAGCCTTTGCCTCAGCACAAGTGGAGAGTTGAGTTTCAAAGTGATACTTCTGTGAACTGTGGCTCCCAGATCTGTCCAGCTGGCATGGCCGCTGGGGATTCTGCGAGCTGTAGTCCTAACGGTCAGTTCTGAGGAGTGGGCAAGAGTCCTCACTAATAGCATCATTTACATCCCAAGGTGGGGTACAGAGACTCTCCCTTGCCTCCCCTTCAATTCACAGAGTGTTTGGAGCTGTTGTGCATGCAGCCCTGGGGCAAAATAACAAAACCTGGGGGAGGATAATGATGTTATGATTGTTCTTATTAATAATTTATTTTTGTCTTGCTCTTACCTCCTAAACTGCTGCTGAAGGCAGCTTATAAATTGAAATTCAAATCAGTTATAATATACCAAAGGCCAACATTAAAATGTGAAGAGTTTCATCAAAAATAATTCTCTCTCTTACTTTGGTGTTATGAAGACTTCACTTATCAGTGCACTTAAGCACTCCCTAAGCAATTTACAGAGTGTAAGCTCATTGCCCCCAACAAGCATGGGACTCATGTTAGCCACCTACGGAAGGATTCAAGCCTGAGCCGAGCCTGAGCCCTTGGCTGGTATTGAACTCGCAGCCTTGCGGTTTGTGGGTGAGTGGCTGTAATACAGGCATTTAACCACTGTGCCACCAGGGCTCCTATAAGGGACACCATTTTACTATGTACTTGGGCATCCATGTATTTTGGTATCCGTGGGGGTCCTGGAACCAAACCCCGTCGCATACCAAGCCCCCTTGAGTCCTAGTTTTGGAGAAAGACTGAGGTATAAATCCATTTCTTCTTCATCATCATTGCTTCAGGAGTTTCTCAACGTTTGGTTCACCAGATGTTTTGGACTTTAGCTCCCAGAATCCCTGACCTGTAAACTGCTGGCCAAAGCCTTTGGGAGATGGGAAGTTGAGAAATTGTGCACCTGGTTTTGTTTTTGAGAGACAGGCACCCGCAGGTTGGGATTCTGGGGACTGCAGTCCAAAGCTCTGAGCTCTGGGCTTTTCACACACACACCCCGCCAAGCTGACTTGTGTAGTGTGCTTTTTGTCACTTCTTTCCCTGCAGTGCAATTGGCGTCTCCAGTCCAAGCTCCCTCGCCAGGCAATTCAGCCCAGCACCTGGTGTCTGGGCCAGTGATGACCCCTACAGGGCTCCAGGTGCAAGGCAAAGTCCTGGTGCCCATGGCTGCCCCTCAGGTGACCGTGCGGACCACCACAGCCACCCAGCTCCCTCTGGTCACTCCACCCTTCCAAGTTCCTGTGCAAAATGGGAGTCAACCAGCAAGCAAGGTTAGTATTTGCGTGGTGGGGATGGGGGGTGGGAAGCAGGAAGCGGGCAAGGGACTGGCAAGGGCCGTGTGCAGTGCACCTGAGGCATGGTGCTGAAGGCAGGGAAGGTAGCATCTGGACAGGGCTTGCTGGTATCTGCGAAGGCTATGACTGGCAGGAACAGTACAGAAGTATAGAATGGGCATAACACTTCCTTAGCACCCCAAATGCCTTCCTTACACAAAGGAGAAAGGGTGCAGGTCAGGGAAGCACAGGGGCAGGAGGTGAGAATAGCCCCCCCTTCCCATCCTCATCCCTTCCTATTGCCCTGCACTCATTTTCTGCCCACCCCACTAAAACCACCCTCTGCTTTCAAGACATTCAGGAGGAACAGCACCTGGTCCCACCCACAGTGTCCCCTGGGCCCTATAGCTGCTGCCTCCCCTCTTTCCTTCTCTTGGCTCTTGTTTGGACTGGGCACATGGGATGCCCTCCTGCCAAACTCAGTGCCTCACTGCCCACTTCTACAGAGTCAGGAGAGCAGCAGATTCTGCCTAAATGACTTGGCAGTTACATTAGCTGGCAGGCAGCCTGTGTTGCATAAGCCCGCTTCCTTTGGGGCCTGCATGCACCTGTGGGGAAAGGGGTTTCCCAGCAGGCAGGGTCCTAAACTCCTGTCTTCTGGGTTTAGCTCCTCATATTCGCTCCTGTAGGCAGGGACAATAAAGAAAAGATTGGCCCCTATATAGGGAGGAGCTAGCCCCCCTGAGCCTCAGTCAATAACAAGCCAAGCGACTACTAAAGTAAATCAAGGAACTGAACTTTAGTAACATCAGCTAAGGGTTAGCTAGAACACCTTAGAAAAAACTAGTCTAAGAACAAACAAGAACTCAGAAAAACCAATCCAGCAACAAGAAGAACAAAGAAGGTCCACCAACAGGCAGCCAGGGTCGGAGGCTGCAGGCAGCACCCAGATGGCAGGATGCTAGGACCCTCGTCTGCTGGAAATGAATGTATCACGGGTAAGTACCAACGTTCGTCTTTCTGTTCAGCACTCACCTGGCTTTCCTGCCCTTCCAGATCATCCAGCTCACCCCAGTGCCAGTGGTCCAGTCCCAGCCATCTTCACAGAGCAGTGCCGCACTGGTGCCACCTCTCAGCCCAGTCACTCTTCAGGGCACTGTTGCTGCCGCTGTTGTGAGCTCCCCAAGCCAAACCCAAAAGGTGCTGTTGCCCTCCTCTTCCTCCACTAGGTATGGATTGGCCCTGTCAGTGTGCAGCGCGGGATCTTGGGGGCTTCTAACTTCTTAGCAGCAGCCATGGTAACCCCTCTTCCCCCCTTCCCTCTCTTTGCCCCAGGATCACTTACGTGCAGTCGACTGCGGGGCACCCCCTCTCCCTGGGCACCTCGGCCTCCCACACACAGCCCGGCGCCCCCACACCCGCCACCACCTACGTCCAGTCCCCCATGGGCCCGGCCCCTGTGGCACTGGGCTTCACCACAATCGGGCCAAACGGGCAGGCCATTGTGCAGCCATTGCTCTCAGGTAAGGCCGGTGAGGCGAAAGGGGGCTGGGGAGGATGTGGGGCGGCAGCTTGGAGGGCAGACCCACCAGCACCATCCTGGGTGGACAGATGGACGTGGGTGGTGAGATGGCGCATGGGGCACAGAGAGGTGCCAGGAGGGATGGGGTGGGGGCAAACGCTTGGCCTCCTGAGTGCCTGCCTGGCCAGGCCTGAATCTTTACCTCTGGTTCCCGGCAGGTCAGAACTCCCTGTTGACACCGGGGCAAGTAGGAGTGTCTCCCCTCCACAGCCCCCAACTCCCAGCTTCCTGCCCTGGACAGGGTCAAGTCATCGCAGCCATCTACCCCAGTCTGCCAGGGACGAGTCCTGCCCAGCCAGCCACTCACGGCGTAGTGTACACGGTGGCAGCTACCAGCACCGCCTCCTCCCCGACAGCCATCCTGCCCAAGGGGGGAAGCAACAGCAGCCTCGCCCAGGCCTCTGGAGGACCCACCCAGGACAAGGTGGTCTCCACAGGTATGTGGGGGGAGTGCTTTGGGCGACAGAGGACCCGAGGCCGGAGGAGCCATCTCCACCACTCCCAGGCCTGGAAAGGGAGCGAAGGAAGGCAGTCTGGCAGGAAGGCAACTGTTGACATGGCCATTCAAGCAGAGAGGCCTCTTGTGCTGCCAAACTGGGCTCAGACTTTGCTAGTCACGAGGCAAGCGGGAGGGAGAGACGGCTGCGGAGCATTGCTCCCTGCCCACAGCCCTTCGTGCTGAAACCACATTTTGGTGGACATTTTCAACTTTCAAGCATCACTTCTCATCTGTAGCGATGACCAAAAGCTTCATTTGTTGCCATCCTTTCTCTAGTTCTCTCTCCCTCCATTCCTAACGGGTTCAGTTGTTATATATACAAACTGAACCCATCCTCTATTCAGATCGTTCTTCCTTGATACTAATCTGGGATTTAGGTACAGAAATGAACACGGCAAGAATGAGGTGCTTTAGCCCTATTTTACTACTAAAATAGTAATGTTCTTGGTGTTTTTTTGGAACCCACTTTGATCCGAATGGGAGATGTGGGCTAAAAATAAATTATTATTATTATTATTATTATTATTATTATTATTATTATTATTATTATTATCAGCATTATTATTATAACAGCTGTTGAAGGAAAGCACACATGAAGCTATCTGTTAGCTCTCTAGAAGATCCTTCCTGGCTGAGATCGTGTATTTAATGCACAGACACAAATCAAATCAAGATTCGGCAATATTTAACAGGTTGCTTCATAACAAGACAGAACCCAATGAACTGGCCTTAAATAGAATTCAGATTTAGTTGCTTTCACCAGGGCTGCTTATTATGAAAATAATAGCACAAACTCCTGGCTAGTGCAGCTGAGGAGAAGGCAGGAATCTGCACCTGCCATTGAATAGTGAGGCCTCTATACATGTGCCTTTGGCCCAAAATAAGTGCAAGCCGGGGCAGGTGGGGTGAGCTGAGGGGGACAAGAAGCCAGTGCAGGGGAAGGATTGTGCCAGCAGGGCATTGGGGATGCCATAACCCCTGAGTAGCTGTGGTTTTTGGTGATCAGTGTTTTCCTTCCAGCTCTCCAGGCCGTTCCTTCACCAGCCACTCGAGTTCAGCGCCCCCCACTCAAGACACCTCAGAAACTGAGGGCCAGCATTGCCAGCATCCCAATTGGTTCTTACGAATCTGCCCCCTCACCTGGTTCAGGCCGGCCTCCCGTGGGGCAGCCACAGCCACCCCAGGAGCCTGCTGGGCAGCGATATCTTCGAGAGGCTGAAGCCACAGAGCGGGGGCCCCGGGAGACAGGGCCCCAGGAGCCTCCTCCTTCTCCTTCCTGCCAGGGGCCTGAGCAGAGTTTGGCCAAAGTCCAGGAGCTGAAGAGGGACTCCTGGGAGCTGGTGTCGCCCCCCTCGCCCCAGCCGCCGCAAGTCACGGAGGCCGCAACCACAGAGGTCTGGAGCCACCGGGAATCAGCCGGGGGGGGCAGTGAAGAGAGAGCAGCCCGAGACCCGCTGCCTGCCCCACCTTCAGGCAGCAAAGGGGCTGCTGAGACGGTAAGAGGTCCAGGTGTCGTGTCCCCCACCCCCCCCCCACCCCCCCCGCTGCCAGCCTCAGAAGGCGCCCTGTTGCTTGAGGCTGATCTTCTGTACCATGCGCTGCTGGTGTGGAGAAAGACACGGTTGCTGCAAGGACTCACCAAAGCAGGGGCCAGAAGCATCTTCCAGAATCCTTGGGGAGCTTCCTGGGGTTCAGTTGGCTTGTGGTAGCCAGACTCAAGCTATTTTGGCTTTGAGCATGTGTTTGCTTGGAGTGGAATGAGAAAACTGTTTCTCCACATCACTTCCTCCCCCATCACCTAAATCACGCTTCTCCTTGTTGCTTGAAGGAGGAGGAGGAGGTTCTGCCCTTGGAGAGCCCTGTCTTTATCTGTGTTGCCGGTGGAGCTGACCTGGCTTTTATGAGGAAGAGGGAGGCTGAATTTGAGAAGAATGATGATAGCAGTAGCCCTCAGCATTGCTCTTCCAGCCTGCTGACTAGCATTAACTCTCTTTCTTTCTCTCTGTCTCTCGATCTCACACAGCCCCTGAAATTCCCCTCTTCTCCCGACTGGAGAACGTCGGGCCCTGAAGGCCAGCCTGAGGCATCAGTGCCATCCGCGGGGCCATCCTCATCCTCACTCAGTCCTGGCCCTCCAAACTTTGGGGAGGGCTCTAGAGGGGCGTCCTTAGCTCTGCCCCCAACAGCATCTCTGTCCTCCACGTCCGAAGGGCCTGAGCCAAAGGACGGACCGGTGGGCAAGAAGGTGAAGGTCCGGCCTCCTCCCCTGAAGAAAACATTTGACTCAGTGGACAAGTGAGTGACTGGGAAGGGCAGGGGCTGTGGGGCAAAGACCCACAGGAGCCACGTTTGTCAGTGGGGTTATGGCAGTCCTGAGGTTCTTTGGAAAGTTACTAACGGGGGTAAAGGAATTTTCCCCAAAGACAGCTTGCTTCTAGCTACAGACCTTCCCTTTCAAAGGCCACTAGTTTCGTCTGTGTGTACCATCAGTTCACACACACAGTGCATACATACCCCTGTAGCAATGAGTCGTAAGCTCATCCTGCCCTAGCCTAGTGTGTGCCAGATATTTAGGACTACATATCCCATTCTCCTGGCCATTGGGCATGTCGACTGAGGCAGATGGAAGGGCACTTGATGAAGGCAGGCTGCTCCTGATAGCGCTCTCTCCGAGCTCATCCTGCCTGGGACACTTCCCAGAATTCTCTGCACCACTAAGCAGTTCGAAAGCCACAGGCATGGAGGGGTTGGCATTCTGTCGGGCATTGGACCCCCTTTGCGAGGAGGGATGGGGTGCTGGGCATGCTCTTGGTCTGGAGCTGAAGGCGGCTGCGGCAGCCCACGCTCTTCCCTGGGGGGCTTTTGATGTTTCTGCTGAAAGGGATTTCTCAGAAGAACTCTCTGCCTCCATAATGGCAGCCTTCCACTTTACTCCATCCATCTGGGAATTAGCACTGGGAAGTACCTATGGCTGTGGCTGTTTCCTGGGGCACGTTCCCTGCTAACAGAGGAGCCTCTGGGGCACAACACTCCTTTCCTGGGGCGTTATCCTTCCTCAGAAAGGAAAGACACATTACTTGCCTAAGTAAAAGTGGGACGAGAGGCTGCCTTGCATGCTCTAGGACCGTACTTGTGGAAACCCAGTGCCAGTGAAGGAGGGCAGGCAGGTGGAAAGGAGTCTGGGGTGCTGCTGTTTTTAGGAATGGTGCACAAAGAGGGACCTGACTTGGGTTGGGGTGGTGAGCAACCGGCGCTCCCTGTGACCCTTATCCCTCTCCCTTGCCCCTACCCCAGCAGGGTTCTTTCGGAGGTAGATTTTGAGGAGCGCTTTGCTGAGCTGCCTGAATTCAAGCCTGAAGAAGTGCTGCCCTCTCCGACGCTGCAGTCCCTTGCCACCTCGCCCCGGGCCATTCTGGGCAGCTACCGCAAGAAGCGCAAGAACTCCACAGGTGAGGGGCAGGGAATGGCCGGGAGGGGGTCAGAAGCCAGTGCGGTCCCTGCCATGCCAAAGATCTGCTGTGACTGGGATTGGGACTGGGACTGGAGGGGGCAAGTGGGGAGGCTTGGCCGGCATCTGCAACAGAGGGGCTTCCAGGAGAGGCCAAGGGAGCACAGAGGGGGATGCTCAGTAGCTGTGGGGGGGGGGGGATCCTAGCGTTAGGGTAGTTTATTGGAGGATTTGAGCTGTGAGGCGAAACGCAGAGCAGATGAACAGCAACAAGGAGATTAATCTGCTTGGCTGGAGAGGAGAATTCCCTTCTGGAAGTTCCTCAGCTGTGGGGCCCCAGGACAGCTTTTTTCCCAGGGAACCATAGGCTCCTTCCCAGTTGATGGGAGTTGTGGGAGAGTGTCCTTTCCACTTCTTGGGCTGCACTGTGTGAAAGGAAGCCAAAAGGGGTGCTTCCTCTTTCTACACACACACACACACCACAGTTAAGCATCTGCCCTGGCTCCCATCTCCTGGTTTTGTGGGATTGGACAACCCCCCTGTGCCTTTTGTTGCACTGAGCATTGTGGCATGGGCTTGCCTTTCAGACTTGGACTCCTCCACAGAAGACCCCATTTCTCCCAAGCGGAAGATGCGCCGGCGCTCCAGCTGCAGTTCGGAGCCCAACACACCCAAGAGTGCCAAGTGCGAGGGAGACATCTTTACCTTTGACAAGACAGGTAGGTGAGGGCCCAGCATGTGGATGACGGAGAGGAGCCAGCACACCAACCCTGCCCTCTGTGCGCGAGGCTTGGCTTCCTCTGCTGCCATGAGGCGGTATCAGCGGCTGCTCCCCATTCATACTCTGCCTGTTTTCCCCACAGGGACAAGGCAGAGCTCCCCAGTGATGGTGGCACCTGGGTTTGAAGGGAGTTAATAGGAGTTTTAGTTTGCTAAAAAGAGACAACGTGTCTGTCAGAGGAAGCCTAGTGAAAGAGGAAATGCCTCAGAGGGTCTGCCTAGCTGGGCTGCTGTGTTCCCGGCTCCATGTCTGTCCAGGGAGGGGGCTGCATTGTCCTGCTTTTTTACAGTGCTCCTTCAAGCTGAGGGCCACATTTAATTGGGTTGGGGGCAAAGGGATGGGACCAAAAGACCCAAGAACATCAGCATATTTGGCCTCTTCAAACTCCAGCTGCCAGAAACAGAGCCTTTGGAGGCATTTTTGCCTTTCACAGTGGAGGACAGGGAGGCCATGCCAGAGCTCAAGTCCCTTTAGCCGGAATGCTGCAGGGAAGGGAGGGCATGGCTGCCTGGGCCAGACCCTCATTGGCTACCTGTTGGCGTGGGCCCTGCCGCCGGAGCCGCTCACCTTCCCTGCCTGTTTGCAGGCACAGAGGCGGATGATGTCCTGGGGGAACTGGAGTACGAGAAGGTGCCCTATTCATCCCTGCGACGCACGCTGGACCAGCGGAGGGCTCTGGTTATGCAGCTCTTCCAGGATCACGGCTTCTTCCCATCAGGTAGGGAGGGAGAATGGGCTGCCCTGCTGGCTTTCATGTCCTGGGCAAGGGCCCCACAGGTTCTTTTCTGAGTCTCAGCTAGGCCTGGGCTAGCTCTAAGAAGCTTGGCTGCCTGATGGTGCTGGCAGCCAAACAGCAGCTTTGCTCCCTGCAGCCCTTTCCCCTTGCTGGGGATTGGGGCTGGGGGAGCTTGTCCTAGGAGAGGGCAGATAGTGCTATGCCACGTCCTGCCTGTTTCTGGCCTGTGCCTCCTACACAGGAGGGCCCACGACTCACCGGCTTTTCTCCCCTCTCCCCATCGATTTGCACTGGCCCATTGGCAGCACAAGCTACGGCAGCCTTCCAAGCACGCTACTCAGACATCTTCCCCACCAAGGTCTGCTTGCAGCTCAAGATCCGGGAAGTGAGACAGAAGATCATGCAGGCAGCCACCCCCACAGAACAGGCGCCCAGCACACCTGAACCCGGGGCTCCTGCCTGCCAGGGTGGCACAGCAGAGGGGCAGCCTTTGGAGCCACTGGCCCTCACACCGGACTCAGGCCCAGGAGCAGAGGCCACGGGGGTGGGCCCCCCTTCCGGACCGCCTTCCACCATGGCAGCCGCTTGGGATGGTAGCCAGCAGACTTCTCCTGGCTGCGGGAGCGGAGGCAACGCCAGCAGCAGATGAGCAAGCGATTGAGCAGAGGACAGAGAGAGAGAGAAGTTGCCTGCTGGGCGGATGGGGGGCTTGGATCATCGCCCCCTCCCCAACTGGGTCCCCTCCCACCCTGTGACTCTCCCCAGCCCCCTCCCCAGCCTTCTGGGACTCAAGGAGGGGGCAGACACCTGCGCCCCACAAAACCATCTCCCCACCCTTCCTCTTGCTTGGCTCTTTGCCCGACTAGTCTGGCCTGAAAGGGGAGGAGTGTGGACCCCCCAGTGCCACCGCTGGTGCCCACATACCCCTTTCCTCCCAAGAGGCAGCGGCTGCCATGGAAACCTTGGGGCAGAGTGGGGGCCGCAAGAAAAGACCCACAAAGGGACAACTTCTGATTTTCAACTCCCTCCTCTTTTAATAATGTCAAATATTTTGGGATCCCATACTCTTTTTCTTCTGTGTCAATATGTGGGGCCTGGGAGAGTCTCCTCCCAGCCTCCCTGCTGCTCCATGGAGGGGGGGGGGCTGAGACACTTTACAGCCGGCCTTGCCTTGTGGATGGGCCCTTGCTGTGGTCACTCAGAAAGCTGGATCATCATCATCAGAGGAGGAGGAAGGCCATCTGGCGGCCTCAGCGGAGCTCGTGTGATGCCACCCGTTTGTCTTGACTGGTCAAGGCTCCGCTTGGGCATGGAGAGGGCCGCCTGGGCCATCCATTCAGAAGAGACTTGGGGTGCGGCGCAGCCGACGTCTGGGGGGGCTGCGTGTTGCTGGTGAGTGGTTCTGGCCCATCGCCAGGGGAGTATGAAGCAAGAGGGAGTGCCAGTGGACGGGGCTGCCCCCCTCGTTCCCAGGCACAGCGCAAGTGCCCTGGTGGCCAAAGCCACATGTTGACCATGTGTAGCCCCTCCTGCATTGGGGTGGCCCCACCTCACATACTATTAAAGCTCTTTAACAATCTGTTCTGGATCGTTTTGCATGAAGAGACAAGTCAGTTCCCTTTTGGAGTATGAAAGGTGTCTTTCTGGGAATGCACTTTTATTGCCCTTCAGGATTGGGGGGGGGGGCACTAGGCTTCAAGTGTTTTGGGGTAACATCTCCAAAAGGCTGGAAGACGAGAGGTGAGGCTGTGGTCAGGGTCTTTACTGGGGGGGATCCTTCCCTCCCAGTGGCTTCACAGCTGCATCCAGGGGACCTGTTTGCACAGGAGAGCTTAGAAAGTGAGCCCAATTCACATTTGGAGGAAAAAGAGGAACCCAAATTTCCCTTGTCCAGTGGCTCACCTCCACAGCCAGGCTGAGCCTATGTTTTAGTATGGGGAGGAGGTGTGTGTTCTGGAACCAAACCCTCAAGCATAGGCCCACCATAAATTATTCAGTGACTCAGTATTCATTTCTCGGTAATAGGGTGCCTAGTATTAATGCCGCCTTGGCCCCCTGAACAATTTTTTTTCAAAGGGATTAGATGTATGAGTAGATGACAAAGTCAAAAGCTGAGAGACCCTTGAGTGGAAGGGTGAGTGCGTAACCCACCCTGAGCCCACATGGATTTTTAAGCACCGCAAAGAGCCATGCACTGGTCTGTAAACCAGGTAGGAGAAGAAGTGGAGCTGCAAAGGGGGTTCCTTGGTTTTAGTGGAGGGCAAACCCTCTGAAGGTTAGTGAAGGGACCCAGCTGGCTCATGGAGACCCATATGGCATATATAACCCTTCTGTCCTTAATATCATCACTGCTCTCCATTAATGCTGCATGGAGAAGGAAAGGGACATTGTGGGACACTACAAATATGCACACACTGCTCCCATTGGGAAGTTCCCCCCCCCATAAAAAACCTAAACCCTTTTTGGGAAGAACACCCAGCCATGGGAACAGAAGCACCAAGTCTGGGCTCACAAGTTCACATTACCACTTTTATTAAGTAAATGTAGCTGAGCTCCCAGTAATTTCCCCCATGGCCAATGTATTTTGGCATTAAGTGAACCAGCATGCTCCCCCCGCATCCACTGCCCACAGACCTTTTGCCGCCTCAGGAGCCTCCCTGCTGAAAGAGGGCAGATCTGCATTTAGCCCCGGAGGTCAGAAGCAAAGGGGAGCTGCCTTGTTGGCCGACCCAGATGACGGGCACAGACGGGCAGGGGAAAATGACCACTTTTGCTGCCTGGTCACAGTACAGCTTCCCCTGGGCAGCAGTGGTAGTGGGTCAGGGCGCCTGGGCATGGCATTCTCCCAGAAGGCATAGCAGGAGGCGATGGAGGTCTGGGCAGAGTCGGGCGTATCCGTTGCGGGTCAGGTGGAGGTAGTCGTACATGTCGTGGTGACTTATGGTCCCATCCGAATGCACGAAGCCTGGGTCGGCATTTAGGAAGGAGGCGTTGGGCAGGAGTGGCACCTTGCTCTCCAGGAGTTCGTTCACCCGCTGGTTCTTCTCCCGCAGTGGATTGGGGTTCTTGCCCCGTGGCAGCAGGCCCTGTGGGTGGGTGTCCACAAGAAGAAATGGGCCAGGGAAATCCCCAGCCGGCCATGCGGCAGCCACATCTCTGCCCCCCTTTCCCCTGAGCACAGCCACCAGTGGCTGGCACTCACCAAAACCACTATGCGGGCCTGGGGCTGCTGCTGATGGATGAGGCGCACAATTGCTTCAATGCCGCCTGTCACTTGCTCCGCTGTGTGACCATGGTTGTTGGTGCCCACCCAGACGACCACAATCTGCAAGCAAAGGAGAGATACAATCAGAGGGCTCAGCTGTATGGATGAGGAAAGAGGCCCAGGTTTCAGCAGTGGCCAGGAGAACTTTGGCACAGTTAAAGCTAATGCGTCACTTTTGTCTGTAGATGGAAAAGCCAGATCTGGCCACAGTAACACATCCCTTGGTTGCACCCTGTTTGGATTACTGATTTGAGACATGCTCAGAAACTTGTATAAACCCTTATCCTGGGTTGCCCTGCTCCCGCTATTCCACCCTTCTGCATTTTGCTCCCAGCAGGGGCTTCTTCTTAAGAGGGAAGAGGCTGCGAGGACTCCGGCCTGAAGGCTTGGGGGCAGCGGTGATTGGCCTGAGGGGGGGGGGGGGGCTGGCAAGGCGTTAGCTGGCTGCCCCAGCTGCCCATGGCCCAGCCTACCTTTGGCCGGATGTGCTGAAGCTCCCCGTTTTGCAAGCGCCAGAGGACGTGTTGGGTGGTGTCGCTACCAATGCCAAAGTTGAGCGCATGGAGAGGGGAGAAAAGCTCCCTCCAGATCTAGGGGCAGAGGAAGGAAAGGGCCAGCTGTCTAGATGGCCACTGGGTCCCCCTGGTTTCTCCCCCAATGCCTTTCGGAGCCATTTTACCTCAAACTGGTGCAGCAGCTGCACCAAAGAGTCTCCGATGAAGACCACCTCTGGCTCTTTGTCTTTGCTATCAGCAATGAAGCGATGGTGCTGTTTTAGAGCAGAAACACCGGGAGAGAAACAGGTTTTTAAAGCAGCTTTCTGTTGGGAGGCAGGGAGGCAAAAAGCAACCTGGGAACCCTGCCTCAAGCGAAATTGGTGGGTTTGCAGCCGAAAGGGACAGACTCAGGGCTGCAACTACCGTCTGTCCCTAAACCAGAGTGAGAATCGCTCCTGGACTGCCACTCCCAGCACTCAGCACTGGGGCTCCTGGGAGCGGCAGTTAAAATGTAATTCTCACCCTTGCTCTGCAGCCAGATGGGGGCTGTCACCTTCCTTCACAGAAATGGGGATTAAGGCCGCAGCACTAGGGAGAGTTTTGCTGCATCCTGAACCCACCACCTAACCCCCCCCCCCCAAACTCACATTCATTTATAACACAGAACTGATACTTAAGGGCCTTTAATCAAAACATGCAAATGAAGGATGCCCCGGGAGGAACCTTCGCGAATGTTACTCCTGACCGCTTCCCCCCATATGGCCATCTCCCAAATTCAGGGGACATCTTCAGCGGAGGGCCTCTTGGGTGTCCAGCCCCACGGAGCCTCCTCTGGAGGCAGCTGCCCCCGGCCTTGCCTGCGGAATCCCTGCCAAGGTGGCCTCTGGCCCCGAAGCCTGGCTCCAAAATATGGCTTGCAAGGAGGGTCCCCGCTCCATGGGGCTTCTGTGGGGGCTGCCCACAGGCAAAAGACCCAAAGGCCCAGCGGCGTAGGGGCCTCACCAGGGACATCCACCGGCCATCCCCCTGGACATCTGGGGCCGGGGCCGGAACGCTGGCCGGGTTCTTGTCTCCGTCCCTCATGGCTGGCTGACCGCTGGCTGGTTCTTCCCTTGTGGCTGCTCCTGGGGAGGAAAAAGCAAGGCTAGCCTGGAAGAAGAGACTCCTCCCTCCATAACTGTCATCTTCCGGCCTATGAGGCAGTTGACCAGGCAGGCCCATCTCCATCAGGGCTAGCCTGAAGAAGAAGAGCCCTCCCTGCAGTCCATCTGCCTTGGAGAGAAGAACCACTGGACCTCATCCCCTTTCCCTCCACCATTCCCTTCTCCTTTTTAGATTGTAAGCCTCAGGGCAGGGAACCGTCTGTTATCCCTTCTGTTGTAAGCCGCCCGGATTCCCATAGCAGGAAATCCTAGTATTGTCGGCCCAGGAAGGAAGGGAGGGAGGGAGGAGAAGGGACCCCTTCCGCCAAGGCTGCCCCGGCGAGTGGTTTCTTCCCCCGCAAACGCCTCCATTCCTGGGGGGAAGGGGGGGGGGGTCTGGGGCGCCTCCATCGCCAGCGAGGGCCGGGTCTCCTTGGCCCCCCGCCCCGCGCGCAGTGGTTCCGTCCGCCCCTTCTTGTCTTCTGGACCGGCGGCCGGTACCATTCGGCGGCGGGGGAGCCAAGGAGCGGAACACTCACGCGGGACGCAGTCCGTGGAGCCCCGAGGTGGCGGGAGCGCGGCGAGGAGGGCCCTGCCTGCCTGCCTGCCTGGGAGGAAAGGGTTCCGCCTGCGCCGCTGCAGTTCCCCCGGCGGCCAGACGGGGGCGCGGGCGGAGAAGGCGCCCCGGAAGCAGTCCCTCCTGACCCCGGCCTCGCTTCCGCCGCGAAGGAGCCCCGCTCCCGCCTCTCCCTCCCTCCCCGACCCTTGAGAGAGAAGTGCGCCTTCCTTCCGGAGGCCTCCGAGGAGGAGAGCCAAGGCGGCCCCGGCTGGGGCGGGCCTTGGGCAAGCGGCCCGGCGGCCTCCCGGGACAAGAGGCGGACCCAGGATGGCCCAGAGGCTGCGAAAGGGCTCTTCCCGGGGCAGCTGCGTCGCCCCTTTGGACGTGCCTTGGAGGCCTCGCTCTGGCCTGGGACGCTTCCTTTGGCGCTGCTGCGGCTGCCAGGCCCTCCTCCGCCGGCGTCCTGAGCAGGAGAGGGGCCCAGAGCAGCCTTGCGGGAGTAAAGCCCAGACAAAGCACTGCCTTTCCTCTGGGTCTTTATTGGCAGCAAACGAAGCCTCCTTCCTCAGCCACCGCAGGCCGTGCCTTTGAAGGAGGCAGGAATGCCTGATGGCCGCCGCCTCCTCTCTCTCACAAACTCCCTGGCTGGGCTCTGAGCCTGCTGGAAATGAGCAACTGCCTCCAGCCATCCCAGGCGCAAGAAGGCCTGCCCTGGAAAGGGCCACTGCCTTGTATGTATGTCCCTTAAGGGATGGCTGGGCGGAGAGGCCTCCTGAGCCCTCTGGCTGTGGACTTGCGTGGGACCTGAGCCTCCGTTCAGACAGGTCTCCAGCAGAGCTTCCGCTGCTGCTCATGCAGCTGAGCCAGGCACTCCAGGTCAGCCAGAAGGAAACGGGATTGGAATCCCTTGCCTTCTGCCTGGCCTGCAGTGAACCCAGGCAAGGCTGCAGCCAACAGGAATATCAGATTGAGCCCAGTATCAACAAGGTCTCAGGAGACCTCCTTTTGGGACGATGTCTCTCAGACACTCCAGATTGCCCCCATATCCTGCACATCGCTGTGACCATGATCCTTGAATCAGATTCTGCATGCTTAATCTGGAATAAGTGATTTAAAGATTGCAGTCTGCCCTGTGGGAAGCCTAGCTGTAGGACCAGAGAGGAACCCAGAACGGCTGCTCCCCTTCTGGGATGGGCATCGCTAACTGGTACGTCTCTGGCAGAGGGTCCTCTCTTTAGGACAGAAAGGGACCTGGCCAGTGGAGCTTGCAGATAAAAAAGAATCTCTGCTAGTTGGCGCACATGCTCCCTGTGGAAACCAACCCCTGGTCTACTGATGCTGCTATGCTATGACTCTCCACACATAAATGTTTCCATTCACTTTAGAAGCGGGGAAAGCCCCTTTGGTCCAGATTCTGCCTAAACCCTATTGCTAGTCCTGAATCCATGGGATCTATTTATTATTGAGTCATTACTCAACCACGGATTGAATGGATCTAATCTAATTGGGAGCAAACGCCAGGATGCCAGCCACTGTGTTCGTCCCAATGCCCAGACCCACAAACCTCTGCAGGCAGCTTTACTGACGGACGTTCCCCCAACGCTGAAACGCTCAGTTAATGATGCTTTCCCCCAAGAGCACTTATGCTCAAATGCATGGGAATATTTCTTGGCCCTGTAGAGCATTCCTGAAAGGTAGCACAACTTCATCATAAATCCCACGGATAAAATTGTATACACTTGCATAAATCTCTTTGATTGACTTTAAAAACATTTCCATGTTCCTTCAGTGCTGCATAAAGATTGTCCTTGTTATTTCTCCTGATACAATTAATCAGTCAGATTCATTAGCTCCTGTCTGTCTCTGGACAGCTAACAAGCTAAACCCAAACAATAAAACGAAGATCAATGCACAATTTAAAAGCCTTTCTTTAAGAAGTAGGAATGAATGGTCCCACAGCCTGGGCCTCAACGCTTGGGACCACCATTATTCTAGCCATTGAAGAAAAAATCTTCATAGACTAGGAATTTGCCTTTTAAATACTTTGCCTTCCGCTGGATTACATCAAAAATATACTGTAATGGTTTTTCAAAACCAGAAGTCAACTTGTAGCCCTTCATTTTGGCATTTGGGGCAGTTTGTCAGGCCCCAGAGAGTCCCGAGGCTAAAAACTGCCCGGTGCTTCCCGCAGTTGCCCTCCCCTGAATGAAAAGGCTGGGTGCCTGGTTGGGCCAGACGGGGCAGGAAGATGGCATCAAGCAAACGGTTCTCCTCCTGCCCAGGCCACCATTCTGGGAAGGGCCCTGCACTCATGGTGCCCACTTTGCCTCCTGGGCACAGCATGTTGTGTGAGAGATGCCACTGTCTCTGTGTTGCCTCTTAACGTACAGGGCACCAAGCTAGCCTCTGGAAAGCAGTGCATTCTTTCCCTTCCTGTCGTCTTTGGGGAGATGCCACTATCAAAACGCCACCTGCATTCCTTCATACCCTGCAGCTGCAGAGTCATGCCTGGCTTACCTGTTGGATTGGTTCTCCACAGACCCTTGGCGCTTCCATGTGTTTCTCCTTCCTGCCCCTTCCTGGAACTCCTTCCTTCATGGCTCAACGGAGGCTGTGGCACCTTCTGCCCGGGGAGAAACACTGACTCTGGGAAAGCTTGCGGATGAGCTACAAGGTAGGGGCTGGGATTCAGGAGAGACAGCCTCGGGAGCATGTGGAGCTCCATCTCAAGGGGGCTGCGAGGGAGGGTGGTCTGCAGGGGCACCGTGACAGCGGCATCCATGTGTGGGATGCAGAAGGGCAGCAGTTGGGGGCTGCCAGGAATGGGGCCTGGAGGAGCAAGGACTTCAGAATGCCAACCTGTGTCTATCATTTGTGGCACACAAATGGTCTGTGGCATGGAGCCTGAGGAGCCTGGATAGGCTGCCAAGCCTGGGGCAAAATGGTGCTGACTGACACTGGAGACCCCTCCTGGACTAGGGCTCACAGCCTGGATGCTGGAGACCAGGAGAGAAGTGGCAAGCTGGGGACCCCCGGTTGGGGCAACTGAGAACAGGCAATGGGGAAATGCACCACCGTGGAGCAAAGGGAGGACCAGTGGCCCTGGGCCCTGCTTGTGGTGAGCTCCAGCAGGCTCCGGAGGCCCTTTCAGAGCAATGTCTAGGGAGGCCTTCACAGGGTGCATGCCATAAGGAGGCATGAAGCTGGGGAGGTGCTGTTGTAAAGGACTGGGCACCCCTGGGCTCTGAGCTGCCCCTGATGGCTGGGAGAAGGGGGCAGGTGCAGAGCTGGCAGGAGGCAGAAGGGGGCCTGAACGGGGGGCCTTCCGCAGCACCATCAGGGCTTCGGCAGCCTCTTCCTGGAGCTGTTGTTCTGAAAGGGGTGAGAAGAGGAGTCCCCTGGAGGGCCAGATGGAGACATGAGTGGAGGAGGCTGGCTGCAAGAGAAGGAGAGAGAGAGAAAGAACATGAGATAGAGGGCAGAATATATCTGTGGCCAACAGCAGCAGATGCCTTGGAAGGATGCATTCCACAACAACCTCCGCTCAAATCTAGCCCTAACTTGGCTGCTAGGCTGAGCATTCACCACATGGGATCCCTTAATAGAGATTTCTCATTTGCGTGGGCTGGAGAAAAAAGGCTGGCTGCTTTCCAAGTACTATACTGAGTGGAATACAGACCAGGAATTCTTCATTGGAGCAACTGCCTGTGCCAAGTCACAAGTCGCTGCTTTACTGGATCACATTTAGGCCACTACTCCTGGCCAGTTGTACTGCCCAGTTTTGCTCAGTCCAGAAGCTTAATGGCTACCAAGATATGGGAGGGTTTTTGCAGTCCGTGGGACCATGTGCTGCTCCCAAAGGGGGAGGGCACCACTCCCCCAGGCAGGGCAGGGCAGGGCACTAGCACTTCACAATTGAACATTGCCTCAAAGGGCACAACCATCCAACCCCTCATGCCATCAAACCAGCCTAAGGAAGCTCTTGCAGATACAATGTTCAAGTGAGCAGCGGACATGTCCTTGTGGAGAAGCAATTGTCCGCACAACTGGCCATCAGACTCTCATACTGCAGGCCTTGGTCAAGAAGTTACCCGTTCCAAAGTGACCCTGAACAGGAAGAGTTGTTCTCCATTTCTCTGTGGTGAGCTGGCATTCCTATGGGCCACTGGCTGGAAATGGAAGCAACTGGGGAGGATGCTCCCTATATTTCTGAGTGTACTTTTTCTTTCTTCCAGTCTCTCTTCCCCACATTGAATAACCCCAGCTGCCAGTATCCCCCCTTCCAGGAATATTGCTGAATTGGGGCGGGAGGGAAGAAGCCTGGAGGAGCCAAGGCAAGACCTCTGGCTCACAGGCTGTCTCTGTGCAACACACACAAAACACGCAAAGACCAAAATACCTGGCCTCCCAGTGGTGGAGCCTTTGGACGTCTGCTCAAATCCAGGTTGCCACTCAGGGGGTTCAGGGCCATGCGCCTGGAGGGGCACAAGGGGGGAGGAGGAGAGAGCGTGTGTCAGTCTTGTTTATAAAGTCCCTGGGAGGCAGCTGATCTCCCACTCGCCTTCTGTCCTTGTTACACCGCAGACGGTTGAGGGGGAAGAGGGGCTGCTGCAGCTGCCATTCTCCCAAGTTCATCTTATCTTTCCACCCACAACTTGCTGTTTGTAATAAATGTCTGCTAGTTTAGACAGCTGTTGTGGTACTAGGGCCAGAAAACAAAGGTATAGAAATATTATATTCAGCTTAGCTTTCAATGTCCCCTGTGTGGGAGTGCCCCAGATGCCCCACATACCTGGGCAGGTCGGCAGGTCCAGGTAAGTGCCAGGAGATGCCAGAGTGAGCCATTTGCCCTGGGGCTGCCATGTAACCCTCTGGCATGTAGAAAGCTTCATTGCCCTCACAGCCTGCAGGGAAAGGAAGCAAGCGGTAGCAATCAGGACTGAGCAGAGAGGCCAGGGGCATATTTACAGTAGGAAAGCAGGATCCAGGAGAGATTTCTGGCTCAATGCTGCTTCTTCAGGGCTGGTTTTAAAAATACTGTCACCCTTGAGAGGTATCACCAAGTTCCTGTGAAACTCACGGTAGAAGAACAACAGTATGACTCCTGTCATGTATAAGACAGTATTCATATCCAATATTAGGTGCAAGTAAATTAAATTAATAACAGTGCATTAGCTTTGGGTCTCTCTAAGCTGGTAGTTCTTAATAGGTTCCCAAGAAGGCTTCAGTGCTAAAATCACTATCTTGCATAGACGTTTGGCTGGCCCAGCCCTCATCTGCCCACTAGAGAAGCAGGCAACCTACCTCCCATTCGGGGACAGTGAAACGGATGTTCCTGAGGCACGAAGGGGCAGAAGGATACGGGGGGCACAGGAAGCGGAGGCAGGGCCCAGTCCAGGCAGGGTGGCCGATGCCCTGCACAAGTCCATGGCAGTGCTGCCACTCCGGAGCAGTGAGGATGGGGCAGATAGGAACTCTCCTAGAGAAGAACGGGAAACACGTATCTACAGGGAACGCCACATTACAGGTATTGCAACCTACATCAGATGAGATGTCAATGAATGGAATACTCCGATTTAAAGACTCTCGTGGGAACCTGGTCTATGTTTTACAGTCCAAGTCTCTTATCATTTGGGTGAAGATTGGTTACGTGTCATAAAACATATCATTTATCCTTGGGAAATCCTGACGGCAGCCTAGTAGAAGGTTCCCACGGAGTTTCAGCCAGCAAAGCAGACATTTGTCTTAGACGCTGAGTGAAAAGGAATCAAAGGGAGGCACCGCCCCACGGACGGCGGGACGGGTGTCCTTCGCGGCACAAGGGGGCACGGTCTCCTTCCACTCGCTCTCTGCCCACTCCTGCCAAGGCCACCGGAAGGCAAGCACCCATTTTCAAGACCAGGGCCTCCCACTGGCAAGGTATGTTCACTCAACAGATACTGAGGCAGACACATTTTCCACTTGGAAACAAACAAACACCCCAAACATACATGGTTTTTCATAAAGCGATGGGAGATGTGGCTTTCAAGGCTACCATGCCCACCGGTCTCACATTTTCAGATTTTTCCTTTATTTATTCTGTTACCGTCTGCTACTAAGCTGGGTTTGCTTGAGAAAAGGCACCTTCTTCCATGGGCAAAACATGCCGCGAGTGCCACAATTCATATCACAATTTGTTGTGGCTGCAACCACCCGACTGAAAAAGAATTTGGGCCGGAGAACGGCGCGGCCTGCCCTCCCATCTCTCACCTGCTTTGTCGCCCTCCGCCTCTGTTTCCGCAGGAGCCCTGGAGCCCCTCTGAGCCCGTCCTTTGGCTCTTGCGCGGGGTCTTCATTCTCCTTCTTCCCTGTGCAACAAATGGCAAGAGGCTCTTGTGAGAACCCACCTCCTGAACGCTGCCTGAAGGTATGCCAGCGTCCATAGTCTCTGGCATGCAAGGGCTGAAAAGGCCTAATAGTTCCTTCCTGCCAATCAGATGAACAGCCCTGGTACCCTTGTTGCGTTTTATGTATGTTAGGTGCCTTGGGCCCCACTTTGGGAGAAAAGCGGGATAAAATAAAATAATGAAATTCATCATCATCATCATCATCATCACAACACTCCCCCCCACTGTCCCCCAGGAGTCTGTTGGTTACATTCACAACACACAAAACAGTCATAGTCTAACTACTGACCTGCAAACGTATCTTAACAAAAAGCCCGAGGTGGGGGCTTCCAAGGGAGGAAATGACAACTTTTATGTAAGGGGCAATACCCTCAAGGCACCAGATCCTGTCTCACCTTGGAGGCTAAGCAGGGTCAGCTTGGATAGTACTTGGGTGGGAGACTGCCAATGAATCCCAGGTGCTGTAGGCAGATTTCAGAGGAAGGAACTGGCAAAACCATCTCTGGGTGTGTGCGGGCGCATATGTATACACCTTCAAGTTCCCTGCTTAATTATGGTGACCCCAGGAATTTCAGAGGGTTTTCTTAGGCAAGGAATCCTCAGAGGTGGTTTTGCCTTTTCCTTCCTCTGAAATATGGTCTGCATAGCTTTCAACATGAGACAGAATCTGGTGCCTTTAGGGTCTTGGGCCCATCTCTGAGGATTCCTTGCCTAAGAAATTCCTATGAAATTTATGGGGTCAACAAAAGTCAACAGACCACTTGAAGGCTCAGACACAGACACCCGAATTCAGAGCACAGAACTGCAGACAAGGAGCGCAGAGCGTTTTTGTTCAGGACCACCCCTCCCTCCCTCCCTCCCTCCTCTCAAACATCTGTTTGCAATGGCAGGTGAGCAGCAGAACGCATACCTCAACCCTAGGAATCCACATTTATTTTGCTATAGATTGTGCATCTCTCATACATGTTTGCTTCTGTTCCCATATGTCTACTAACCTAAAAGCTAAAGAGAAGCTTCCCCTTTTAAAAAAGCGGAAAGGAGAAACGTAGGAGCACTTTGAAACTAGCATGAACTTTGGCGGATTTCAATCCACTTCTTCAGATACTATACGCTTGAAATACAAAGCATGATTTGGTTTCTGTTTTAGAGAGGTATGCCTTTAAAAATCCAGTTTCAGCTGTGAGGATTATGTACTTAACTGATGCTGCGGCTTTAACCCTAAACCCATTTAGGTCTGGGAGCAAACTGGGGTCCCTGTGCTGAACAGTCCAATGCTATGCATGTTGACCAGCTTGATCTGTTTCAAGATCTCCAGCTCAGTGGGATCCTCCCAGTGGCTCACCTGTCCTTCCCCTGCAGGGCCTGGTCCTTTTGGAGGCTTTGCCCAGGCCCAGGGCATCTTCTCCTGAGCTGCCAGCCAGCTGCTTCCTTAGCTCCATCTCCTGCTGCCTGCGCAGGGAGACCTGGGCGGCCGAGACGCGTCGCCTTTGCCTACAAGACAAAGCAGCAGCAGCAGCAATAGCAACCCATTGTTTCCAAACACAAAGCAATGGAGAAGGCAAATACTGTACTAGTCCTACGCTAGCAAGAGCATCTGGACCCCTTGGCTACCATTTCCCCACTCAGCCCTCCCTGTGTCTCCTGGGGAAAGCAGGGCTCAGGTACAGGCTTCACCTGCCGGTTCTGCTCTTGCCACCCGTCCCCATGGTGCCCATGGTCTTTGCTTTGACTTTGTGCCTCAATAAATGTGCTGACCCTGTGAGTGGGTTACCAGCCCACCAGAGGTGTTCCTTTGCAGGAGAAGCACCATGGCTATGCTGGTCGTCATTACTGTTACCCATGAGCTTGCCACTGAGCTAGCCATCCCACCCCAAGCAGACAAGGGGCACTGCTTTGGTGGCCAGTGGGCAATCCAGTACTTCTCTGTCCTGCCGATGCAAGGACCGCCTTTATTCATGAGGGGAGAGTGCCACCTGCTGGGGCCACGCCAGGCTGCCTCCCTGCCACACCAGGGCCAGGAGCACCCACCCCAAACGGCCACTTGCCCTCTGAACCTACAGAATAAAGATGCATTTCTCGCACTGGCAGCTCTGGAACTGGCAGCGGTTCTTGTGGCCTTTCAGTGGCGCCCGGATGCCGTGGTTGCGACAGCGGACGCAGGTCGGGGAGCGTGGCACGGTGTGGAGGAGCATGGGGCCATCTGCAGTGCAGCCAGAGGGGCAGCGCAGGGCATGGGGCACCGTGGCGCTCCTGGGGTCCTTGCTGTCCTCCATGGCACTCAGACCTGGAAAGGAGGGGAGCGTCAGCAAGGGAACGCGAGGGTCGCCCTTTGCCCTCTGCCGCCGGGCACCCAGCCTTCTCCCAAGGCAAGTGCCTGCCAGGTAGGCCCAGGCTGCTGCCTCTGGACAAGGAGCTTTCCCCAGAGGCTCAGTCCTGGCATGCACCTGCAGCCGGCCTCCTGGGCCTGGGCTGCCTGCCTGCCCACGGCGCTTGCGTTCAGCCATCCTCCCCAGGGCCTCCCGCAGGGTTCCCCTGGCCCTGCTGTAAGCTGTCCGTGGAGAAGCGCCCATTGAGGCCTCCCTTTTGCCCCAGTGAGGCCCATAAAGGTGGCTCATGGGGACGTGGCAGAAAGGAGCCATGCCTAGTAATGGTTTCTGTGGGCCTGGCTGCATCTGGGGAAGGAGGCCATGAAGCCTGTGCCAGTCTGGCTCAGGGCCGGGGATTCTGGGAAGTGTCGTTTTGCGACTAGACGTCGTCCTTTAGCCTGCTCTGACTGCCAGAGAGCTCCGGGGCCACAATACACGACGCTTCCCAGGGCTCCTGGCCCTGAGCCGGGCTTCCTTTGGCCATTTGGCCTCCGAGGCCCTTGGCTGTCCCCTTCCTTTGCTCTCCGGGGCGGAGGCCGGCCTTGTCCCCCGCCGGCCGCGGTCCCTGGGGAAAGGCAGGCCCCGGACAGAGAGAGAGAGAGAGAGAGGGCCGGCCTGGAGGGGCCTGAGGGGGCCATGCCTTCGAGGGGCGCCTTGGAGGGAGAGCTGGCTCAGCGCTGCTCCCAATGGCAACAACCAGAGTACAGTACTAGGCCTGCAGCGCTGTGCCTCTCGTGAACCAATCAGCGGCGCTCTCTTGCTGTTCCTCCTCCTTCTGGCCAATCAGAGGCGACTCGCTCCTTGCCTACTTTCCATTTTAAACTGCCGCCGCGAGCCAGCCAATGAGGGGCGGGCCGAGAGCGGAGGCGGGGCGTCGGTTGGAGCGCTCTCTTTCTCTCGCGCACGCGCGCGCGCGCCCGGCGGAGGGAGGGAGGGAGGGAAAGGGGGCGGGGCTTAGCGACTGAGCGGAAGCCAAAGGCCCGCCTTCTTCCCTTCCTTCCTTCCTTCCTTCTTTCCGCGGAGGGCGATGATCGGGATGATGACTCTCTCAGCCTCAGCGCCTCTGGGCCCAGGGCCGCCCAGGAAGGAAGGCAGGGAGGCGGAGCGGACCTTCCTCCGCAGCGAAAGCGAAAGCCCCGGGCGCAGCGCCGCTTCTCCCTCGGCCTTCAGGAGAGAGGCCGGCTCGCCTCCGCTGAGCATCCGCCGGGCCCCTGCAGGCCCTTCCGTGGCCCTCGCCTCGCCGGGCGAGAGAGATGCCGGGAGCCGTGCGACTGGCGGGCCCCTGCCTCCGCCTGGAGCCCTCGGCCCTGGCCCTCCTGAGGGGCCTCCCGGGGCCCCTGCGGGTGGTGGGCCTCTTCGGGCCCCAGGGCGCCCAGGCCGGCCTCCTCAGGGCCCTCCTGGCCGGCGCTCAGCCCCAGGGCCCCGGGGGACCCTCTGGACCCTCGCTGCCGCCGCCGCCGGGGCTCTGGCTCCAGGGGCTGCCCCACCCGACCAGGAGGGAAGAGGGGACCCTGGTGCTCCTCCACGCGGAGGTGAGCGGGCGTCTCCAGGCCCTGCTCCCGGCTGCTTTGGGGCTGGAGGACGCTGGCAGCCGTGGGGCCCGGGTTGTCCTGGTGCTCCATGAGCGGTGGCTTCAGCCTGCCTGCTGCCAACAGCCCTGCCAGGCTGCCTGGGCCCAGAGAGGACGCAGCGGCCGCTCCGGAGCCCCTCGCTTCCACCCAGGCAGGGCCCCTCTTGCCGCCTGGCCCTGGCTTCCCCGGGGGCTCATGCCAGAAGCCTTCTTGCGGCCCTTGGCCTCTGAGTCTGACCGTTGGGTGCCCTTGCAGGGCGAGGAGGGCTCCTGCTCCTCTTCCTCCTCCTCCTCCTCCAGGCTCTTCTGCCTCAGCGTCCTGCTCTGCACCGTCTTTGTCTACAACTCCAGAGGAGGGGAGCAGCCCCAGCGGGAGCTGGACCGTCTGGCGTATCCTTCCTTCGCGGTGGAGGACTAGCTTGCAGGCAGCCAGGCAGGCTGGCTCTCCCTGGGCACAGCTCCTTCCTTCCCCCAGCCTTACCAGCACACAGTGCCCGCTTTCCTTGACCCGTGCCTCCGGCAGCTGCGTGAGGGACCTGGTCCACCGCGTCCGCGTCCTGGAGGATTGCCCCCAGGAGAACAGCTTCTTGCTGAGCAGCGTCCTGCCAGATTTTGTGTGGTGCCTCCATGACGTGGCTCCGGACACCGTTTGGGAGGAGATGCTCCGGGCCACCGACCACGACATGGAGACCCTCCTGGCTTCCTCTGCCGGTGCGTCCCTGGGGCTCCCCTCCCTGCTTGAAGATTAAAAGGCTGAGGCACTCCAGGAGAAGGAAGGGTGCAAAGCCCATGCGGCTGCCTTTGGACAGCTGCTCCTCACTCAATCTTGATCTTGCGCCGGCAGAGCCTCCCCGGCGGAGGTCTCCTGGGGACCGCCTGTGCATCCATTCCTGCCCCATAGCCTTAGTCTGCAGCCTGACACGGGAGGAAAGAAAGGCCGGTGTAAGAGGGGAGACTAGTGAATCCCATTGTGAGCGAAAGGCAGGGGATAAATACTTGAAGCAAATGAAAAAGAAGCAAATAAGAGTAGTGCAGACCTAGCCCCTCTCCCCAGGTTATTGGAGAAGGAAAACCAAGCCAGGTCGGTGGTACTGCAGAAGGTGGTCCCTCTTCTGTTTGTTCTTGTGGGGCAGTGGACATCCCTCCATCGGCCCACCCCCAGCTGAGCGTCCCTCTTTGCCCACTCCTCTTCCAGCCTCGGAGGAAGACTCGCCCAGCCGCTGCATCCAGAGGCTCTTCCCTTCCCAGAAGGCCTTCTGCTTCCGCTCTCCAGCTGTGGACGAGGGCGAGAGCGAGTTCTTGCCAAGGGACCAGCTGCACCCTGTTTTCCAAAAGCAGCTGGAGGTTTTTAGAGACTACATCCTGAGCAGAGAGCCAAAGAGGGACCTCAGCGGAGAAGGTGAGGGGAAATCAGCAGCGTTCTCTTCCCTTTGGTCTAAGGGCAAGGGGAGACCCAGATGGCCGGTTGCTCACCTCCACGTGCAGAAGCCAAGCAGGTGGCGGGAGAATCCAGGTGTAATACCAGCATCTGCACAGCATCGTCTCCCATTTCCTTTCTGGGGCAGACTGGCCCAGGGCAAGCCACCTGGTACCTGCAGCTCTGCCTGCCAGCCCTTTGCGGTGCCTTCTACCCCCCCCCCCCCCGGACTTATACACCGGCATCCTGACATGGCTGCCTCCTTCTGCCCCTTTGCATCCATGCCATGGGAAGGTGGGTCTGGATCACACACCCACCTCTGGGCTATTCCCGATGGGCATCATTTCCTATCACCACTGGAGTTACAGAAATCCCCCTACCCTTCTCAGAAATCAGTGGGGCAAGTGGGAGCTGGAATATCTAGCGGGATGAGAGGTCTGCCAACAGCAGCCCTGTGTTTGTATCCTTCTGCTGTCTTCCAGTTTTGTCTGATAGGCTGGAACAGTTTGTGGCAGCCTTGTCTCATGATCAGCCCATCCTTCTGAGTGAGATCTACTGGTGCTCCCAAGCGGCCAGCAGTGGCCAGGTAGGGGCTGGGGCCGGGTTTGGGTGGAAAACTTTTACCCTGTGAGATTGTCTGGTTGGAGATCTCTCTCTCTCTCACACATACACAGACCACAGCTGGTGAACCCCTCTCTTTGCACGCTAAGGAGGGAGCGCTGCTTATTTTCTGAATCCCACTCCCCTTTCTTTGTAGCTGCTGTTTAGAGTTTTTAAAAGGTGTGTGCAAGTGGTGTTTTTTTCACTCCCTGCGCAGTTTAGGCCTGAGTGCAGCTTTATTAAGGAAGCCATATTGGGTCTTCTGTCCTCATCATGTGCTCCCCACAAGCCAGCCTCGCCTTTCCTTTCTCCCTGGCTCCTAGGCAGCTGAGCTTGGTAAAAGAGGGTTGGAAGATGAATGGATCAATCAGTGACATAAATTCCCTGACAGTCCTCCAGGGCTCTCTTCTTCCAGGGCTTCAAGCAGGATTCTCCCCTTGTCCTCCCTGGATGTGCCTGGTGGTCTCTCATCCAAGTAGCTACCGGGCCCAAGCTTGTTTATCTTCCAACATGAGATGCAGCATGTCGCTCAGGGTGATGAAAACAAAACCTTTTCCAGCCTATGAAGGCTTCTATTTGACTTTCAGTGTCCACACATTCCTCAATCTCCGCCGGCTTCCCCTTCAACATCTCAGGCAAGCATCATGGAGGCCCCAATATGCCTGATCGAGAACAACCCGAGAGAGCAGCTTCAGATCAACCCAGAGGCTCTGGGGATCCTGCAGAGCATCCACCAGCCAGTGGTAGTGGTGGCCATTGTGGGTCTCTACCGGACGGGCAAGTCCTACCTCATGAACCGGCTGGCGGGGAAGGACACCGGAGGTGAGGAGGCGGGGGTCACCTGGCCTTCCCAAAATGGGGGTGTTCCACTGGTCCCTCACCAAAGATGGGCTGTTCCCGCATGTGAATGTGCCCCTCTCAGCCCCGTTTTCTTTGTACCAGAAGAACCTAGCCGACCTGTCTCTCACTCCCCCAACTGCAGCCCCATCTCCATTCCCAAAATGTCTGGAGGCTGCCACTTTCCTTCTGCTCTGGAAACTGCCTGGAAAGACCACATTTCTTGCAGATTGCGGTGGGGCACCCTTGGTCCTCCAATTATTTTGGGCTGCAACTGTCCTAATTGATCATTGGTTATGCTATGGAGGATTCTGGGAATTCTAGTCCAGATTTCTTCACTGCTGAAGTTTACCAGTCACAATGATGAGGGAGGCAAGGAGTCTTCCTACCTGTTTTTTGGTCTTTTTTTTGCCGCTCTCTGCCTCCCTCGGCCACCAGCTTTTTCTGGCTGTTCCTTTTCCCTCCGGTATCCCTTCCATATGCAGGATCCTCAGCTGCCCACAAACAGAATGAGCCAACTGGGGCTTCATGGCAGTCTGATCACTAGAACGCTTGAAATTTTTCTTCATTTTAATGGCCAGCTTTTAGGGCGCGCTAGAGCTGATTCCTTTGGCAGTTCTGCTTCCCTCTGGGTGGCTCTAATCCCTGCAGGTTTTGCACTGGGGGCCACGGTGCAGGCCAGCACCAAGGGCATCTGGATGTGGTGCTGCCCGCACCCCCTCAGGCCGGACCATACCCTGGTGCTGCTGGACACAGAGGGGCTGGGAGATGTGGAGAAGGTGAGTTGAGGCCTGGGACGGATGGGAGCCCTGAAAGACCACAAAGACCCTCCTTCAAAATGGCCACAAATATCCCACTGCTCCCAGATGACGGGGGGCACTATGTAGCTGGGGGGGAGCTTCCCAGGGAAAGGGCTTTCTTGCCAAGAGTTTCTCATGGTGCGCCCCGGCCCAGCAGTCTGTGTGCCTCTTTGCAGAGCAACACTGAGAACGACACCTGGATCTTTGCCCTCTCCATTCTCCTCAGCAGCACCTTCGTCTACAACAGCATGAGCACCATCAACCACCATGCACTGGAGCAGATACAGTATCCTTTGGCATAGCCAGGGGTGGCAGAGGCGAGGGTGTCCCTTAAGCCCTGAAGAGGGGGACTTGTGGGTGAGAGGCAATCTAGAACCAGAGGGTGCACAGACTGTATCAGCCCCACGAGTTTAGACTGGGATTGTATGAAAAGGAGCTTGTGGGTGGCTGCTTGGCACATTGGGCTTTCAATTCTCTCCTGGGGGCTGGAGGGGCAGAGGGCCAGTTGGCTGGCAGGGTCTGCTTGGCCCTTTGTTCAGTCCTCAAGAGCCACTGGACTGGAGCAAGAAAGACCACAGCAAGAACGGAAAGACTCAGGAGCTCAGGAATTTTTTCTGAATGCCAAAACAAGATGAGTGTGCAGCCTTCCTTCCCCACCTTGCTGTGCCTAGCTTTGTTCATTTCAGCTGCACAGTTTAGGGAGGCCCCCATGTTTTATAGTTGTCATTGCTAAATAGTTGTGAGTTAGAAATGCCAGTCAGGTATGCTGAGATCGAGGGCCCTGGGACAGGCTCTTAACACCAGTTTTATGTCCGTGGTGCAGATGCCAGGGATGCACAATGTCTGGTTTTATCCTGGGAGGAGGGCTGATGGGCCCCTTTTTGCATGTGCTTCACTTGTATGTTTCTGCACAGCTGGGGGCTGGAGTGGCTTTACAGCCCCTCTGTGATTCTGTGGCTCATGGAGAGTCTTTGGAGGGTTCTGCTCAGGGAAGAGGTTGCTTCCTCAGCTCGCTTTCCCAGCTACGTGACAGAATTGACGGAGCATATCAAGATGAGGGCCTCAGGCAGAGAGACCTGTGAAAGGTGGGATGGCTGGGGGTCCAACGACCTGGCCAGTGTCTTTCCGGCATTCATTTGGGTCGTGCGTGACTTCACTCTGCAGCTGAAGCTGGAGGATGGGCGATCAATCACGGAGGACGAGTACCTGGAGAAAGCGTTGGAGAGGAGGGCAGGTAGGGGCCCAACCCAGGTCTCTTTCAGAGTGTGCATTGCTCAGGCCAGGAGCACTTTTCAGGAGGGGAGATGGGTAATTTCCCACATCCTTTACTCCTTGAGTCCTCCAAATGTTTTGGATTACAACTCCCATCAGCTACAGTATCTTGCTCTAATATTGTTAACAGCAATTGACAACGTTTGACCCATCCAGATCTTTTTTTTTTTGACAGAGTTGTTGTCCAGCCCTAATCCTGATGAAGGGTGCAATCTGAACGTGTTGTGTGTTTCTCTCCCAGGCACCTCTGAGAAGTGGGACCTCCCCAAGCGGTGCATCCGGGAGTTCTTTCCCAGCCGCAAGTGCTTCGTCTTTGACCGCCCGGCCTCAAGGCAGGATCTGCAGCACTTGGAGGACCTGCCGGAGTCCAAGCTGAGCCTGGAGTTTCTGCAACAGGCGCGCAACTTCTGCCGCTACATTCATGAGAGCGCTGGAGCCAAAGTCCTCCAGGGAGGGCACGTTGTCACTGGGACACGTGAGTGGGGCAGCTGAGGGGGCGGCAAAAGGCTTTAGGGGGACCATGGGAGGAGAGAGGCTAGTTCAGGGCTGGCAGATGATTGCACGCGGCACTCTCCTTGGGCTGCATTCAGCCCTTAAGCTGCCAAGCTGTGATGCACACTTGCAACAACTGTTGAAACTGGAAGCGCACAAATCTGTACTTCTGGTGTCATTCTTGTTTGTCTGATTTTTTTTTTTTCAGTTTGAGTTTTTCTGTTGGATTTGGGTTGGGACACTTGGAGTGGCAAAAAGCTTTTGTAGGGGTGCATAGATGGCGGGGAGGGGCTATGTGCTGTTCTTGGGGCAGCCGCATTTTTCCCACCTCTGGCCCAGGTGGATGGGGGGACATTCAGGTTTGGGTTGGGAGCCCCCCAGGTGGCTGTGGGGACCTCCCCTCCTAACTTCCAGAGAGAGAGATGGAAGAGGGTTTAGGCTCAATGTCTTTGAGATGCTTTCTTATTCCCTGGGGCAGTGCTGGGGACCCTCGTGGAGACCTATGTGGGAGCCATCCGGAACAAGGAGGTCCCGTGCATCGAGAACGCCGTCCTGGCCCTGGCCAAGTTGGAGAACTCAACTGCCATATGCAAGGCAGTGCAGCGCTACGAGGAGATGCTGGAGCTGATGCGGACGGTGCTGCCCACAGAGGACATGGCAGAGGTGCTGGCGGTCCATGCCCGCTGTGAGGAGGAGGCCATTCGGGTCTTCATGGGCCAGGCCTTCAGGGACAAGGACCAGAAGTTCCAGAGGCAGCTGGCGGTAGGCAAGGGGCGCATCGGTTGGCCTTCAGGCCTTGCAGGAGGGTTTGAGCCCCAAGGGGATTCACACGGACAAAGCCTCAGGAGCAAAATCATTTAGAGCACAAGTGAAGCGGATGAAATGGACACACAGTGAATGCCCGAGAGAAGGAAAATGTCTGATATGCTTAACCCCCCACACAGAAAGGATGGGAGAAGAGGGATGAGCCTAAATCCCTGGTGGGAGGGATGCTGCATTTGGGGAGTCATCCCTGCAAAGGGTCTCGGGGCTGGATCCTCTTGAGAGAGGGGTTCAGTCATGAGGAGGAGGTGGTCTCGTGGAAGTGCGTCACGTAGGATCGAGGCCCATGTGTATCTTCTGCCTGCCATTCAGGATCTGAGGGGGGATGTTTGGCCTTTCCCCTTGTGGGGCTTCTTCAGCTGCAGGTGGCAGGATTCAGAAGGCAGCACCTGGTGGTGATGTGGATCCACAGTCACCTCAGCAAATCTGGTGGCCATTCAGGGCTTCCTCACAGCATGTTCCACAAAGGCTCATGTGCTGCCTGCAACATCTTCTGTTTGGGGTGGCAGGCTAGCGCACTTCCAGCTGAGTAAATTTTGCAGCAAGGAGGGGAAAGACACCCCTCCCAACTTAGGTCTTATTTTGGCTCCAAGGGCAGAGATCCCTGGGTGCAAGGGCCTGTTTTGAAGTGTCTGGGGGGTTGAGAGCATCCCCCTATCATCTCTCTGTCCCTGCCGGCAGGACCAGCTGCAGTTGAAGTTGAAGGAGCTCTGCCAGTGGAATGAGGAGGCCTCGCTTGACCGCTGCCAGGCCATCCTGATGGAGCTCTACCAGGAGATGGAGGAGAAGATCAGCCATGGTGACTACTTGGTGCCTGGTGGCTACCAGCAGTTCCTGAATGACCAGCAGCATGTCATGGAGAGCTACCACCTGGTGCCAGACAAGGGGCTCATGGTAGGTTGCGCATGAACCAGGGCATCTCTGCTTCAGTCTTCATTTGCTCTGCAAACCCAAAGATGGGTGCTTGATTGAGTCCCACTTTTAATGCAGGGGGCAGGGGAGGGAAGCGCATAAAACAATCCAGCCCTCGGCCCCTCTCACCCCTGTTCTGTTCCCTTCAGGCGTCCAAGGCCCTGCAGGACTTCCTGGCATCCCAGGAGACAACAGCGCAGTCCATCCTGCAGGCGGATCAGGCCCTCAAGGAGAAAGAGAAGGAGCTGGAAGGTGAGCAACCCTCTTGGGAACTTGACATATCCCCAGCTTGCCCGCTTGTTTGCCCCAAGTCTTTTGCAGCTGCTGATGTATCTGATTGCACCGTTAAGTCCTGAAACAGTCATGGAGGAAGAGGAGGGTCAGGCAGTCTCCCTCCTACACACACACACAGCCATTCCTCAATTGTTCTGGTGCTTCTGGGTGTCTCCCCCCAGAGATGGTGCCAGCTGCCCCTTCAACAGCCTCCTGGTTTTTTGGGGAGGGGAGTCTTGATGCTGCTGTCTCGGGTCTTTGGGACTTCACCACAACCCCTGGGGACTCCCTGGCACCGGAGGAGACTTTAACCAACCCAGAGATGACTGAGCTGAAGAAAAATGAAAGGTTTGCTTGCTCCCCTCCAGGGAATCTGTGAAGTGCCAAGCCTGCCCAGGCTCTCTACCAGCATGAGATGTGATGGGACTGCAACCCCCTGTAGCCAGCATACAGCCAAGTGTATGGGATGCAGGGAGAGGCAGCATGTGTAACATCTGGAGGCCTGAAAGATGCCCCCAACTCAGCCTTAAGTCCAAAATTCTTTACTGAAGGAAACTGAATTCTGAATTGTGTCCATTTGCCCTTCCTTGTGCTGGGCTAGGCTTTTTCTGTTCTGCCTTTGGTCCTCAGAGGGGGAATGTGGGGGGTGTGGGCACATCCAAGGAATTGGGTGGCTTCTGAGGTTGCAGGAAACCACATCAGGTGGATCCCATATTCCTGGCTAGTTTGTCTTTGGATTTTAGTGGAGAAGGCCCAGGCAGAGGCTTCTCGCAGGGAAGCTGAGCTGCAGCGAGAAATGCAAGCGCGGATGGAGCAGATGGCCAGGGAGAAGGAGCGCAGCTTCCAGGAGCACAAACAGCAGCTGATTGCCAAAATGGAGGCGGACCAAAGGGCCCTGCTGGCCGGGCAGGAGCGGCTTCTGAACCAGAAGCTCCAGGTAACAGCCCTTCCCTGCCCCGGGGCTTGTACTTTCTGTGGCAGGTTGCTGAAATGCCGTCTCTCAAGGAGGGCCAGGTGCTGCTGCTGCTGCTGCTGCAAGTGATGGATACGGCAAGGCTCCCAAACGCTTTGAGGCCAGTTCCCACAGCACATGGGGTAGTTGGGAGGACCGGTGCGGAAATTACACAACACAAAAGCATTTTTCCGCTTGGTGGTGGATTCTGCCCAGCATGGCTCCCTTGGCTCCTTGGGAATTAAAATGCTGGGGCTGAGATGAAGAATGGGGCAGCGTGTTCTGGAGCAATGGAGGCCGCCCAAGTGATGCTCAAGGGAGGTAGTTAGAAGGGAAAGAGGATGGGATGGGGACAAGAATAAGGCGGAGGAGCAGGAGGAGGCGACTGGAAAGGCCCAGCAGTGAAAGGGAGGGAGGGATCCCCTGCACCCAGGGTCAGAAAGGTGAAGAGGGTTGGACTGCAACTCCCAGCATGCATTGTTGTTGGCTGCCTTCTGGCCATAGGGCTGGGAGTTGCAACAATATATGGGTGGGGGCACACATTGTCACTGTTTTGTTTGTGCTTGTGTGTGTGTATTTATTCCATATCCCACTTCTCTCCTGAGATATGAATGTATAAATAACTGGGAAAGAGCTGGGGAAGGGGAGTTCAAAAGGCCACGCAACCTCAAAGGCATCAACGGTGCTTCCCATGATCCCTGACCGATGGCTGCCTCAGATGGGGCTGCTGGGGGATACAGTCTGCTGGGCATGCCCCCCCCCCCCCCCCCACTTAGTTGTCTGGGAATATGGCCGCTGACATGGTTCTGGGCCTTTGCCACCCGCAGGAGCAGCGCCGGCTCCAGGAGGAGGACTTCCAGCAGGAGGTCTCCCGGATGCAGAAGGAGGTCCATGGCCTGAAGGCCCAGATCCGGGAGCAGGGGAGGTCTAGGTGCACCATCGCTTGAGGACGGACTCAGATGGGAATCTCCTCCTGGACCCTGCGCCCAGATGGAGGGCAACTGGACTGGTCAAGGTGGGCGGCTTTGGGCCCAGGATCCCTTCGGCTGCCACAGATTCCTCAAATTGCACCGCCTACTGCCTTAAGACATTACTTTTAAGCAAACCAGTGTATTACAGGCGTTTATAATGTATCAGACTCTTGTTTACAGCACTTAAAAAGGACTGTTTTAACTTGTAATGGGTGAATTCTTTTTTTAAAAGGTTGGGATTGGCTGCAGAACAACAACTGTAGAAAGGCCAGGCCTTGGCCATAAAAATGAAGCCTGTCCAGCGCTGTGGAGGTTCTCCGTCCTTGGCTTCGGTTTTGGGGAGGGGGCCTGGGGTCCTTGCCTGGGCGTGCAGCTCCCACTGGCCACAAACGGACCATGCCCCTTCCTGTAATGCTGCTGGAGCGCATGGCCGTGTTTCCCAGGAGAGACTTTGCTGCCTGAGGCAGGGCAGAGGGTTTTGTCATGACAAACCACAGTCGTCATTCCCAGTGGTTGCATTGCAAAGCATGGGGCACCCGAGGAGCATGGCTGTTGCGGGGTAACGATGGGCCTTGGCAGTGCCAGTTCCTGCCCACCATGGGCCACAAAACCTCTTGGGCTACCTGTGCTCCGCTTTGGCCCCTCTGCCTGGTCAGGGGTCCAGGGATGGTCAGTGGCTCTGCTGCACTCAGTGGGCCTTCCTGCCATGTGGCGCACAGGCGAGCAGCACAGGGCCATGGGCCAGGGCAAGAGGAAGGGCCCTCCAACCTGAGCCTCCCATGCAGAAGAGTGTGGCTTGGCCTCGGGGGGCCTTGGACCCACTTCATGCTCACTTGCCCTCAGTGGACCCACCTTGCAGGGTTGTTAGGGGGGTAAAGGGGGGAAGCTGCCCTCCTCATGGCGCACTTGGCCTTGTAAGGCTCAAAGGATGCAGAATTGCCTGTGTGTGTTTACTCGTGAGGAGGCCCCTCGGGAGGAGCCCGTGTGGCCTAGCGCTTTGCGTGTCGACTGGGGCTGCAGCTGCACTGTGGAAAGGAGGCACTTTAGCCCCCTTGAAGTGTGGTGCCTCCCTCTGAAGGTTAAGCTCTGCAGATTGGCAGGTGCCAGTCAGGAGACACAACAAGCCAGGTCCCCCATCCAGAGGCCTTGATGGCTTGCCTTGGCACAGGGGGTTCATAACGAAGTGGGCATCAGCCCTGGAGAGCATTCCTTCCAGAAGGCAGGCGATAACCCTTGGGTCTCCTCGCATTCCCAAACAGGAGCTAGGCCTGGCTTTCCTAGAAGGCACACCTTTCCCTTGCGATGCCAGACTCTTCTGCGGCGCCTCCACTTCGCGTCCTTCTTCTCGCTGCTGCTAGCTATTGTTACTGTTGTTATTGCGTGAATAGTGCCTTTCTTGGAGCCTGCCACGGAACTGCGGGGCTTCAGGGCTGGGGCTGGGCCTGGAAGCTGAAGAGCCCTTCGGGGGCTCTGGACGGGTCACACTCTCTCAGCCTCGGGGAGGCCAGGGCAGCTCCCCTCGGAAGAGACCTGGCTAAGAGGAGCCTCCTTGGGGTCGCCATCCGTCCGAAGGGGCTCGGACTCTCTCTCGGGCCTCTCCGAAGGGGCCCGGAGAGCCGGGGATGATGAGGCTGTGCCCAGGGCGGCTCTGGGAGCCAGGGACTAGGAGTCCCTCGGGGCCTGAGGTTGCAGTCCTGCTCTTCTGCCAGGCCCTCTGCCCCTGCAGCAGGCCCCCTCCTCCCTCTCCCTGGTCCGGAGGCAACGCCCGGCCCTGGGGCCGCTTTCGCTTTCCCTTTGGCTTTCTCTCTCTGTCGCCGCGGGGCTCGGAGGGAGGCTGACCCTCTTCTTCTTCTTCTTCATGGCCGCCGCCTCCTCCTCCTCCTCCTCCGGCGGGGCCTGGATGCCGGGCCCGCTCTGCCTGGTGGAGAACCGGGGCCGGCGGCTGAGCGTCTGCCCCGAGGCCCTGGCGCTGCTGGCCGGCGTCCGGCAGCCGGTGGCCGTGGTGGCCGTGGTGGGCCTCTACCGGACCGGCAAGTCCTACCTGATGAACCGCCTGGCCGGGAAGAGGCGAGGTAGGCAGGCAGAGGGGCCTCTAAAGGGGGGCCATGATGCTCAGGTCCCGAAAGCGGGTTCTGGCCGGTTGGGTCTCTGGCTCTAGCCTCCCTTCCATGCCTTTTAATGGGGCAGCAGAGCCCTTCCCTTCCCCTCGCCAGCCCCAGGGGAACTCCTTCAGGGGCAGCCTGCCTTCTGCTGCTGCTGCTGCCTTGGGAGAAGCCTGACTTGTGCCAGTCTGTGTCGTCCAGCACTTCTGCCCCACGGTGCCCTGGCCTTGCCCCACGCAGCTGTTTCCGCCCTAGGTTTCTCGCTGGGCTCCACGGTGCAGTCCCAGACCAAAGGCATCTGGATCTGGTGCCTCCCTTACCCAGACAGGCCTGGCCAGACCCTGGTCCTGCTGGACACCGAGGGACTCGGAGACGTGGAAAAGGTGATTCGAACCCTCGAATCAGAGGGTGGCCCTTTGGTCTCCAAGGAGGGCTGTGGCCCAGAGACCTCACACAGGGCTTGGGGGGCAGGGTCCAAGGGCCGCCTCTTGGCATCTCCTTGGAAGGGGCTCCTGTGTGGCCAAAGTCATGGCACCCTGCTTCCTGCTGGGGAGGACCCTGGTCCGGAAGGAGGGGCTCCGCTTGGGCCCTCTGCCTGCGGACGCTTCCCAGACAGAGGCCACGCTGCCAGGAGTGACCGGTGTGAGGGACCCATAACTGGCGTCACAGGAAGGGCCCCTGGGCGGCAGAAGGCTACTTCCTCCAAAAGGTCCTCCATGTCAGTCCTGTGCAAACGTGGCTGAGTTTATTTGTATACCCAAGAAGGGGAGCGCGGCCTCACAGCCATCACCCTCGGGGCAGAGGAGAGGGCAGATGTGACCCTGCTTCCTTCCTTCCTTCCTTCCTTCCTTCCTTCCTTCCTTCCTCTTCAGGGCGACACACAGAACGACACCTGGATCTTTGCACTGGCCGTGCTCCTCAGCAGCACCCTGGTCTACAACAGCATGGGCACCATCGACCAGAATGCCATGGATCAACTCCAGTATCCTTCCTGAGCGGGTCTCCCTTCTGGCCCTGCCCTCCCCAGGGCCTGTGGCTCGGGGGCAGGGGGCCTGGCACATGGGGAAGTGGCCCACGCTTGTGCATTGTGCCACGTTGGGCCTCAGGAGGGGCCCCAAGGAGGCCAAGGGCAAAGGGGGGCCCAGGCAAGCATTTTCAGGAGGATGTGGCCAGGAGCAGAGAGAGGCTGGCAGAAAGCCTCCTCCGACCCACTGCCCTCCGCAGAAAGAGATGGTGCTTGGAAGGAAGGGTGCCATAGGAGCCCTTGGCCCTGGCGGGGGCGGGGGGTCTCTTGCAGCTCTAGGACTCTATGGGCCAAATGGTGGGTCCATGATGAAAAGGCATGGGATCCAGGGTCCACTGTGTGGATGGGAAGGAGACCAGCTGAGGGTGGGAACCCAATGGCAGCATGAAGCAGAAGAGTTTTGCTATATAACCCATCGTAGATCTTCCTGAGGGATGAGGTTTTCAGACTCCCTCCAGGATTTTCTGGTGCCATCGTGTTCTGTGTTTATCCCCAGACAAAATGGACACACATGGCTGCAAGTGGAGGCAAGCCAGGCTGTGTAGTTTGTGCACCTGCATCCATTAAAGAAACATCACTAGCATAGCATAAAATGTTTATAAGTTTGTTAATGGATCCCCAGTGACTTGTCTGCCCCACCATGCGCCGTCTCTGGGAAAACCAGATCCCAAAAGCAGCCAAGATGCCAGGAATCTTATGGCTAGACAAGGCCCTTTCAGGGAGTGCCGGGGGGACTTTCCTACTTCTGAAAAGCAGCTTTTGTTGGTACTGGATCCTCATTCCGCCTCAATTTATTCCATGCGCTGGTGTTCCTGGGGTGATTGGAGAGAGCGGGGAAAGCGGGGGTCTCTTGATTCCTGAACCAGGCCCACAGCTACGTGACGGAGCTGACGGAGCGCATCAAAGCCAAGGCTGCATCTGGGGGCAGCGGTGGCAGTGGCGAAGGGGGGCTGGAGGACACGGCGGAATACGTCCGCTTCTTCCCCACCTTCATCTGGGCCTTGAGGGATTTCACATTGCAGCTGGAGCTGAATGGGAGAACCATCACCGAGGACGAATACTTGGAAAATGCCCTGAAACTGAAGAAAGGTACCAGGGCCTAAATACCCCAAAGGCACAGTCAGATCCCACCTGATGTAGGAAGCTAAGCAGGGTCAGCCCTGGATAGTATTTGGAAGGGAGGCCACCAAGGAATGCCAAGTGCTGTAAGCTCTATTTCAGAGGAAGGAAATGGCAAATCCTCCTCTGAGGATTCCTTGCCTAAGAAAACCCTACAAAATTCAGGTGACTTGGATTAACCAACCGGGTGTCGGTGGGCTTGAAGGAGGAGCCGGTGGAACCCTTTGCCCCCAAGACTGGGGTAACCTTGCAGCCAGTATGCCCCCCCCCCAACTAAACCCCTCTGTTTTCTGTGCCTTCTCACCCATTGGTGCCTTGGCAAGGGAAGGGGCTCCCTTCGGACCCCGTGTCTGTTACCTGTCTCTGTCTCGTTCTGCCCAGGTGATGCTCCCGATGTCCGGCTCTTTAACTTTCCTCGCGAATGCATACGCTTTTTCTTCCCCATCCGGAAGTGCTTCATCTTCGATCGTCCTACCAGTGGGAAGAACCTGCACCGGCTGGAGGAGATGACGGAGAGCGAGCTGGACCCTGAATTTGTGGAGCAAGCTAGCCAGTTCTGCCGCTACGTCTACTGGACGTCCAAGGAGAAGACTATCCCGGGGGGGCATGTTGTCACTGGCCACCGTGAGTCCCTCTGGTCCCCTTGTTCTTCGTCTGAAGAGGCGTCCTGTCAGCAGAAGGCCAGCAGGCAGTTCTCTTTGGCAAGGCGCCTTCCTTTTGCTCCTTCTGCATCCTTGCCAAGGCCAGGTCACTGGGTCCCAGTTGGGGACTGGGAAAGCAGTGGAGCTGGGAACCCGTTCCTCCTCCCCAGGCTGGCTCTCCTAGGGACAGATCCTGGGTTTTACCCATGGCTCCACGCAAGCATGGGCTGACATGTCTTCTGACTGCTTTCTCCTTGCAGTGCTAGCAAAGCTGGTGGAGACCTACGTGGAGACCATCCAGAGCGGGAAGGTGCCTTGCATGGAGAGTGCAGTGCTGGCTTTGGCCGAGATCGAGAACACAGCTGCCGTGGGCGAGGCTGCTAGCTGCTACGTGGGGCTGATGGAGAATAAGCTGAAGCTGCCCACGGAGACCGTCCCAGAGCTGCTGGAGATCCACGCCGAATGTGAGAAGGAGGCCGTCCGGACGTTCATGGCGCGTGCCTTCAAGGATGACAAACGCCATTTCCAGGCAAAGCTCATGGTAGGTCCCATCACGAGGTGAGGACATAAACCAGCTGCATGTATGTTCTGGGGGAGAGGGGTGGCCTTGTGAGAAAGCTAGGCCTAGGGAAGCTCAGGCACCTGGCCAAAGGGAAGCCTTCCTTGGCCCTTCCTTCAGACTTTCCCTTGTAAATATTTCTGAATCCCAAAACAAGCAGGGCTTAATCACTTTGATGAAACAAAGGGGTTTCAGTCGGCACCAAGGCAGCTTCCGCTCTTGGCCCAGACCTTTTGAATGCCACAGAGGTGCTTTCTCCTCCTTGTTGAGAATCCCATTTGGTAGCGCCTTGGCTTTTAGCTCACGTATCTATTCTGCCAGAAATCCCTGGAGGACAAGAAGGAGGAATACTGCCGAAAGAACGAGCGGGAGTCCTCCAAGCGCTGCCAGTCTGTGCTGGCATCGCTCGCGGGAGAGTTGGAGGAGAAGGTCCGGATGGGGACTTACTCCAGGCCCAGCGGGCACAAGCGCTTCGTGGAAGACCTGAAGAAAATCGAAGATAGATACCGCCAGGAATCTAAGAAAGGAGTGATGGTAAGGAAGGGTTGGGGCGAGGGACGTGAAATCACCCAGGAATCTCCTCCTCGTTCTGGGCCAGATGAGTGGAGAAGGATGAAACTTACCTTTCAAGTGGTCAGCTGCAGGGCAGAGCTCTCAAGGAGCTCAAACAGAAAAACAACCATGCCAGCAGCAGACACATACAACATCAAAGATTTCTTAGGATTCAGAGCTGGAAACACGTTTTTAATGACAAACTGTGGGTCTCGATGGAAGAAAGCGTGCAGCAGCTGAGGTGTTTGAGAACCAGAATTGGGGTTCAGGTGCTGCAGTTTCCCTGTGCATTTGCACTGGGAATTCTGGGTTCTGGGGAGATATGTGTGTCTTGACAGTCTACGGGTGGAAAACACGTGGGGCCCCATGGGGCTCCCAGACCCATGTTCCAGCTGCCACTGGAGCCACCCCACTTCTTCTGAGAGGCACTGGCTTTCCAAGGAGACCCCTGCTCCAGGGGAGTCTTCCCGGGAGACCCTTCCTCGCAGCCAGCCTACCTGCATGAGCTCTGCTTCCTCCATCCAGGCAGAGGTGGCCCTGCAGCAGTTCCTGAAGGGCAAGGAGAGTATCGGCAGAACCATCCTCCAAAGCGACGAAGCCCTCACAGAGAAAGAGAAGGAAACAGCAGGTGAGACGGAGGCCAGGGAGGCAGCAGGAGGGGGGCAGGAGGAGTAGGATCAGGAGGGTGAGCTGTGCTTTTGGCCAGGAAAGGCCCTGGGCCCATCCCTCCTTCGCTGGGACTGCTCTGCTTGCACCCAGCAAGAGCCATTGGGAGCAAGGGCCTGGTAAGCCATCCCGCAAAATGTAGCCGGAGGAAGTGGCTTGCTGTTTTCTGCTCCTTGGCACAGTGCTGCCCCATTCAATGTTTCAGGAAAAGCAAAAGCCAGAAGAATGGTCCTGAGGTCAGATTACATATATTTTCCTTTCCCTGGACATGTTCTCATTTCCAGAGCTACCATTTCTAGAGGGGGGTATTTTAAGTCAGCGTTATCAGTGGTTTGAAGTAGTCTATTGGTAAATGTGTCTCCTTGTTAACTTTTCAAAATGCAGTAACCCTCATTTAATCCCATACCAGAAACGGAGGGCTAAGCCAGAGAGCGGATGAGGCAGGAGGCTGTGCCAGGAGCCAAAGGAAGCCAGGAATGTCTGGTCTGGGCAGCTGCAACTTATACAGCTTATACAGGCCTGCAACTGCCATCAGCCACTTAGGGCAGCCTAACCAGTGACAGAGCATGCTGGGAGTTGCATTCCAACAACCTCAGGAGCGCACAGATTGCTTCAACTGAGAGGAATGACTGCACCTCTCCTGCTCTTAGCCATGGCCACCTGCTCAGCCCACCCTCGCCATGTATCTCCCAACTTTTCTCCTCTGCCCAAAGATAGGGCTGCGCCCTTGGGATACGTAGAGATAGGCGGGGTATTATTATTATTGTTGTTGTTATTGGCCTGGGAGCCTTAAAGGAGGCCAAGCCGCTGGGCTGCCTCCTATCGCCTCTCAGCTCCTTCCAGCAGTCAGAGGGATGCCTTGCGTGGCAACCTGGGTGCAACGGGCAGACATTCACATTGGGCTAATGTTCCTAAAGGCCTTCTTTCCCTTTCCCCCTTGCATTATTATTATTATTATTATTATTATTATTATTATTATTTTGCACCCCCTTCTGGGCAGAGGCCCAGGCCCAATTGGAGGCAGCCTGGAGGGAGCAGGAGGTCCAGAGGCAGAGGCAGGCTGAGCTGGAGCAGAAGCTGCAGGACCAGCAGCGGAGCTACGAGATGAACATGCGGCAGCTGGAGGAGAAGGTGGCCAGAGAACGGGACCAGCTGCTGGAGGAGCAGAAGATGATGCTGGAGAGCAAGCTGGAGGTAAGCAGCACAGGCCCCTGTGGCCCTCAGGGCAAAGAGCCTTCCCCGGCCTTCTCTCCCCTCGCCTGGCAGGGCTCCCTGGGTTTGGGCCTCCTCAGTTTGCTCCTGTGAAATGGGTGTTGGAGCAGGAATGGGGAACTGGAAAGGGTGGCTTTGCCTTTTGCCACTCCCTGCTCTCCAGGCTCCTTTCCATCCCATCTCCCTCCTTTGCTCTCTGCAGAAGGGGCCCCATGTGACTCACTGGAACAGCCATTGCATCCATGGGGGAGTCTCCGCTCTTGCAGGGGCCATTTTGCAAGAGTGTACCTGGCTTCTCCCATCGGCCTCCACATCCTCCTCAGCAGAAAGGGGGTGAGGGGAGCCAGAGACCCCGCAATGGTGGCCTGCTACTCTGGGGCTGGGGCCTCCTTGTGGCACAGCTGCCAGCATGGCCGGGAGGGGGACATGGGACCCCAGTCCTTGAATTGCAGCCATGGAGGGAGGGTGGGAGAGGGGTCTCGCTTTAGCCCCCATCCAGGCCTTTGCTCTTCCCAGAGTCCCACCACTTGCACCATCTCTGCTTTGATTGAGAGTTCCTGCATGGCAGGGGGTTAGACTGGATCAGGGCCCTTGTGGTCTCTTCCAACTCTCCGATTCTATGATCTCTGACTCTCTCTGGCTTCCTCCAGGAGCAACAGGCAATGCTGAAGGGAGGCTTCGAGAAGGAGGCTGGGCGGCTGAGGGAGGAGATCCAGCACCTGCAGCGGGAGAACGAGAACATGCAGAAGCCCTCCTGGATCTCCAGCCTCGTTGGGGGGCTGGCGGATGCCGCCTCCCTTTTCATACCAGGCTTCGCTGGCAGAGCACTTGGGGTTGTGTCGAACTTGTTCAGGCGCCTCTGATCTCGCGCCGCATGGGATCGGGGCCTCCCCTCCTCCCGACGCAGCTTCCTCTTTGGGCCCCTGGGGCTTCAGGCAGGAAGTGAGGCAAGTTTCCAGGAAAGAGGAGGAAGAGAGAAGCAGCTGCTGGCCTTGACAGTATTAGCAGCCCATGATCCAATGTGGGTGGTGGGCTCTTTGCCCTTTCTCCCATTGCTGTGGTGGGTCTCCAGAGAGCTTTGGAGGCCGCTTTGAAGCAGAGGCCGGGTGGCATCTGTCCCAGGGGTGCTTTGGGGTGTCTTCCTTCCTGGCAGAACCGGGGTCGGACTGGATGGCCCTTGGGTCCCTTCCTACTCTAGGATCCTGCCATTCCATATAGATCTGTCTGTCTGAACACTGAGCGTAAACTTTGGCTTTGGGTTGTGCATTTTCTGAACACGCCTTGTATGCTTGCCTTTCGCTAAATAAAAGCCATCTTGCACAAGATGCACCTTGTGAAATCCTTGGTGTGTTCACATTTGTGTGGGCTCTGTGTGTGTGTTGGGGGGAATAAAACCGCCTGGTTCGTTGTGGCATTCGATGGTCTGAGAGGGAGGAGGGCCACCGATGTCCAGCCATGAAGGCTGTAGGGCCCTCTGGCCTGGGGCAGGGTGCCACTTGCGGTGGGCACATCTCGGGTGGGTGCTCCTTGGGGCCCATGGCCGAGAGACTGCCCCAGAACTAAGGGCTCCCCAAACCAACCCCGGAATGAGGCGTCTGCCTCGGGAGCCTGGCGGCCTTGCCTTGCCCTCCTCCTCCTCCTCCGCGCCCAAGGCTGCCATTGCTCCCGAGCCCCCGGTGCCCTCTTCGGGCCAAAGGAGGGCTGCCCACACGAAGGAAAGGAAGGGCGCCCTTGGCAGGCCTCTGGGCACAGGGGGCATCTTGCCCATCCGAGGGAGGCCCTCCGGCAGCTGGGCTGAGTCCTTGCGGGGGAAAGCCTTGGGCTGGAGGGAGCCATGAGCCCCGGAGGGAGGAGGAGAGGCAGCAGGCAGCCCAGCCCCGGCCGGTTCCCACAGAGAGAGCAGCCTCTTTGCCCGGAAAAGGGGGGCAGCCAGGAGGAGGGAAACTCGGTCCGGAGGCTTTCGCTTTCCCTTTCGCTTTGGCTTCCCTCCGGCGCCTCTCCCGCGATCGTTCCGGTAGGAGACCCCAAAAGGGGGCAGGGAAAGAGGGAGGGCTGCCGGGGATGATGGGTGCGGGCGTCCCCACCTGCAGACCCATGGGGCTTCCTTCTTTAGGCAAGCATTAGCTGTATGTCATCCCCCTCCCTGCCCAGAGGGGCTTTGGCCGGTTCTTCTTCCTCTGAAACAGCGCCTAGGATTCCCTGGCGGTCGGTCGGTCGGTTTCCCATCCGAGTCCTAGCCAGGGCTGAGCCTGCTTAGCTTCCAAGGCCAGGAGGGATCTGCTGCTGGGACCTTGAGGCAAAGCCCTTCCCCTTCCCAACTTTGAAGCAAGAGATCTTTCCTTTCCTTCGCAGGTAGTTCCCCTCCATTTGGAAGTGAGCCTCACCCCAAAGGAGGACCGACCTCTGGACAACTGGACCTTCTGCCCACGGACTGACGGACCGACTGACTGGGCTCCGGTAGGCCTCCCTCCGGCCAAAATCCCTCTCTGACTTTCAGGTCAAAGACCTGGCTGAGAGTCTACCAGCCGCAGCCTTTGAAAAGCAGGGAAGTGGGTGTGCTGCGTCCTCCATCGACTGGACAGACAGATGGTCTCCCTCTCTGGACCTCCTTCCCGGCCAAAGCTTTTGGGCCCAGGGTCGCTGTGGGTCTCGGAGTGATGCTGCCCGAGGGCATTGGGGGCACTCAAATGGTTGCCAGCTGGGCACGAGGGGAGGGGTGCTTTTACATTGCCTCCCAAGCAATCTGGGCTGCAGAACCAGCCCATGAAATGGGAATGGGGGGCATGCCACAGTCCTCCACGTCGCTCCCCCATTGGCCCCACAGTGGCCCTCTGTGCCATTGCCAGGGGCCAGGAGAGCAAGCTGTCCATGGGCATCTACTCTGCCTTCCAGAGATACCCAGAATCCACCACCTGAGGCAACCCTTGCTCTTCCAATACTAGGACCCCCAAATGAGATGCCAAAGTTATCCCCATTTCCGTCTTCCACAAACACAAACTCCGTGGACCTCACTTGAGCCGCTGTGATCCCAGCCTTTCCATCCATTTGGCTCTTTCCTCCCACAGGCCACCTGTCTTTTCCAAAATGGCTTCTAAGGATGTGCTCATGGCCGGCCCTCTCTGCCTCATTGAGAACCAACCAGACGGGGAGCTGGTAGTGCAAGAGGAGGCCGCGGGGCTCCTGGCCCAGATCCGCCAACCGGTGGTGGTGGTGGCCATCGTGGGGCTGTACCGGACGGGCAAATCGTACCTCATGAACCGGCTGGCCGGCAAGAGGAAAGGTGAGAAGCCGCCCACGGTCTTCCTGACCCACATGTGTAGGAGAGTGTGTGTGCAGGGCAGGGGAGTGCCAAACCAAAGAGCAAAGGGCAGTCTCTGCCCCAAAGACCTTATGGTTTGCCAGGGAGGATGGAGCAGGGGAGGGGCAAGAATATGGGGGCGGGGGGTCATCCTGAGCAAATGCTTCCTTTGGTGTTAGACTTTGCTCCACTTGCTGGTGGAGCGAAGGTGCTTAGCCAGTTGAGAAGGCCTGCAGGCTGATCCTACATGGGCATGTATGCTCAGAAGCAGGGCAGTCAAAGGCAGCGGGAGATGTCCCGGCACCCAGACATTGCTTCCTAGGAACTGAGGTCTCTCGCTGTCCCTTCTCCTTCCCTCTCTCTCTCTGTAGGTTTCTGCCTGGGCGCAACAGTGCAGGGGATGACCAAAGGCATCTGGATGTGGTGCCTCCCACACCCCAAAAGGGCTGACTGCACGCTGGTTCAGATCTCTCTGCTCAGCCACAGAAACCCACTGGCTGATGTAGGGTGAGTCACACTCTCTCAGCCTCAGAGGAAGGCAAAGGCAACCCCCCCCCAACAAATCTTGCCAAGAAAACCCTGGGATAGGGTCACCTTACAGTCGGTGACCTTACCAAGACTGCGTATTCCCACTTGTAATAATCTGAATCCCCAAAGTCAGGATTTCTGTCTCCAGACTGCCCCCCCCCCCCCCCGCGGCATTTCCACCTTCTGACATTCACACCATTTGTCAGTTTCTAAGCTCCTCTTTGCAGAGTCCAACACCCACATTCCTTTCCCACTGACAGAAAGAAGATTTGTGGGAAGGACTTGCATGAACATAGAGCTGTAGTCGAAAAGGGTCGTAGGAGAGACTGCACCTTTGCAGGCAAAGAGTCAGAGATTAATGAATTTCTCAGGGCTTTTGCCAAAGTACGGTTACCTTTGAATGCAAGCTGAAAGGGAATTCCTGGGGAGGAGAGAGGGCCGCCATCTCCCTCCTGTTTTGCCCGGACATTTTCCCTGGGCGCCCGCCTTGTGGGAAATGGCATGCTAGACTAGATGGACTACCGTGCTCTGCTTTACTTTGCAATATTTAGGGGCCACCTTTCCATCTTAAGTCCTGGTATGCAGCCTCCTTTGTTTTCCCCTCCTTTTGCTTAAACTGGCCACCTTTGTTCCTCATCACTTTCCAGGCTGACAAGGCTCTTGAAGACTTCCTGAAGTCCAAGGAGACGGTGGCAAAATCTATCCTGCAGACGGACAAGGCGCTGAGCAACAAGGAGAAGGAGGTTGAAGGTATGGATGTGGCCAAGCAGACCTTGACATCACAGAGGCTAAATACTGCACTTCAAAAGCAACCCGAAACTTAAGGGGGGGGGGACTTAAAGATTTTTTTTGCAATGGTTGCCTACCTGGCATCAGTGTGGGCAACCTGATGAATATATTCAAGGGTAGGGCTCCATGTTCTGGATGCCACCACGGAGCAGTCATTGCTGCTGGAAGGCAAGGCCGAAGATCGTGCCCCCGGCTTGCTCTCCTGGTGCCAAGCCACGTATGCCAAGTCACTTTCTCCTCTGGACAACAGCCCAGCGGGCGCAAGCAGAAGCCGCCCAGATGCAGCAGAAGCTGCTGGAGCAGGACCAGGCCAGGCTGAGGCAGATGGTGGAGGACCAGAAGCGAAGCCACGAGGAGCAGCTCCAGCGGCTAGGAGACAAGATGGAGGCAGAAAAGAGGAGAATGAAGGAGGAGACTGACCGGATGATGCAGCATAAGCTGGAGGTAAGGAGAGCTCAGCACAGCTTCTGGCCCTCCATCTCTTGTAGGCATTGACCCTCTTGCCAAGATGGCACCTCATGGCAGGTGCCCTCCACCCTTCGGCAGCCCAGTCTGGCGCCCAGAAGGCCACCTCTGGTTCATGCACTCAGCAGCATCCCCCTAAATGGCTTCTCACCAGTCCTGGGGCTCCTGAGACGTCCTTGCCCTCTCATCCTCCGCAGCATGATGTTGCAGCCATGAGATACGTCGATGTCCGTTTGGTTTTATGGAAGTTGAGATTTCAGCCAATTGCCCACATGGGATGCCTTAGTATTTCTTGCATGGCTTGTGCACACAAATGGAATTGTTCTCACTGCTTGACCGCAAATGGAGCATCTGTACCAAATGGGCCTTCTGGTCTGTTTCCATCCTGTGTCCGTTTTGTTGCCTCCCGTCCCCGTTGATCTCCTCCTGCTTACTCCTTATCTTTTCCAGGAACAAAAGAAGCTGCTGGAGGAAGGGTTTTATCAGAAGGCCAAAGAGATGGAAGGGGAAATCCATTGCCTCAAGGAAGAAAAGGAGAGCAATTCTTCTGCACTGTGGAGGGGCACCATTGAAACAGTGCTCCCACAACTGGCATCTCTGGGATCACAGTTTCTGCAGTACCGCATGCTTTCCAACCTTACAACCTCTGGAAACCCAAGGAATGCCTCTGGTGCTGCCAGTGCACCAGAATATCCCAGCAGTGCCAAGTCAACCAAGTAGCTCCAGGAGGGGAGGGATTGGGGCCTTGCACTCCCGCACTTGTCTGTATTCTCCAACATCTCCAAATAAAGCAGATCAGGTTAGAAGTGTAGCTATCTCTTTGGATTCCAACCAGGACAAAGATGAACGTTGGAAAGAATCCCATTGGCAGTACACTCTTTCATAACCTGAGATGCTTTGGCAGATCATAAATGAAACAGCTCTGTGGATGAGCCCATAAGATTTAAGCCCATGAGATCCTGGCACTTGTCCCAGTATTTGAGTGGCTCAGGCCCCCCTTTTCCCAAGTTTGCCTTCTCCTAGTTTGGGTTCCTCTCCCCCTCCAAATGGTTTGCAACCATCTTTCTTGGAAGCAGAATACAATATGGAAAGAAAACTACCTGGTTTTTAACTGCATAACTTGCTCAGGCTATTGGAGGGCACTTGCAGAGTTGCTTGACAATGCCGCTTTGGGATCAAATGTGATGCATTTTGTGCCTGTTGTTGGCCTAATAAAAACGGTATTATCACAAAACAGACTTGGGTTTTCTTTTCTGATCAATGTGGCACTACCTCTGCCGCTTTTCTCTGGAAGGAAGACGCCTTCAGCCACGCCACTCTCTCCTGGGCACATACTGGGCACTGGTTGGCCATATGTTCATTTTGGGACTGCTGAGGTCTGTCTAAGGGTAATTTATACGACTTTTGTTAAGTGGGGCAACAGGGGACGAAGGCGGAGGACCTGGCGGTCCAAGGGGGGGAGTTAGCTGAGACTGCTGACATGGAAGAAGCTGGTGTGGCTTCCAGGGAAGCAGCAAAGGGGGCAAAGGGCACTCCAGCTAGATTCAACACCCAGCTCCACTCCCTCCACTATTCCTCCCTGGCCCTAGTAGCTCCTGGGCAAATACATGCTCAAGCTGCTCCCACCAGAATCTGCTGGTCAACACAAACACTTCAAGTAAAAACCTCCCACTTGCAGCCCGTCCACCTCCAGAACATGGATGCCTTCTGCACTGGCTCCGTGGATATTCCACACTTGTCAACCATGAGAGAATTTTCACTGGAAAGTGTATTTGCAGAAAGGGGGCTGGCATCACCCGCCTCCACTGCCCTCCAGCGCTAGGCTCTGGCATCGACCGCTTTGTCCTCCGCATCTGCCTCTGAGGCCCAGTCCAGAAGGCCAAACATGCCAGTCCGCAGGGAAGGCACCTCCACAGCTGATCAGCAAACAGAGCAGGGTTTGTTTATTGCGCCGGCGATGGGGGCCAGGCAGCCCTGGGACCGGCAGGTGGGGCAGAAGATGCTGGACAGGAGACACAGAAACCTCTGAAGGTGCCCCTGGTGCTCTGTTCAGAGCCAAGGAAGCCCCTTGCAGCCCCTGGGTCCACCCTGGAGGGCTCTGGCTCCCTGGACGCCAGAGAGTAAGCATTACCCATGGATGTGTACTTTGGTTTCGTGGTTCTTGAGGGCATCCTGGCCGTGGCCATAATCTCCACCAACCTCTTGGTCTGTGCCACGGTCTACCTGCACAAGGAGCTGAGGAACGTCACCAACTACCTGATCGTGTGCCTAGCGGTGGCCGACTTGGGTGTGGGTACCCTGGCAGTGCCCTTCTCGGTGGTTCTGAGCATGGAGTACGTCCTCTGCTTCTACACCTGCCTCTTCCTCGCCTGCTTCCCGCTAGTCACCACCCAGTTCTCCATCCTCCTCCTCCTGGTCATCGCCATCAATGCCCACTTGAGGATCAAGCTGCCCAACAGGTAAGCCCAAGGCGCTATCTTCTGAACAAATGTGTGATGTATGTGTGTGAGAGAGAGGGCTCTATGGGGTGGGGGCAGAGAGAGCAACCTTGGACTTCACTTCCCATGAGCCCCAGAGGCAACTGGCCCAGCAGCCAGGGCTTAAGAGCAAAGGGAAGGCGGGGATGCCCATCCTTGGATCATCACCTGCCTCCATGCTGTGGGCATCCCAGGGGCAAAGTGATGGGCAATGGAGAGGCTCCTCCTGAGACCAAACTCACATGGCCCTGGCGGGCATCTTTCCTTGGTCAGCTACGCCATCCATGTGAAGACCAGATGGATGATGGTCACCGTGGTCATCTGCTGGATGCTGTCGCTCTTGATCGGCCTCTCACCAATGATGGTCTGGAACCGCCTCCAGAACTACATGGAGACCTCCAACAAGACGCTGGTGGTCAGCTTCCCTTCCGAGAGGGCTGCATTTGTCATTGTAGGCCATGACATCCCCTATGGAGACTTCCTCCCCCAAGTCCTTCCAGGCCGACAGAATTTCAGCGACAGTGAAATCCACACTGGACACCTGGGCCGCTGCTCCTTCACCTCTATTTTCAGCTCCGAGTACCTGGTCTACTTCATCTCCTTGACCTGCACCTTGCTCCCGTTGGGTACCATGCTGGGCATCTACGTTGACCTCTTCCGGGTGGTCCGCAACCACTTCCAGTCCCAGGCCCTTTGGCCAGTCAAGAGGAAGGAACTACAAATGGCCCGCACCCTCTTCCTCCTGACAGGCATCTTCTGCCTCTGCTGGATGCCGCTGCATGTCACGTACTGCGTCCAGCTGCTGTGCCCCAGCTGCCAGCGTTATGAGTCCCTGGACCGCCTGGCTGTGCTGCTCTCCCATCTGAATTCCTTGGCCAATCCGCTGGTATACGCCTTGAGGAAGAGGGACTTTGGGCTGGCCCTCCGGTCAGTGGTCCTCCGTCATGTCCTGCACTGGCCCAAGCTGAAGGCTGGCTGCTGCCCCAGCCCCAAAGTCCACCCACAGCCTGAAGCCAGGGAACACCAGCTCCCGCACATGGCGAAGGACGGCGGTGAACATTGACAGCAATGGGTCCGACTGAGGCCCACTGGGACGCAAGACACAGCGATCCACATAGGGTCAGACTGGGGCCTGCAGAGAATGAATGGAAGAACGGAAGCCAGAAGGAATGGCAAAAGGAGCTCCTCCCAAACGGTCTCAAGAGGACCGAATATGCTCAGGAGCTGCAGAATGTTGACTGGAGAAAGAAAAACAGACACACACTCTCTCTCCTTTCTTCTTCTCCTTCTTTCTTCCTCATGCTTTCACTATTTTTCTTTTCTTTTTACAGGGCAGCTTAGAGATGTTTTAGTGGGAGATGATCTTCAGCTTGCCTTCTCCCACAACCTGTTATCAGCCACCCTTTGTCCATGTATTCTTCCTCCTAACATCATAGGTCTTTTCTGTCCCTTGGATCAAAACAGGACAACATTAGATGTAAGAACATTAGATGTTCCTATGACAAAAATGGCAGCCAAGCCTCAACTGCCTTTGGGGCTCTAGCTCTGCCTAAACTCTCATTCTTTGCATTAGGAAATAAAGCACACCTGTCAAAAAGCCAAGTATCTAAAGTCAAGAATATTGGGTCCAATGTCACTGGCTGAAGACAAGATGAACTGCCTCAAAATTGTTAGGTATGCAGTCTAGCAATCTCTCCAGAAAGAGCAGGACCCGGAGGCATAGGGCTGAATAGGGGGTGCCCTTGGAGTCCAGTTGCCCTTAGCAAGCTCCCCCTGGCCCCCCACTTGCCTTCTTGCCTTGGGCCTGGGTCACACTCTGCCCAGGAGAAGGCGGCAAGGGACAGGGCAGCCGCTGTGTTTTCTCCTTACTCTAGAGGAGCACAGTAAACTGGCAAGGGCCCAGGGGCATTGCATCCATGCCTGTGTGAGAGAGAAGGATTGCTGTGGGCCATGGGCTCCCTGTGATGCTGGTCCTTCCGGAATGGTCTGGGGAAAGAGGTCCTTGTCAGGCACGGCTTGCCATAAGAAGGACTAGAAAAGCAGAAAGACTTCCAAGGACAGACTGGTGCAGCATATTATCCAAGGTAAAAGGAACAGAGAAACCTTGAAGGAGGGCTTGGATGTTTGTTTAGAGCTAGCAGAATAGCCACAAGGATGTCCAGCTTTCAGGGAGAAACAGAGGAGAAGGGCGAGGGAAGGGCTGCTGCTGCTCAGCGCATGGCAGCAATGCAGGCGCAGGGGCCTTATTCTCCTGGGTCCCCAGCCACCATCCGTCCCTCCGTCCCTCCGTCCTTCTGCCCTTCCTTCCCCTCTGTCTGGGCTCAGCTTTGTCTGCCTTTGGGTGCCTGCCGCCAGCTAAGTGCAAGAGAAAGAGACACTCTTCAGAGGGCAACAGGAAAACCACTTCCACCCACCAAGCAATGATTGAAGACGAGGGAGCAGAGCTGCGCCATGCTATTGAATATTGTGGCCATCATCAGCAAATGTCCATCAACCCATCCTTCTTTACACAAAGGGGCTGTGGCTTGGCCCTTGGTAGTTTTAGAAGCTTAGAGAAAGCGAATGCCATTGATCCTGCTTAAAAGGCAGGGCACTTTCATCTTTCGGGAAGGCAGAGAGCAAAGGCCCACAGGAGGAGGAGGAGGAGCTGTCTGAGACAGGAGGCTGCTCCTGGCTCCGGCCGAGATGAGAGCCTCCCGCAGCCTCCGCTTGGGAGAGAAACAGCCGAACCCGGAGGCCCAACAGCTGCCTAACAGGCGCTGGGATGCTTTGCCTCTCTCCGTCTCCTGCAGCTGCCTATTGTGCCAGGGCTGGACTCCTTGGTCCTGGGGCGACCAGGCAGGTCTATCAAGCCAGCGGGGCTGGCCCTCTCCTCGCTTGCCTGGTTCAGGAGCCTGAGAAGGCCTTTCCTCCCTCGGTCCTCCCTTCCTTGGCTCTCCCTCAAGCAGAGCCCCCTGCCCCGCCGCATGCCAAGGCTGTATCCGTCTGAAAGACTCAGGCCTCTGCCTGTTCCCAAAAGGAGAGTCCCTTGGAGGCACACAGGGGCCAGGAAAGGGCAGACAGGGGATGGAAGCAGAGGAAAGCGAGACGAGTGTCCAAAGGGCGAAGGGAGGGCGGCTGGGGCTCCTCCTCCGCCGACAGAAGCTAAATCGGGGGAACGAGGGAGGGAGGGAGGCAGCCCCGCTCCGCCGGCGGAGAGCCACAGCAGAGCCAGGCTCCTCCTGGGAACAAGGGGCAGCCAAGACCGAAGCCAAGAGAGGCCCCAGGGGCCTCCTCCGTTGGTAGAGGCCTCGAAAGCTAAGCAGGGATGGCCCCCGGATGGGCTCCGCACCAGGGAACGCCTTCCTCCCTGGCCAGGGAAGCGCCCGCCTGCTTCTCCCATCATGCCTTGTTGGGCCAGGCGCCGCGCGGACCCACTTCCGCCCTTCCGAGGGCAAAAGGCTTCCAAGGCTCCTCCTCCGTCGCTGCGCCGGAAGTCCGCTCAGCGGAGGCGGCTCCTCCTCCTCGTCCCCCCCCCTGGGCGCCCGGGATTGGCCAGCCCTCCGCCTGGCGGCTCGTGATTGGCCAGCGGAGTCTCGCGAGGCCCTTGCGCCCTGTGAGTAGCGGGCGAGCGGCCCCGTGCCCTTTCTTTCCCTCGCCGGGACCGACGAGGAAGGAGCTCCGCCAGAGCGAGGAGTACAAGAAGCAGCAGCATCAGGGGACGCGGTGGGTCGGCCGGGAAGGCAGGCAGGGAAGGCAGGCAGGCCGGCCCCGGGCGGCTGGCGGAGGAGCAGGCCCCTCTCTCTCGCTGCCAGGCGGGGCGCCACGCGGGGACCCTTTGCTGGGTCTGCCGAGGGGCTCCTGCCGGAGGGGACCCGCGTGGCGGGAAGGAACAGACTCTCCGCTTGAAAGCCGCTCCGAAGCGGTAGCCAGGGCAGGCGCCGCTGGCTCGGAAGGCAGGAGAGCCTTGGGCCCTCTCTGCCCGGCGGGAGGCATGGAGGTCGGGGCGCCGGAGGAGGGAGAGGGCGGGCGGGCGGGCGAGTGGCGGAAGCAGCCGCCGCCAGGGCAGGCCTTTCTCTCTGCCGGCGCCCCGAGGGTCCCTTGGGCCGGAGAGGGCCTGCTGACTGGCCTCTGCCTTTCCCTCTGCAGATGCCTGGAGTCACGGTGAAAGACGTCAACCAGCAGGAGTTCGTCCGCGCCCTGGCTGCCTTCCTGAAGAAGTAAGTCAGTCCCTGCAGCCTCAAAGGAGGCCTTTGCGGCCCCAGGAAGAAGGAGGAGGAGGAGGAGAGAGCCCTGCTCCCTGCCTTTGCTTTGTGGCCTTAAAGGCGTGCCTTTGCTCCTTCCCCAGCAAAGATGGCCAGAACCCCACGCAAACAAGGCCACCTGCAGCAAGAGAGGGCAGCTGCCGCTCCAGTCCTTGTCTCCGGAGGGGCACTGGGTCCAGGGCCAGGCTCCGCTGCCCAGCGTAGCATCTGAGGCTGTGCCCAGCCCTGGCTCCTCCTGGGCAAGGAGCGTGCTTTGGCCCTTGCAGTCCCAGGAGGAGGAGGAGGCCTCCCTCCTGCCCACATCCCCTTCCACAGGCAGCCGCTTGCTGCTCAGCGCAGAAACCTTAGGCACAGCTCTTCTCTTATTGCAGCCGATACTTGTTTATATTGTTGCAAGAGGAAGCCAATGTTCCAGTAAAGACTGGGCTGGACCTCCCCCAGTTACCTGCTTCAGCCAGCCCTTGGGATGTCAGGGAGCCAGGAGGGGAGATGAGGGGGTTTGTTCCTATACGCTTCGCTGGGCCTTTCCCTGGCTGCAAATGTAGCTGTGGCTGTCCCTCTTTCCCTCCGGCTTCTGCCAGGTTGGCCTCCTCCTAACTGCCTTGGGCAGAAGGTGTGTTTAGAGGGTGGCCACAGACCCCAGTGGAGCTAAGCAGTGGCAAGCTTTGCCTGGAGCTCTTCCGCCGATTTACAGAATCCGGGAGTCAGCTTGTTTTAATATTTGGAAGAAGATATGGAGGATGGAGCAAGGTTGCTTTCCCTCTGCTCCAGAGAATAAGACCTGGAACAACGGATGCAAGCTGCAGGAGAAGAGATCCCAGCTCAGCCTCAGGAGGAGCGTTAGGGCATGGCTGGATGGCCCTCTGTCCCAGGGAGGCTTTTGGGCACTGTGCTCCTGAATGAATGGCAGAAGAAGAGGGCTGGACTAGGCAGCTCCTGGGAGGGTCCCTTTCTGGGACCTTTTGCCCAGGAAGGCAATGCTGTGTGAGAGACAGAGGGGGCAAAAGCGTGTGTACAGTAGCCTCACATCCAACATCCACAGAACAGCCATCCCTTTATTAGGACAACCAAAATGCACAAAATACATAATGCAGGCTGGCATTTTGGTTTGCTCAGGAAAGGCATACACTTGTTCCTCCACATTTGCTAGGGCTAGGAGCACAGGACCCCTGTAAATGTGGAGAAACCTCAAAGTCGACCAAAGAGTTGCACTGGAGAACCCAGACGCTCCTAGAGGGAGTGTATTCATGCAATCCGTCAATAATCAAATGAGGAGGGACGTGTGCAGTTGCTTTGGGGATTGTGGATCTTACTGTACTTTCTTACACGGCCAACACAGCTGCCTCTGAACATCTGCTGCCAGTAGCACAAGTAGAATCCCCTTTTCTCCTGTGCATGGCAGTAAAACTGTCCTTTGAATTGCTCCTGCAGGTCAGGCAAGCTGAAAGTCCCAGAATGGGTGGACACCGTCAAGCTGGCCAAACATAAAGAGCTGGCTCCATACGACGAGAACTGGTTCTACACCAGAGCAGGTAAGGAATGCCCCGGAAGCATTGTGCCATTTGTAGCCATAAGAATTGCCCCTCAGGCAACATACACACATGGGAGTGTATGAGTTCCTGTTTAATTTTCTAAAAAGCCATGCGGTTTTCTTAGCCGGGGTTTATTTGGGGGAGATCTTGCCACGGCCGGTGGTACTCAACCGAGGAGTGTGTGTGTGTCTGGGGGGGGGTCCCTTTCCCAGGCAGAGCATCCACTCTGCAGCCACTGAGCTATTTGGCCCTCTTTCCTGGTTTGCTTTCGTTCAGCAGTTCTAAAAACTGCAGGAATTTAGCATAGGATTTGGGTAGGCTCTAAGCACAGTGTTTTGTGTGTGTGGTGTGTTATTTTAAACCACTAAGGGATAACCGTGATGAAGTAAGAGAAAAGAGGAGGCTTTGAACAGACATTAATGAACAAGGTGCCGTTTCCTAAATGTTCGTGGCCTGAGTTGTTTGTCGTTCTCTGCCTTCTGTTAGACTTGTGGCAACCTTCTCCTAGGGAGCAGCGGCCTCAGAGAGGAAGCAGGTGGGGCTCCATCAAGGCAACTCTGGCCTGTTACAGACTGCCAAAATAAAGCTGCTTTGGGTCTCTTTGGAGGTATGCTGTTTAAATGATGCATGGGTCCTGAGAATCCAGAAGCTGCACCAAAGCTGTCCTCCAGTGCTTAGGAATGGAGTGTGGCTTTGGCGCGACCTCCGGACTCTTAGGACCCATGCATCATTTAAATAGCACACCTCCAAAGAGACCCGAAGCAGCTTTATTTTGGCAGTCTGTAACATGCCTCTGGGTCTGTGGAAAGTGCTCCCTCCTGAATGCGCTCTTGCAGCACCCTGCCGTCCCGTTCTAGGCGCAAATGGAGGATTTAAAGGCCATTTTTGCACTCAAGCTATCTTGACAGTGGGATATGCTGCTGTTTCTCTGGTGCTGACATGCTTTCATCTAGGTGGAGGCTTGCAGCCCTTGGTGGGTCTTATTAGTAATTTCCCCTACTACTGCTAGCTCTTTTCAGTGGATTCCTTCATTAATGGGAGTCGTCCATTCGTGTGTGCAGTCAGCCAAGTGAAAGCCAGGAGCTCAGAAATGTTGGCTCCAGCAGCCTTCATTGTGCGCAAGAGGGACTGTTGTGCACCACTCCAGGCGTGCTGGATATCAGAAGCTGTCCATTCCCAGCTCTTAATGCAGCACTGCTCACTTGCATAGTTTATTCCTGTGAGTGAAGCAGTCACACAGACTGTGGCAGCAACTCCTTTTTGAGTCCTGTGATTTCTGACAACGGTCCTCTGGAGTGCTTGGGAAACTGGCCTTGCTTCTGCGCCTTCTCTGGGGCACTTGGGCTCCCGTGCCTCTGCTGACATCTCCAAGCAGAAGCCTCAGGCCTCTTTCTTTTCTTTGCAGCATCCACAGCTCGCCACCTGTATCTCCGTGGAGGGGCCGGCGTGGGCTCCATGACAAAGATCTATGGAGGCCGCCAACGTAACGGTGTGATGCCCAGCCACTTCAGCCGAGGCTCCAAGAGCGTGGCCAGGAGGGTCCTCCAGGCTTTGGAGGGACTCAAGATGGTCGAGAAAGACCAGGATGGGTGAGCCTCTCACAGATGGGAGGAAGAGGAAGTCAGTGTGGCATAACTTGGGTGGGAGAAAAGCCCAGAGGGTAGTGTGGGCAGCCTCCCACACCTGGTAGAACCTAGTTGTGAATTGCTTATAAACTCCACCTTTGACATAACCATGGGACCAGACCCATGTGTCTGAACTTGCTAATAGATAATAAAGGCAACACAGACCTGAGGCTCAGTTGTGGGGCAGGAGTGGAAGAAGCAGAACCAGAGCCTGGGAAAGAGGGCTTTATGGAGCGCAGCTGCTGGAACTCTCTAGCCAGAGTGGCAGTCCTGGGAGTTGCAGTCTGAACTCTGAGCAGGACAGGGCCAAGGCTTCAGGCAGGAGGTCAGCTGGTGGCTCTTGGCAGTTGAATGCTGGGACAGAGGCCTCCTTGTCCAAAGGCATCTCCTCATCAGCTAGGTTAACATTCCCCAAAGGCTTCTCTATTCTTCACTGCAGAGCCTCTGGGAAGCACTTGAGCATGGTCTGTAGTAGCAAGAGAGCTGATTCCTAAAAGATGCCAATCTGCTTTCTTTCAGAGGTCGCAAACTTACTCCTCAGGGACAGAGAGATCTGGACAGGATTGCCGGACAGGTAATGGCATTGCATAAGGATAGTGTCTACAGTAGTTTGAACAGAGTGGACATGTCAAGTCTTTAGCAACACCAATGGGATTCCTTGGCCCCCTTAAGAGGGCAGCAAATATTTCTTTCGGCAACCCAGGCTGGGAGTCTGTGTGTCTGTGCCAAAGCACCAGAAAATGCCTCTCAGCACCTTGAGGGGCTCATTTGCAAGTTTCTTTCTTTGCCAGCGTCCAGCCTGGCCTGCGGGTACCTCCAGCAGTGTGCCTGCGTTCTTCATGGAGGTGGGCTAAGTGTACTCTTCCATTTGCCTGCTCATATCTCTCAGACAGACTGTCCTTTTTTCTCTTTTAGGTGGCAGCTGCAAGCAAGAAGCATTAAACTTCTTTTCAGTTTAAGAATAAAGCTGTTTATTTACTGATACAGTGTGGTCTCCCTTTCCTTCGAGGCTCACTCTCATCTCACTCTGCTCCTCCTAAGCTCCAGTTCATTAGTAGCACTGTAGCCTTTGCCATCTTTCTCTGACTTCTCTGTGTAGCCAGGAGGGCCGGAAGCTCAGAAATGGAAAGCGTAGGATGGACACTTGAGGCCAGCTGCATCAAGGGGAGCCTGCCTCTCCCCACAGGCCATTCTGTCTCCCCAGTTCACACCCTGAATTTGGACTGGGATTAAAATATTGCTTCCGATTTATAAGGAACAGTTTTGTAGGCTAAAAAAAAGCTACAAGTTGCATCAGGATGGCCAGTGGGCCCCCCTCGGATGCTCTGGCCACTTGAAGCATGTTTTTCCCTTTGGGCTCTTCCAAATTGGGGGATGCTCCTGCTCATGGTCCCCATTTGGGGCGGGGGGCACAGTGAGTCGCACACTTTGGTGCTTCCCTGCTTCTGTTATCCATGGATCACTCCAGCAGTAGGCAGGATGACTGCCAAAGGTCTTGGAGGCATTGTCTTCCTAATGACAGAGTCTGTGGCACTTCATCATTCATTCAGATTAGCTGCAGTGTTTAATTAGCAGATTAGCAAACTAAAGCTCTACTTGATTGGAGGTCAGCCTTAATTAGAGAGGGCCAGTTGTAAAGGGCTGGGACTGCTGCTCAGGGTGGACTTGTGATTTCTTGGTGCTGTTTGGGTCCCGATGCATTAGTGCAACAAGGCCTGCCAAATATAAAGTGTGAGTTCTTATGCTAATCTTTCAGTAGTACCATGAAAGGGGAGCTATACAGTATTACCAAAAGTGCCATATGCAATTATAATTGATTCCTCAATTAGTTCACAGCCTTATTTCAGAGTCTTCTGTGTTGCTCAGCATGCAAAGCTGGGTTAAGCGCTTGCCAGGGTGGTCCTGATTTGTTTCAGTTCCATCCCAATTGGAAAGCTTTTCTTTTGCCACTAACTTCTGGCGGCCACAAGGCTGGTGTGAGTTGCGCATCCTCAACTAAAGAAAGTGGATGAGAACAGTCCTGGTGTTTCTGGCAGCTACACGGCTTGGCTTTTGGGGGGTGGCACGGAGGCAATTTTTGGAAGAGGCAGCCAATGGCATTACTTTGAGATGGAGATGTTCTCAGACTCCATAATTCAGGCAAATGATGTTTGAGAGATACAGTGGGCAACTTTTCATATTCCTGTGGCGGTGTTAATTTGAAGGGTACTATGGATAGTTGTAAACTAGATTTGAAATAAGAATCTTAGCTGGGAGCAGGCTGCAGCGGGGCTTATTTTATTTTCCCAGCAAGGGCTTGTCTCCTGCAATTCCAAGGCTGTTTTACCTCCCATCATTATTTTCAATGCAACAGTGGAATGTGTTCCTTTAAAGAAAATAAGGTACGCTCAGGTGGAGGCTGGAAGAGTAGTGGGTTAATCCCAAGGGCTTTTGTTTTAATGTTTATAAACAATTTAATGCTCAAGATTTGGGAATAAAAGTGCCACCTCAGCCTTGGCTCCGGCTCATGCAGTCCTCATGCTAATGCGCACTTCATGAATGTCTCTGGAGCTCGGCACTTCACAAACCCAATTAAGGCTTTGCACCGGGGAAATGGGGGGGGGGGGTGTTTGTGTCTGCAATGCTGCCAGAGAGAAGGGGGCTTGGTAGCATCTTTGGGGGTACCTACACAGACTCTAGGCCCAAAGAGCCAACGTTGCTCCCAGGTGACCCACAGATAGGAGTGGTTTTCACTGGGCACCTATTCGCCCGCTCTCTGGCCTCATTTCTGCTCTGTGCGTTTTGGTCGCTGCCTTGATGAAGGGCTGCTGGAGGGCCACTGGTTTACTCTGTCTCAATTTGCCAGTGATGCCAGGATCTGTGCCCTGATCCCGCTGGGTCCCAAAAGTGCTTTTGCCACTCTGTCTAGGAAAAGCTGGCCATGGCTTGAAAGGCGTATTTATTGTTGCTGAGTGGAGCTGAAGGACCATGAAAGGCAAACGCCGCCGTCCCCTCTCCACACTGTCCTTGTGTTACCCAAGGCATTTTTAGAAATGGTTGCATGTCCAAACGGACATCCAGTGGAGACGAGCGAACACTGACACTTTGATGAGTGAACCAAAGCCACACGTTGAGATTAGAAGTTACTGATGCACTGACAAGAGGAATGAATTTCAGTGAAACTGAATGCAAACAGTAGAACACAGAGGCACAAAGCATCAGGTGAAAGAGAGGAAAAGGAAGAAAGAAGCAGCCAAGCTCTCACCGAAGGCAAAGGGAGTTCCTCCCACGTTCACAGCTCCAGCTTTAATTCCTGAGGAAAGTGAGAAGGCTGAAAGGCCATGGAATTGCAGCTAAATCTACTGCGGTCTTCAATAGGGCTACATAGCAGGGCTATGGAAAGGCGGGGGGGGGGATTGCCCAACAGAGATGGAGAAACCTCTGGAGGGTCCAGGAGCCCCTTTGCCCCCAGGACCCACTGTGGCCACACCATCCCCCCCAAAACACATAAAGGCAAATCACACCATTTTGGTCCAGAGAAAGGTTCCAGGCAGAGGGAGGGGTTGCTGATAGAGGACCCCCCATGACCCCCAGAGGCTCCTGGGGAATAGATTATTTTTGGAGGGGGGCTGGAGCATGTGTCCCCTTCTTGTACGAAGGGAGACCTGAGGACCATTGAGGCCGAGGGGGTCTCGCAGGGGCCCTTCCTGGGGCAGGAGGCAGCCTGAGAGGGAGCCAAGCGGTACTGGGGGCAGCAGCCCACAAACAGTAACCCAGAAAATGGCCATGAGGCTTCCTTCCTGGCTCCTTGGGGAGTTGGGGCCCCTAGGCTGCTCTGGGGGAGGGCATAATGGGTCGCCAGGGCCTTGGGTGGCATTTGGGGGGCTCCTCTCCCTTTGGTGGTTGTGTAGAGGGGCAATCTCAGCCATTTGTGCAGCTAGGTGACCGCTGAAGGAAGAGGAGCCCTTGGTCCCCTTGCCCCCTGGCACCCCTGACCCAGAGAGGGGAGGACGGAGCAGGCCGAGGCCGCTGTGCTCCCCACTTGCCAAGGGACTTCAGGGCTCCTCCTGTTCCCCGGGGGCCCATCCTGTGGCCCTGGACCCTCAGGAAGAAGAGGGTGCTGGTGGCTGGGGGTCCAAGGGGGAGCTTTGCCGTGGGGGCCTTGGCACCTGGAGCAGCAGGGTCAAGGCCTCCCCATTCTGGCCCGAGGGCCCACAATTGCCCACCCGGTGGCAGTGCAAGTGTAGCGGCCATTCTGTCTTGGACTGGGACTGACACTGTAGTGCAAAATCACCTGAAATGGGCTGTTAATGCGCCACAGCCTCTCTCCCTGCATCTTTCTTTCGAGAGGCCTCTTATGGAAATAATTAGAGCTGCTAAGAATTGTTAATTCAATGTGCGTAACAGCGGGGGCCTGATAGGCCTTTCGGGGGCCCCACCTGTCACTCCTTTGCCACACATAAAATGGCTTTAAAATGGGGAGATTTACTGCCTTCGAAAGAGAGGAGCATTGCAAATTTTGAAATGGTGCCTCCGATTAGTGCCAGAAACAAAGTAAATGCGTTTTTGATAGTGGCACTGATCTGGAATTGGGATTCGAAAGTGAGGGTGCAGCAGCTGTTGTTTACAACCTTTGGTTGGTGCAACGGGGCTCCCAGGCCCAGATTTGCTACCAAAAGGAGGCACAAGAGCATTTGGAGGGACCCGGTGCCCCCGCCATGCTAGGCCGCTTCAGCTTTAATGCCCCCCATGGAGCTGGGATGGGCCTGTGTCTTTGCCAAGGCAGCAAATACCGCTCTCCTCCCTTCTCTGTGGCTAAATCCTCATTATTTGTGCTGGGAAGGAGGGGTTGGGAACTGGGGGGGGGGTCTTCATTGCCAAGGGGGACATGAGTTGCCCTGAGGCTGCCCATGTGCAAACCAATGCTCTCCGATGTGGCCGACTGCCATCCCACTCCCCCCGTGAACCAGTGTTCCAGGGGCTGGTGCTGTGTTTGTGCCACACTTTATTGTGTTGGCACAGCTTCCTGGAGGTGTTCTGTGGACCTGCAGCTGGTGGACAGCAGATGGCCACTCTGAGTGGCCCATGGGTTCTGGTGGCTGCCTGGAGCCCCGGATCCACACCAGGCAGAGAGTGGTATCCCTGCAGCTGTGTTTGTGCCATGGCTGCTGCCCTGAACTTGTCCTGAGAAGGCGCCCGGAGCCTCCTGATCAGGGACGGCTTTGGAGACCTGCTGGACTGCCAGCAGGGAAGCTCTGCTGCCAGCAGACACAGCAGTAGACATGGCGGCGCCAGCAGAGGCGCCATGCCACTCACCTGTGGCCAGAGAGCCCCTCCAGCCCCTTCCCTGCTGCGCAAGACCCGCCTCCTGCTTTTCAAAAGCCCCCCCCTTTTTTTTTTTTCCACTTGGCTGGCTGGGCCCCTGATTGGATGCTGGAATTTGCCCCCCTACTAACTGCTGATTGGCTGCTTTGCTGGTCCTGTTGTGTGGCTGATGAATCAATCTTCAACCCACCCACCCACCCCGTGGTGGGGGCTGCTTGAAGGCTGAAGCCCCTGTTGAGTGCTGATTGGTGGAGGCGGGAGGTTTATATTTGGAAGAGGGGGTGGGAAGGGAGAGGGAAAGTGTGTGCGTGTGTGCAAGTGACACACAGAGAGGAAGGGTCCTTGGCTGCTGTTTGTGCTGGTTGGACCCATGGAAAGGCCCCCACATGGCTTAGCATGGGTTAGTGGTCCCTTAGGCTGGAGAATGAGTGGCCCTGCAGAAGTTGCTGAACTGCAGCTCCCATCATCCTTGGCCTGATGGGAACTGAGGACCCCTCCTCCCCCAGCCCCATGCACGGAGGGGCAAAGGATCCTCACAAGTGGCCGCCTTGGAAGGTCCTGCCATGATGGCATGGCATGGCATGGCAGGCTGGCATCCTGCAGGTGACTCACAGCTAGTCAGTAGTGAGACAGAACATGGGTAAATCCCATGGATTCAATGGGTTTACTCCATTCAGGATTAACAGCAGGGCTTGTGCCCATAAGTGCTGCTCTTCACACATATGGTTTACACTAGATAATGTTTGTGTGAGAAGGCTGATTGCATTTAGGTTTCTGAGCCTGGGACTCTTTCTCTTCTTCTTCCTCATTTGGTAAAAAAGCAAAGAGTGACCAGAAGGAAGGGAGCGTGAATCTGGGGGTCTGTGCCTCTCCCAAAAGCAGACAGCTGGACAGATGAAGCTGGACCCAACTGGCGGCCCAGATGCATTGTGACGCTAGTGGCCAGGATGATTCCAAAAGCCCCAGAAGAACCAGAACTACAAGCCATAATAATGCAAATGTCCCGTTCCTGTCCTTTTTCTTCACTCGCTTGCCCAAGTACGGCAGCGTTTATACTTGTATCTTGTTTTGCAATGCCCTGATTCCTGCTCCTCACATTCACATTCCTATCATCCGTGTTGTGCAGCTTGGACCTTCCTTCCGCCGCTGAGCAGGTTGACGGCCGGACGTCCTTCTGGCTTGAGTCCACTGGCGTCTTTGCCCCCGTGCCACTCCTGGCTGCCCTCTCCTCCTCCGCAGCAGCCCCTGGAAAGCCACCCGACCTTTTAGATAGACCTAGTTATAGTTTTAGCTCTGAAGTCAATGCCCAGGGTCCCCTTCCTACAGAGGCAGTCTTGTTCGCTTCTCTTCCACCTTACAAATTAAAAGGAAGGCTAACATATCATTGCACCAATCAGCTGAGTTGTCCCAGTTTTGCTGAGAGCCTTTTAGTCATAATCTGCATTCATCTAATGGGCCGTATATCATCTTGGGGATCCCATGCTTCGTGGCGGCGGGCGGCGAGCATGAAATCAGAGAGGGTCAAACCCTCTCCTTGGCAACATCCAAACAGTGTAAATTTGTTCACAGTCCCAGCCTTTGGTTTCAGGGTTGGAGGCCATTCCAAGCGCCGTCTCCAATATTGTGCCGGGGCTGTAATTTGCGCTCTCTGGAGGCCTTCGCTTCCTAGGCACAGAGTTCATAGAGGCCACAGAGAAGGACTGAACTGCTTCCCATGCAGAAGGCATAGGGAAAGACCAATACCATGAGCTTTTAAACGGTAATAAACAAATCCCCATCTGCTCCCCAAGTGCCTCCTCATCTATCCACTCAACCTGCTCTCCTTTTCCTTAAGGTTCTTCTTGGAAGATGAGGAGGAGCTCAGGAATGATGGAAAAGGGAGAGGTGAGGGGGGACCGGGAAGGAGGCGGTCAGTCCAAGGGGTCAGGCTGAGGAAGCGGGAAGGGGTCTGGGCTGGCTGCTTTCCTTCCTTCCTTCCTTCCTTTTGGGAAAGGCTCTGTGCAACAGGTGAGGTGGTTATTCCCCAAGAAGCTGCTGGCAGTCTCTTTCCGACACTTGTACTTCCATCCATTTCCATGTTCTTCTGCCTGGGAGCATGTTCAGCCCTGTTCCTTCCCTCCAGGCCCCCATAGTAATGAAGGCTTTCAGGCCCACTGCACAGAGCCGAAGGAGGGAAGGGAGGGAGCAGGAATTAATAGGGGGAGCTTCAGCTGCGTGAGCCGTGTTGCATTCTTGTTATGGCTTTCTGGAGGAGTGTTTGCAGGAGGGCTGGCAAAGCGGAGGAAGGGGGACTTGCGCTTCTCTGTCCCCATTGTGATCCCTGGGCTGCTGAGCAGCAGAGAGCTTTGGCTGGTGGGTAGCCAAGGCCAGGTCTCTTTCGCGCTCGAAGCTCAACGCCTCCATGGATGGCCCAGGGGCCACAAGCAGCAAGGCTGCCTGGTTCCCATCTGTTCGCCAGCTTTAGTTCCTTTTGTTTTGTTTTGTTTTCCTCTGGCAGGCTTACTCTCAGCGGGTCTTCTGCAATCATTTGATTTCTCTGCTTGGTTCCACTGGTATCCTTGCCTTTCCTCCAAAGAATTAAAGCCTGGCTTTGCATAGCAGCTTAAGGTGCATGCAGGACAGTGACATTTATTCATTTCTTTACTAGGTTTGCCAGTTGCATCTGCAGTTAGTGGATTGTAGCTGAATGTGCACATTTACAAATTAATTTGTGACTGGCCACTCCACCTGAGGAAGCCCAATGGCCCAGCTGAGGCCAGAGTGGCCAGTGTGTTTTGCCCCTTGCTTAGTCTTGTTTTTGGGGGACATTGCAATCCCAAAATGGGGGACAAAGAACAAAAGAGAGCTCCAGAGAGAGCCTTCACTCCATAAACATGCTCCCGTGGTTCTGGGTGCAAGCTCTGGCCATTCTCATGCTGAAAAGGAGGCATGATGGGAGGAGTGGCAGGGTGGCCTAGTGGCTAGTCTTTGCAGGGGATCGTCTCTCTGTCCATCCCTCCCTCCCTCCCTCCCAAAGGGCAGGGCTGCTGGGACTGGGAAGGCAGCTGGTTTTGGGAGCCCTCCCTGCTTGCCTGCCCTGGTTGCCCAGACCAACGGAAGGCACCCTTGGCTTGCTTTCCCAAACTGTTCTTGGTCTTTTCTCTGGATTTATTTTTAATGTTAATTGTTTCAGTATTTTCAAAAGCCAAAAAAAGGGAGGGGGGGCTCTTTATTCGCTGAGTCTCCACTTTTTAATGATGTGAATAGTGATGATGATGATGATGATGGTGATGGTGATGATGGAGCTTTTAAAAATGGCTCATTTCAAATTTTTGGTCAACCCAATTTATCATTTGGCCATCTTTGTGGGTTTCTGCTGTTGGGCAATAATGATGTCGTTTCCCTGGTTCCTCTGAAAGGGAGGCCTCCTGCCCTGTTACCTCTTTATTTGTCTTCCACCATCTTTCCTTCCGTTGGCAAAGCAGAGGTTGGCACCAGCATCAGGACCCCTTCTTGGAAGGATCCACTCAGGCCCCTTCCTGCTGCAGCCAAGCAAGACCTCAGTCCGTCCGTCCATCTGTCCGTCCGTGGGGCCTTTCGTGGAGGAGGGCAGGGGGCATGGGGGCACTCACTCCAGCAGGCCCACCGCATTGCTTTCCTATTTCTGCTTCCCTCTCTGGCATCTGTCGCACTCAGACCCTTGTGCAGAGATGTGAGAAGACAGCGGCATCTCTCCTTCACTTGGCATCAATGGCTCACTCATCAGCATTGCTCTCTCCTCAGGCAGAGAGGAGCTATTTCGGGTGCCATGTTTCCAAAGGCCTGGCCCGCCTTGTCCTTGCACTTGTCACCCCAGTGCCACCAAGGCGTCTCCTCGGCTGATCTGTGTCTTTGGGGCCTGTGACGGCAGAGACTGATGTGCCTTATGAGCGGCTTCCGCTGTGGATCTGCCCAGGGATTCGGTTCCAGAGATAACTGGGTCTGACAGCCAAGACAGCCCACCGAGGCTGCAGAGATGCAGGAGGAGAGAAGGCAGAAGGGGAAAGATGGAGAAGGCAGAAAGAGAGAAGGAGGAGGGAGGAGGAGGAGAAGGGACAGAAGCGCAGAGAATTGGGGATGGCAGGGCCTCCTTCTCCTGGGTCACGTTGAAGGAGTAAGGGAGGCACCTGCCTCGTTCCCGAAAGGTCAGCCAGTGACAATTGCTGGCAGTCTGAAGGCTGCAGAAAGGAGTTAGCAGAAGGGGCAGTGGCCTTGTGTCCAAAAGGAAGAAATGCATGCTGATGGAGCCTATGGGGCTCTTGGTTTAATATTTCAGGCATCTGCTAGGACTAGCCCAGTCCCCAACCTCTGAGACCTAAGGAGAAAGGGGTCTGGCCACCCCCTCTGTGTAGCAAAGTCAGGGGATGTTCTGGGGCACTAGATGGAAGGCTCAGAGGTCCCTTTGCCCTTCTTCCAGGTGCAAGGCTCCAGTACCCTTTGCTCAGCTCCACCTGATGGCCTCTCCCATACGGCTGCCCCTTCGCGCCTCTGCCTCACACTCCACTTTTGGGCAAGGGCTGCCCCTTTGCGCAAGTCCCTGGCTCCCTCTGGCCTTGACCGCCAAAGGCTTGGCCTCCACCTCGGCTGCTTGCGATGACCCCATTCCCGCTGCACTTGGAGGCTGAACCTATGCAGGCCGGATAGTATGTCCTGACCTCGATCCCAGCCCCATTGGAGCACACTATAACACCCTTCTCTTTCTGATATGAAAGCCCTTATTTTTGATGCCAGAGGGCTTTAAGGCAGTTTTTGACTCCTTTGACTTATCCGTCAAAGAAAGCAGAAGGTCTCTTCTCTTTTGACAGTTCCTCCTCAGATTCTTTGCCCTTTCTCAATCTCTCACCAACGGAGATCCTTCTGGCACCACCCTCCCTCTTATCATGCCTCTGGCAGAGACTGATGCTCCCAGCCATCGCTCATGTTCTGCCGGTGGCTGCGAATCCTGCCGCTTTGAGAAGACATGACCTGCTCACTTCCGTTGCACTCTCTCTGGACCGTTGCAGGCTGAGGCTGAGGACGGTGGGCCACAGAGAGGGACCCTGAAGAGGGGCAACCCACCCACCCTCCCTCCATGATGAGACTCTGGTGCTCTTGTTTGGAGGCCAAGGAGTCCAATGATGTTGTTTTAGAAAGAAAAAAGATATACTTTGTGCTCTCCTGGTCTCAGAAATAACATTCATCACTACAGTTGCAGAAAAAGCATTCAAGGAATGCAAGCTCAAGCATCTCTGGGGGCCTTGGGGCTTGTAAATGCTGGCCACACAGTCATTCCCTGACCCTGGTTCCCTGTGAGAACATCTGAATGCAGCCACTGGCCGGCCTTGGGCATCAAATGGCCTTGGGCACAGTCCGATTTTGGAGGCTAAGTAGGGCAAGGCCTGTCATTGTGATCTGCCCGGGGATTCAGTCATTGTGTGGGTGGGATGCTCCAGGTGGGGCTGCCTGAAGAAAAGCTCAAAGGGCCTCAGCTGCCTCCCCCCCCCCAAAAAAAAAACCATAGGCTGCATCTTCCAGGTGGGAAGGAGCCTTCTCTGCTTCAAGGGCTGAAGGGAAAGGAGGAGGAGGCGGCCTCCCCAGACGTCAAGAAAGCAAAGCAGGATAGGGGAGACTTTGCTCCTTGGGTTCCATGTTCTGCTCTAGCATTGGAAGGCCTATTGGGAAGCCCAGTGGAACCAGAAGGAAGGCAAGGACCACCACACACACCCTCCATTAGTCACCAGGAAAGAGTTTCCACCCGCACCCAGTTTATACATTTGCATCCCTGGCTTTGGCGCTCTGTCAGTGCCCAGGGAGCAGTCGTTTGGTTGGTGAAAGATCTGTGAGAGAGGAGAGCAACCGCACACAAACACAAATGCACAACCAAAACAGTTCCCCAAATAAGAGCACAGGCACACAGGGCCTGCAGAGAGGTGGCAAACATCGGCTCTTGGAAAATGGTTATCCTCTGGCTCATTACTCTGGGCATGGTGTGCTGTGTCCTGTTGTTGCCTTACGTGCACACAGTGCCACCATACAAGTGCCAGTAGCTCATGGCATGCGTCTCTTCAGCTCCCATGTCCTGGGGCTGGGCTTGCTTTGTGTTTTCTCCATCCTTTCCTCCCACAGGCTCGGCCTCCCTGGCATCACGTCTTACTTGGGGAGGGCGGCCAGCCTTTGGTTTATGGAGCTTTAGGAATGCAAACCAGGTCCTTTTTACAAGGACGCTTCTGGCCCCTACCTTCCCACAATTCTGTCCTGTAAATTTTATTGACAAAGAGGAGGAGAAGCAGCGTCAGCTAGATTTAGATGGGCCACAGTCAGGCACTCTCAGGGCAGGTGGATGCTTTGGAGAAGATGGAAGGAGGGAGGGAGGCATCGCGCAACAAGGCTGCCTGGTTGGCCTCAATGTTAGGAGGAAGAAGAGGAGGAGGAGGTAGTGGTTTCCTTCCTCTTGCAGCCTCCTTGCCTCCAGGGTCGGAGGTTGCTGTTTTTTCAGGCTGCTGGGTGTGGGAGGCAGGGAGGACCCCCAAGCCTAGGCTGGGAGAAAGGAAGTCCCCCTCCCGAAATGACCAGACAGAAGTGGATCCCCAAGACCCCTGTCTTATTGGAATGATCAGCTAGAAGCAATTCCTTTTGTGGTCACTGCCTTCAGATGGAGGAGTCGACTGTTTTAGTGGAACATATTATGTTTTTAATTATTCTATAAAACATACCTGTAAGTGGCCTAAATACCCCAAAGGTGCCAGAACCCCTCTGAGTCAGCCCTGGCTAGTCCTTGGATGGGAGGCCCCCAATGGGTCCCAGGTGCTGTTTGCTCCCCTCCAAGGAAGGAACTGGCAAAGCCACCTTGGTCCCAGAGGATTCCTTGCTTGGGAAATTAATTGGGTCTCCACAAGTCACAGGTCACTAGAAGGTGCAAGACCCACAGAGAGACGTGGCCAAAGCTGAGAGCAACTTGCCTGCCGCTGTTGAGCCCACCCACCTTAACCTGCCCGATTCCTATTCCCTCCCCAAATGAAAAGGGTTTGGCTGCTTTTCTGACTTTGCCTCACCTTAGGCTCCCGCTTTCCATGCATTTCTTAAATCCTCTTCATCCTGCTCCTTTAAAGTGTGTGAGTGCTGTATGCAGAGAGGTCTCCCCGTCTCCTTTTGGGGCTTCTGCAGTGGAGAGGGTTGCGTCCCATTATCTCGCCAGGCCTAAAATCTGCATGATAAGCCTCCTCCATCCACAGGGGTCTCCCGGGAAGCCCTGAGCCGCGGGGGAAGCTAGAGGCACGGGAGACCTGCCCTTTGAGGCACAGCCCACCGGGAAGTGTTAGTTTGCCTACCTAAGCCCCAGGGCGGGTTGATTTAAATCAAGGCAGTTTTGAATAAATTATTTAAATCACGAAGAAAACAGGGCAATTTGAATAATTGATTTAAATCGCATTTCCAGCTTTTGAATCCACTTATTTACTGAGCCAGCAGGCGTATTAATTGCTGGGTATAACAGTTTAAATGTGTCTGTTTGTGACAGAGCTGGTGCGTAATTCAAAACCCTTGGTCCTGGAGCCAGAGTGCCCTTTGCATTGCAGAACTTCAGCTTGCTTAGCAAAGCCATTGTGAAACCAAAAACCTCCTCTTTGGCTCCCTGCGTTCACCTGTAAGGGCACCAAGCAAGGTCACAGATGGGCAGATGGGATGAGAAATCTCAGCAGTCATCATTTCCACCGTAACAACAAGTGTGTGGTCCTGGATCTTGTGGCCCAGTCAATGGGCCTTGGGGCTGGTTCTGGACTGGCAGAGCCCAGGCCATGGAAAGCCACAGGAACGTGTGGCAGTAGTTTCCAGCCCCACTGAGAGATGCAACGGGCTGAACCTGGCCAGGAGGCTCCGCATGCAGAGAAGGAGCACCCCACACTCACCAGGGCCCCCTCCCCATTTGGCACGGGGAGCTTAGCTCAGAGGGGAGCCCAGGGGCCCTGTCACACGCACCAGCCGCCACCAGGCATCCTGGGATTTGCAGTCAGGATTTGTATGGCATTTCACCTCTTCTCAGACTGCCCTCCTCAGCAAACACTACCAGGGCCAGAGCAAAACCCCTTGAGAAACTATACTGGGTTCTGCCAAGCAAAGCACCCGCCTGGCCCGCACCTAGCAGCCCCTTCTTGCCCTTCTGGGCAAAATCCCTGCCTCTCTCAGGGAGCAAAGCCTGGAAGGCCGAGTGGCGAGCGTCCGCCCGCTTCCGCTCCTGCCGCCTCCAGGCCTTGTGGCACCGAGGAGAAATGCCCACCTTGGCACCGTGACTGCCAGCCCTCCGCAGTGCTCTCTGAGCTGGCGGTTGGGTGAAAAGTCAATGGATCCAGGGCAGGACCAGAAACACAGATGGCTCTCCAGCTGTTTGTTTCTGCATTTGTTTGTTTGTTTATCTTACTTATATCTTGCAGTTTTCCCAGTACTGGATTTAAGTCAGCTCACAACAATATTACAAACAGGTACAGAGAAAACAGATAAAGCAGGCACTGTTTGTTTGTTTTTAAAAGAGATAAAACATTGCAATGCTAAAACAAAATTAAACCAAGGTGGAGGTAAAAAGCAATGATAAAACATCAGTGGAAAAAGAAGAAATGTGTGTCGGGGTCTCAGCCCCTGAGAAGCCCCTTCCTCCACCACCAGTCCCTTGCTCTCCCCCGGCCTCAGCAGGAAGGCCTTTGTCCTCTCTAGGAAGGATGGAAGGAGGGACCGACTGCCTCTCCTCCTGCCTCAGGGAGCCAGAGGCCTGGGACGGCTACCCAGGGGGCAGCCAGGGCAGCTGGAGGCTCATGGCTTGGGTGAGGGGCACTATTTCTGTTTTGGGACTGGCGGGCGGCAGCTAATGTAATATTGGGACAGTTGAGGGTGATATGCATTGGCTGTGTCCGGTACCAGCCTGAAAGCCTTTGGCTACCGCTTGCCCAGGCCGGCCGGAGCCCCTGATGGGGAGAAGGGAAGGGGGGCGGTGGGGTGGGGTCACACAAAGTCCCTCTGTTGCAGCAACTTTTGCTATTGAAAGGAGGAGGCTTGGATTGTAACAAAAGAGAGTCTTTATTCGTAGATTTGGTTGCAAGCGAGAAGCAGCCTCATCTGCTCAGGCAGGAAAACGAGGGGCTGAAAGCACCTGTCCACATGCAGGAGGCCTTATGCCTTGCCAAGCAGAGCTACAGAAGCAGAAGTGCAGCCAATTGGCTAATCCAAATTAAACTGCACCTCCCATTTCTCGACCTACTTCTGACATCACTACAGTCCTACTGAGCATGTCCCAAAAGGTGGACCTTGATTATAATACCGGTGTCCACCCCTCGGGTCTAAAAAGGGGATATTATCATGCAGCTTAATAATCCGTGGTGCACTAAAAGGTCAACTCCTGTGGCCAACCCCCTACTTTCTTCTGATTCTAACTGCTTCCGTTTCTGTAAGGCACTGAGTCTGACCATGAGTCTACGCTTGGTTCCCATTTGTAGCTAAATTTGCTACCTTGGCAAAGTATTTCCTGTCATTATCACTATCTACCTGTACTGCCTTTTGCAAACCTCAGTGATGCCTTTATTTTCTATCTTGACTCTTGCGAACGTTTCAGAAAGCGGCATTATTACAGCCTTTGGGCCCTTTTCTTCCTCTCCCTGCCCCATCTGTAAAAGGGGAATTAAGATCATCTGCTTTGCAGAAGGTGAGCAGCGTTCGAATTTTAAAGCACTTTGTGTTTTCCAAGTGTTACATTAATGATTTAAAATAACAACTTTACTTTGAAAATGTACCGGCAGGTAATTAAGTGTCATGAAGGTTTGCAACATCATGACAGCAACATCTCCAGGGTCCAGCATCTCTGGTCCCTGCTCAACTCACTTGAACATCCTCCGGCTGTCCGGCCTGGCAGTCCGCTCCCAAAGGGATGGGGGCTCAGGCCAAGACCTTCTCTGCCGGCTGCCCAGGACGCTGAACCCCAAAGTGGTTTGAGGGTCCCCCATTCAGTTTTGCCGGTTGCCCCGTGGGGGGAATCCAGAGGGTGTGACTTCCCACCTGCCTTTCCACCTGAGATACGGGCCTGGAATCTGTCCCAAGGGCCATGAACCAGGTGAGGTCCCAGGCCGCCAGGCATGATTCCTGCTCTGGGTGCCAGGAGGCAAAAGAAGGCTGTGGGGAAAGGTCTGGGGGTCCAAAGCCTCTGGTGGCAGCAGAGGAGGGAGCAGAGCGGAGAGTTGCTCCAAGCCTGACGCCTTTCCCTTCTCTGGTGCCATGCTGCTGCCCTTGCCTCCGCTGTGCGCAGCCTCTGCTGCCGCAGAACCAGAGAGGAAGGGCTCTGGCTCATCACGCCTGAAATACAGGAAACAAGACACAAAAAACGCCACACCAAAACAAACAAACAAAAGAGACAAGATGGATGTCAGTGGAGGTTTCTTTTTGTGTTGCTCATGGGCTTTGCCTTCCATTTCCTGGAGATTGAGACCCTTTCCCTCCCAGGACTCTCTCTCTCGGCCAAGGAGGAATGGCCTCTGCTCACACAGGTCCCCCTCCGTACCATCTTCACTGAGAGCAAATATCACAACAACACCCTCTTGACACAATTTAGACCAAAGACTCCAACATCATACCCCCCCCCCCCTTTGCCTGATGAAGAATCCAGTAGAGCTTCAAAGGCTTTCAACATGTATTTTGTGCATTTGGGTTGGCCAGTAAAGGGATCTCTCTTTTGTGGATTTTGGAAGCTATTGTACTTTTGTGAAATACAGCTCAGTGTATGTGAGTGAGAGAGAAAGAGAGAGAGATAGCGGGACAGAAAATATCAGATCTGTAAAGCCTCAAAAGACATATCACTGCTCCCAGGCAAAATGGTTAAAAAATGGCTCAGACATGCAGCAAGCTGGATAGATTCAGGTAAGATGCCAGACCCCATTTATTTCATGGCCTGGCCATTGGACCAGAGTGAAGCAACCCTCTCTGGCCTGGTCAGTTCGGAAGGGGAAGGGCAAGATGTCTCCCGGCTCTTCAGCCCAGAGGGGCAGGGCCTGGGCCTCAGAGTCACCGAGAAGTCCTGGTCCGTCACTTAAGTCCTGGCACTGCGCCGTCTGCTTTGCTGTTGTGATGAGTCTTGTTAGCAATTCAGACTTATGGAAGCCCTATCATAAAGTTTTCTTGGCGAGAGCCATTCTGAGCTGGTTTGCCACCGTTGCCTTCCTGTGAGGCTGAGAGAGTGGGACTTGGTCAAGTCACCCAGAGAGTTTCGAAGCCTGGCTTCCTGGAGCCCTAGTCCAGCACTCAACCCATGACCCCGCATTGGTCGCCAATGGAGGGTTATCTGAGTGCTTCTGGGTAAAGTGCATGCGTAATACGTTTTACTGTCTGTGGCGTCGGTGGCATTTTTGCCCTGTGACTGCTTCTGAAGTTTAGCTCTTGTGATTTGTGTTATTAGCAAATGCCCTGGAAATAAATGCTTCTGCTGGACCCAGGGATTTCGTTCTTTCTTTTTTAAAAACATCACTTGTGTTGGAGTTTTGTCATATTGTGTTTTATTGGATTTCACAAATGTACACGGCCCATTGCCTGTGGCTGGCAAATCTGTTTTATAAGGCACCTACTAAATCTAAGTAAGCAAATCAACCACTAATTCACATTTGGGGGGCTGGAACGGAGCCTGGCTGCTGGGCCTGCGCTGCCGCCTTGGCCCTCTCTCGGTGCTCTTTCCTCAGGCATCTGCTGCTGTGCATCTGTGTGTGCATGTGGGCAAGTGTACCCTCTGGGTGCCTTGCCCTTGGTCATCTCAGCCTGGCCAAGACCCAGCAGCTCCTCCACAGGCTTAGGAAATAATGGTTCAGCAATGAGGGCATCCAAAGGAGGGCAGCTCCAAGATTACTTCTGAAACCTCCCACCGTCCCATGTGGGAATGGGCACTCCGTGGGGCATGGCCATACTGGGCCGAACCCTTCCAAAGTGGCCTGGGGCTGCACTACATTGGCGCAGTGGATTGCAGCGGAGGAGGACAGAGAAGCGCGCTCCTGGCGTTTCTCTCTCTTCGTGGCAGCATGGCCTCTCTTGCCTCTGGGGCTAGGACTGCGCTGCCCACCTTTCCTCTCTCTCTCTCTCTCTCTGCTGCAGCGTTTGCCACATTTCGTGGCTGCGTTTCTGCCTGTCTTGCCGTTCCGAGAGACCCAGCAGTTAAAAGGCAAGAGCTCCACAGTGTTGGCTGTATTGATCCCGTTTTGTAGCCCACAAATAGGGTTTAGGAACAAGTGTTGCAAGAATGGCAAAGCTTTGCTCACGGATTGCCTTTTTGGTCCATCAATCATCTGTCACTCATCAGTTAATGGAGCCCAAATGGGGGCCTGCCACTGTTTTTGGGAAGGGGGGGTCACCCCTGGTTTCACCACAGTTTGGGGATAGTGATGGGAAGCAGCTGTGGGAAAATATGCTGGAGGTGGCCAAATAAAAATGTCTGCCTGAAAAACTGCCAATTCTGTTGGTAGAAGGTGTAAACCTGGTGTTTAAATTGTTTAACTGTTCAAATGCTGCTGCTGCTGCTGCTGCTGCTGCCGGAACAAGGCTTCTTGTATGGCTTTGAAACAGAGCGGGAACATCATGGAAAGCCATTGTTTCCCCCCTTCTCCACACACACAACCTACACAACCCACAAAGGTCCCTGTGTCTTCAGACTATGCCAGCCAAATACTGGGGAAGGAGAAGGGAGGAGAGGGGAGGGAGCCAGGGAGACAGCCTTCTCCTCCAAGGCCAGGAAGAGGAAGGCAGCCCTGGCTGCTCAGTGGGGCTGGGCTGCCTCTCCCTCCCTTCAGACAGAAACCTGGCCTCCAGCTAACAGTGGTATCTCTGCCAGTTTTGCCCTCGCTCTGCCCAAAGGCTTCCCCTCCCACTGATCCCCACAACCTCTTTGTGGGGCAGGTCAGCCAAGAGGAAGCGGGGAACTGGCCCAGGCTCACCCAGTGAGTTTCATGGCCTGGTGCTCTCCCACTGTGCCTGATACCCGCAGGGCACCTTGTGTGGGATGCCAGCCGCAAAGAGCAGACCTCATGCGGCCCCCTTCCCATTGCCACCAGACAGGGCCCTGAAGGCCTGGCACACGCCAGTCCTGGGCTGGGTCCAGGCCCCAAAGCCTCCAGACCCTGACTGCGGGGTCCCCTGGCACAAGGGCCGAGTGTGTGGGTGAGTCTGGGTGGGCGCAGGCCCCGCAGTGCCCTTCCTGTGCGTGTCCCGCGGGGTCCCTCCCTTCCCAGTCGCCAGAACTGCTTAACAACCAGAGGGAGAGCTTTTACTGCCCAGGCATTCAATGCTTTTTGGCTAATGGTTGCAAATAGTAACCAATGGTGGCTAAAGCAGCATTAAAGAGGAATAATACTGATGATGATGGGGGGGGCATCTCCTTCCCGAGGGCTCCTGAGGCCCAGGGACGAGAAGGGGGCCTTCGTCCCCGGTGTGGGGCCAGAAGAGGGCACCAGGCCACCGTGGGGCGGGCAGCACCCGGAAGCTGCCCACCCGGAAGCCCAGGGGTGCCGCTGGGGGCTCAGTAGCTAACCCTCCTCCCTCTGTGGGCCAGAGCAGAGAGAGGAGGCAGGGCAAGTGGGCCAGGGCCAGGGGAGGCAGCAAGAGGCAGCAGCGCTGTGCAGCCGGATGCCCGCTTTGGGAGGGGAGAGTAGTGTCTGAGGGAAGAAGCCATGCTGCCCCAGCCTCCTCCTCTGGAGGCATCCAGGGCACGGAGGGTCTTCTTGACAAGCTGGAAGGGGCCCAGAGAAGAGCAGCCCAGATGGTCAAAGTCAGAGCCTTAGGGGAGGAGGGCAACTGGCCTGGGCCCCTTGAAGCAGCTGCCCCGAGTGCAGGCGGCGCCAGAAAGCCCTCCGTGGCTCAGGCCCAGGCTCCTTGGCCAGTCTCCCGAGAGAAGGCCTTCCAGGCCCAGAGGACGTGGGGCAGAAAGGGGCCTCTTCGCTGGCAGACAGCCCCCCGGACTCTGGGACCCCCCCCCCCGGATGGCCTTCAGTTCCGGCGGCTGCCTTGTTGGAAGCGGCGGGTCTTGAAGCGCCGCCGTCGGCTCTTTCCCGCGTGTCCTTGTCGGAAGGATCTCGGAGTTGCCTCCTCTTTTGAAGGCAGGTTTTCAAAGGAGGGCTTATTTTCCCTTGGCAGCTCCTCCTCGAAGTCCCCGTTGAGGGGCTTGGGATTTACTGGGGCCATAGCCGCCTTCCTCCCCAAATGGGCTTCTTGAGCCTGGAGGGGGGAAGGCCCTCTTTCGAGGCCCAAGGAGAAAGCGCCCAGGCAGGCAGGCAGGCAGGCAGGCAGGCAGGGAAGGGCCCCGAGGAGGAGGAGGAAGCCGCGAAGAAGGGGCCAAACCCGGAGCAGGAGGCCGGCTGAAGCCAGGAAGGAGGCGCCAAGGCAGGGTCCCGGAGCCGGGGCCAGAAGGACGGAGGACGAGCAGCTGGAGGCTGAGGCGGCCCTGGCCAGGAGGGACCCCGAGGGCCCCTGGACGCGGAGCGGGGCCTGGGCTCAAGGGGCCCAAGGGCCGAGAGCAGCCGCAGTCCCCGCCGGGAGCCCCTGGCTTCTGAGCCCGGCGGGAGGCAGGGAGGAGGGAGGCCCTAGTCGCCACCAGAGGCCCAAGGCCTGGCCTTCCCTCCCTGGCGCTGAAGGGCCGGCGGCGAGAGACCAGAGCAGGCCCCGCCCCTGGCCCCGCCCTCCCCGCATCTCATTAGCATAGATGAAGGCCGGCGGCGGCGGCGGCGGCGGCGGAGGCAGCAGCAGCAGCAGCAGCATCTTCCGCGCAGGAGCCCAGCCGAGAGCAGCGGAGGCGAGGATGGCCAGGGCCGGGGCTCTGCGGCGGAGGCTGCGGGGGGACCGGGGGGACCGGGAGGAGCCGAGGAGGAGGAGGAGGCCGAGGACGGCTGGCGGCTGGCCCTGGGCGGCGGCGGCGGGGCTCTGGCTGCTCTTCGTGGCCGAAGCAGGAGGAGCAGGAGGAGGCGGTGAGTCCGCGGCGGAGGGGGGGCCCAGGAGCAGAAGAAGGGGCCCGGGGCATCCCTCCTCCCTCCCTCCCTCCCTCCCTCCCTCGGAGACTGCGGCGGAGCGCTTTGTTCGGGGCCGCCTTGGCCTCCCCTTCCCCGGCCGCGCAGCCCCTCCGCCCCGCTTCCCGCCCCGCTCTCCTTCCCTCCAAAAGGGTCTCTCCCGCCCCTTCCCCCCCCAGAGAGAGCCCTCGGCCGGTTCAAGGGGAAGATGGCGCCCTCCGCCCCCCGAAGGCCCCCCGAGGAAGCAGCCGAGAGAGAGAGAGAGAGAGAAGGAAGAAGCGGGGGGGGGGGGTGAGAGATACAGACCCCTCCCGGCCCTTCTGCGGGTCCTTCGGGGGCTTTGGGGTCAAGGCCTCTCTTCTCCCCCCGAACACCTTGCCAAGGAAGGTCAGAGCCCCCTCCTTCCCTCCCCGCCCCCCGAAGCCCCTGGAAGGCTGCCTTTGCCGGGGCTGGGGGGTGGGCTGAGGCCCTGCCTTCGGGGGGCACACTGTGAAGGCCTCCCCAGCCCCCCTCAGCTGCTCCTGACGGAGCCCCAGTTCGCAGAGAGTTCGGTCTGTGGGGGGCCTTTAGGCCCAAGATCCCCCCGGAGCCCCCGCAGGGAAGTCCTCCGCAGCTGAGGCGCTGCCTCGGGCTCGGAGCCGAGAACAGGGGCCCAGGAGGGAGGGAGGGCCGGCGTAGGGGCCTTCAGGGCTGAGCGGGGGAAGGAGTGGGGGTCCCCCGGGGCCAGCCGGCTTAGTTTCAGGCCAGGCGCTGCCCCTCCGGCGGTGCCCCTTTTGCCCTCGATGTCGCTCTCTGTGGGTTCCTGTGGCTGTCCGGCCTGAAGCTGTTGGGTTTCTCTTTGGGGCAAGCGCCTGGCCCAGAGGCCTTCCTGGAAGAGGGCTTGTCAGCAGGGGAAGGGACTCTGTCCATGGCCAGGGGCACTCTGTGCCAGGCGGGACTGGGGCTAAGCTGGGCAACCTCCTTCCCTTGGCAAAGCTGCATTCCTCCCCCTGCGCTCCCCCTTTCCTTCTTCTTCCTCGAATCGAGGGCTCTTGGCTTCTCAGAGGATCCTTTCCCAAAGAAAGGGCTCTCTCTGGGATGATGGCCGGGTCTGGAGCCAAGGCTTCCTGGGGTTCCTCTCAAGCGCTGAGGGTCCGAAGCCTGGCGTTGGGGGGGGGGCAGGCGATGCCCATATGTTGCCCTCTGGGGCTCTGGAGGAGGAAGGGCCCCAGAAGGACCCAGCCCCCGAGAGAGCGGCGCTGCCCAGGGCTGCAAAGGCAGCTTGGAGACAAAGGAGGCCCCTCGGCTGCTGTCCTCAAATGGGTCATCGATGGACGCCTTCAAGCTCCCATTCAGTTGCTGCAACTCCCTGCCATGGGAACAGGCTCCCGAAGCCCCAGTCAAAGGCATCGCGCTCTCTCTCTCTCTCTCTCTCTCTCTCTCTCTGTTTTTGTGCAGTCCCTGCAACTGGGCCCTTTTATGCAAAGCAGGCTTACAAAACACTTTCTCTCTCTGATGCCAGAATTAATTGTCGGCAGAGAGGGCCCTTTTTAAAAGAGCAGCGTGGCTTCTTGGAAGCTGGGGCCCTGGGCCTCTCTCTCTCTCTGGGCGCAGGCCTGTGGGGAGAGGGCCCTGGAGCACGTGCAGAGTGTCCCTCCCTCGCGTCTGTTGGCTTTACTCTAGGGAAAGAGGGGTCTTCCTCCGGCCTCTTTGGGCATTTGGTGTTCTTTGGCTGCCTTTGTGCCAGATCCACCTCTGTGAGGGACCCAGGTTGGGGGCATGCGCTTGTTGTGGTTGTGTTGTGGCAGCCCTCAGGTGGCCCTATCCTGTGGCTTTCTCGGCAAGATTTGCTTGCCCTCCCCTGAGGCTGAGAGCGTGTGACGCATGGCCCAAGGTCAGCCAGTGGGTTTCATGGTTGAGCTGGGAATTAAACCTTGGCCACCAGAGTCTCAGTTCGACATTCAAACCATTAGGCCTCGCTTCCTCTCCGAGGCTGCTCTAGGGTGGGAGGGCAAAGATTTTGCGTCCCTTGGGACCAAACGCCCCATGCAGCATAGCTGACAGTAAGGGATGTTGGGAGCTGAAGTCCGGAACAATCTGGAAGGGGGCTGTCGATGGCCCAAGGCCCAGTTTGGGCAAAGGGTCAGGCCCCAGGCCCCCCTCCCATGCCAGGAAAAGCAGGTCACTTGTGGCCCAGCGGAGACCTAAAGGGCCGGCTCTGCGCTGGGCGTTGCGGGGGATTTGGCTTCAATGGCAGCACCGCCGCAGCCGCTGTTCTCTTTGTCCCTGTGTCCTTGTTGCTGTGACTGCCTCTCTCTCTCCTCCTTGCTTTGTGAGGAAGAGGAAGAGGAGGAGGAGGACTGGCTTGGTGCTTTGCAGCCTGCAAGTAAAGTGGTGCCAAAAGGTAGTGAGTGCCCTGTTTGCCAGGTAGTCCACTTCTGTTGTCCTCCGTGTGTTTTTTTTGGGGGGGTCCCTCTGGCATTCTCCCCTTTGAGTGCGTGTGTGTGTGTGTGGGGGGGAGCTAGTTGGGGCCAGGCCAGAGGCTGAGTGCCAGGGCTTCTGGGTGCCCGTTGTCCCCTTCCAGAAGGGGCTGGCAGTGCCAGCGAGGGGCCTTGAATGGCGCAGGCGGTGGAGGTGGCCTTCAGACATCCTGTGGTTCACCTCTCCCTCATTTTTGACAGAGAGGGGCTCCTGCCACGGCTCCCTCCCCCTCAGCCCCATTACACAGGTTGGGCACTTGAGGCAACCAGGGGCCTTGCCGCCTCAGAGCCAAGCCTGGGCCCCGGGGCCCCTAGTGCTGCTGGTGAGAGGAGCCAGAGGGAGGCAGCAGGCATTTGGGAGGCCAGCAGGACCTCCTCTGCTCCTCCCCTCCCAGCCCTCGCCAGGCAGAGCGCAAGAGATGAAGTGTGAACAGAATGGGGATGGGATCGCTGGACGGTCCGAGCCAAGGCTTTTCAGCTCTTGGGCCAACAGTGTGCTCTAAACCCAGGTCAGGGCAGGGTACAAGGCAGCCTGGCGCTCATCAGGTGATTTGGGTGACCGCTCCCATCAGCCCCAGCCAAGGTAGCTAATTGTCAGGGTGTGTTAGTTTTAGGTCCAGTGGTGGGAGATAGGTGGGTCGGAGGCAAACGCTGACCTTGGCCCCCGAACCCTCTCTGGCTTTGTTGGCATTGCCTTCCTTGCAAAGTTGGTGTAGAGACGGCGTGGACCAGGCGAGGGAGAGCCGTCCTTGCTGGGCAGAAGAGAAGGCTCAGGTCAGACTTTGTTGAATTGTGACTCCCATCAGCCAGTGAGGAGGAGTGGTGGGAACTGCAGTCAGAAATCATAGGCTGGGGACTGATGTGATATAGATTTTTAAAAAAATAGTCCCTTTTCCTTGGGGACATGGCCTGGCATTTAAAGTGACCCCACAGCAGAGGCTGGGAAGTTTCCTCTTGTCTTGGACTGCCACTCCTACAATCCACTGTTCATGGGAGGTGGGGGTCATTCTGGGAGACATAGACCAACAGGAGGGGGGCACTCCTGGAGCCCATTGGCGTCTGGTGCCCTTCTAAGCCCACCCTCCATCCTCTGGGCCCTCATCATCTGCTCATTCCTTGCTCTTTGACAGAGGTGGTCCTTCTGGCCAGTGTCTGTTGGCGGCCGGCCAGCTGGGCCACAGAGCATCTCTGGCCCCAGACAGGTGCACCCACACACAGGGCCTTGGCCGCCACTGCAGGAACTGAGCAACGGTGAGGATGGGAATAGTGAGCGGTTGGGCACCAGGACCCAAGTGCGAGGAGGGGGCTGGTGGGCAGTCAGCCGGGCGCAGTGCTTGGGGCTGCTTCGCATGCAGCTCATGCTCGCCTCTCGCCTTCCATTCAGAAAATAAAAAAACCCTCTCGGAACGGATTGGCACCACGTGGGACAGGAATTGGGATTCGCCGCCGAAGGTCGCCTGCCCGGGGAAGAAGGTTCTGGGGCCTGTTTTTCTGCTGCCAAAGGCCTCGTCCATGGGGAGGAAAGCCATCTGTCCATCCGCCGTCTGCCTTCCTGGATGTGTGCAGCTCACCCCATGGCTTCTCCCTTTCAGGCCGTGCCCCCTCCCTCCCCCCATCCAGCCTCTGTGTCAAGGATATCCAGTCAGAATTAATTATTCAAGTTAATTAAGCTGATTCACATGTACTTAATTTTGCATAATCGTTTCATCTTCCGACATTCTGGATTTCAGAAGGGTTTCTGGTGGTGGTTGTTTTGAAGCGGGGGGTGGTTAAAGGGAGGGTGAGGATGGAGCCTAGATCAGAGGAGTCTATGGGGGTCTGCCTTGCTTTTTGCCTTCAGCTGGTGGGGGGGCAGAAGGAGCGAAGGGGTGAAGGAGGGAACGTTGAGGTGACATTTGCCTCCTCAGAGCAACTACAGCTCAGTGCTTGGGCGGCCAGTACAAAACCATCCTCTGCGTTGGGTTCGGGTTTCTGGCGTGGCTCTTGGACTGCGCTGGCAGGGATCGGCAAAGGGCACTGAGCCCAAGAGAGGACCCTGGCACCGATGGATTCCTTTTTGGCCTTCGCTTGTTGTTGTTAAGCAACTGGGAAATTGTAGAAATAATAATAATAATAATAATAATAATAATAATAATAATAATACATTTCTTACCCACCTCTCCCCTTCGGTCAAGGCAGGGAGCAACAACAGGTAGCATCAGTTAAAAACACATAAACCAGTTAAAACACAAAACATCAATTTAAAAGAACAAACAAGATCACTACATATTCAAAAATTCATAATTAAACATTCACAATTTAACAGTCCTCTGGATAGGCTTGCCAGAGGAGTCTGTTTTTAAATTCGGACAGTGCATTCATTCTGTAGTTGAGGGGCTGCCAAGAAGAAGGCCTTTTCGCTGGCGGTTGCCAGCCTCGTCCTGGCTGATGGGGATAAATGGCCGCCAGAGGACCTGAGCGTATGGACTGGGTTATATGGGACAAGGCTACTCCACAGGTAACCTGGACCCAAACCATATTACCTTGCCAGAAACAAATTGGCAGCCAGTGGAGTGATTTTAATATTGGTGCAATATGATCGCTCCTGGATGTCCCAGGAACCCATCTGGCTGCTGTGTTTTGAACTAGTGGAAGTTTCTGAACTTGATACAGCAGTAGCGCAATGTACAGCACATTACAGAAGTCCAGCCTTGAGGTTACCAGGCATGCACTGCCATCTTTAGGTCCTCTGTCTAGGAAGGGGCCCAGCTGGTGTAACAGCCAAAGATGATAGGAAGCAGTCCTGGCCATCACAGCTATTTGAGCTGTCATTTGGAGCAACCGGTCCAGATCCAGAAGCACCTCAAGCTGTGAACGCAGCCCTTCAGGGAGTGTAACTTCCAGTGTCCACTGGGCGATCCTAGCCTGGGAACAGTTACTGCACCTTCCAAGATGCATGAGACGTGGATTGCTGAAGGCAGAGCTTTCCTCTGCCCCCCTTCACCCCGAAGTCCTTTTGGCTCTGCCTCCCAGGCCTTCCTGAACTGTGAACATATTGCAAGATTTGGCAGTGTCACAGAGACCAGAATAGCACAACGTCTGCTCCTGTTGTCGTCCTTGTCGCCACTTAGCGCTTGTGGCCTCACCTGAATCCTGCCTTGCAAAACGCTTTTTCGGGGGAGGTCATTAAACTGGGCCAGGAAGTCGATAAAGTGAGTGGCTGGTTTCACCCTCTTGGGTTTTCATGAGGGCTGCCTTTTCACCTTGATGTGGAAGCCAAGCCTCCCCTCTGGACCAGTGGCTGAACGGGCTGCAGCCAGGGTGGCCTTTCTGTCCACAAAGGACGTCTGCCAAAAACGATCCCAGAGCTGTTTCTCTCCTCCCATAAGGGTGATGGTTGCACACCTAAACGTGGGGGAGATCCCCTGCTCAGACTCCTCCTGGGGAGCTCCACCGAGATCCTGAGATTCCTCTCTGGGTGCAGAGAGCATGTGCCACCCTTTGCTCCTTGCCCTGGGAACTCCAGCAGTCTTCCCATCCTCTCATGGTCACCAAGCCCCCTGCTCCCCAAAAGGCAGGGTCCTGGCTGCCCTGCCCTCTGAGCCCCATATTCCCTCTGGGGCCAGAGTCTCAGTTACCAAACACTTCTGGTAGGAAGCTAGGCTGTGCCAAATGCCCTTCTTCCATGGTGGTGAAGCTGCGGTGGCTTCTCCAGCCTCAGGGCAGGAAGGCAGACTCCTCTTCAAGGAGCTCCTGAGGTTGATATGGTGCCTGTGGAATAGAAGAGATGACCTCCTCAGGGGCCTGTGCTGGGGGTGGTGCTAAGAGAAGGTGTCTTGTGGCCAATTCTGTTCCTGCCGTCTTCCCTGCCAGGTCTGCCAATCTGTCATCATCCAGATATTAAAGGAGAGCATTAATGAAGCTCAAGGGAGCCAAAGAGGCCATCAGGCTTCCAGGGCAGCCAGCACTGTCTGCCCATGTTGCGCTGGTGTGTGAGAGTGATGGAAGGAGCCCTCCCCTGGGCACAGTGCCACTCTCTCCCCCCTCCTGGCCTCCCTTCTGCCACCTTCTGCAAAGGTGCCTTTCCTTCCAAAGTCTGCTCTGGCTCTTCAGATGAGGAATTTGATTCAAATCCTCCTCCTTCTCCTGTAGACTTCCTGCCTTCCCCTTGCTCTCTTCTTTACAACAGCCTGGCTAGGCAGGACTCTTCCAAGCACATGAGGCCCGCTTGGCCAAGTGAGCTCTTCACTAAATGCCAAGTAAATGTAGCCCCTGCCATTACTGTCCTCAGCTGTTTGAGGGATGGCCTGTCATCTGCTGTGTCCAGGGCCTGGAACCAGACCTTTGGTTCTTTGTGAACTTTCCATCTAGTGACTCTGCCCATGATGATTTTTTGTTTGTTTGTTTGGATTAGTTGGTTTTTAATCTTATATTGTTTAATCTTGTTTTTAGGGGGGTACTGTGTATATATAGTTGTATTTTAACTTGCTGTACGCCGCTTTGATTGCTTGGCCAAAAGCGGGATAGAAATTAAAAATTTATTAAATGTTATTAATACTTGTGACCTTGTGTTCAGGAACTGAGGATGACCATGAGTGAGGTGGTCTGCTTAGATCCTCCAAGAGCCCTGCAAGGCAGGCTGGGCGGAGGGGTGGTCATGGCTACGCTTCATGGCAGCTGAGCAGCGAAGCAACGCCTTGCTGGCTCTCAGTGGCTCACATGTGGCCCTTGCCTCTGCTGCCTCCCTGGTTTTATTCCCCAGAGTTGGATGTCCTTGGAATCCTGCCTTCATCTGGCTTCAGAGGACTCTCTGTCCCTCCATGGCGGAAGAGAAGGGTGTCGGAGTCCAAGGGATATCCGCAGGTAGCAGAAGGAAGGTCTGCCTGTACTGTCAAGGGACATAGTCCCTCAGGGCCCTCAAAAGAATCCGGATGTTGCTGGGGGCCATCATCCCTCTTCCTCTTCCTCCTCCAGGGAAGGTAGTTCTCCATCTCCAGCCCAGCTGCAGCCTCCTGAGGAGCTGGAGGCGAATCCCTGAAAGCCTGGCCCATCAAAAAGGTACTCTTGGGGGCACCTTCCTTGGCAAGATGCCACTCTGTCTGTGTTCTTGCCCGTTTCCGCACCCTTTGTGGACTGATGGCTCCGCTTTGGCAGAGCGAAGCAGCTGCCTCAGGAGCAGATGCTGGGGTGGGCTGGGTATGGTCCCCCAGCCCTTATGCACTGGGGAGGCACCTCCTTCCCCAAAACACCTGAGATGGAGGCGGATGGAGGGGGCTGGCAATGGGTCCCGCTGGGCATTCGGTCTGTGGCTGCCGCTCTGAGTGTTGGCAGAGTGCCAGTTCAAACGGCAGAGCAACCTATCCTCCCCAGAGCTGAGCGCCAGCTGTTTGTGTGAGGCGCATAGGCCTCTTTGATGGGGTGCAGCCATTTTGGTCTCCTTCTGTGCGAGGAAGCGTGGCCGCATTGGGAGGGAGAGGCACCCGCCATGGGACTTGCGCAGGGCAGATGTTCCTTGGCACTGGAAAGGGAGACGGTGGCGTTGCCATGCACAGCTACAGTGACAGTCCGTGTGCATGTCTGTGTATGTGTGTGTGTATGGCCACAGATTTGGGTTTGGGTTGGAGGGGCTGGTGCCCACAGTCTTCACCCTGCTTCTTCCTCCTGTGCTGTCTGATGTGGCTGGCTTACATGAGGCATTCTGAGTTATTTTGCCCTGCAAGCCCAAAGGCATCCCTTTGTGTGCACATATCGGGGTGTTGAGAGCCTTCTGTTCCCTTTAGACTCTCTGGAAGCAGCTAAAACCCAACTTGCTATCCTCCTCAGCCTGGTTTTTGTGAGGACATGCCAGTTTATACTGCAGTGGTGGCTGGGGGGGGGCATGAGCTCTGCCTGGGCCTGGGTACAGATCCGCATGCACATGCGCAAGCACACACAGAGATCCTGGGGAGGTCCCTGCTCCCACTTACTCTTGGCAGGAGGGGCTGCTCAGCTGTTCCTTCCGGAGGCGGGGGAGGAGAGAGAAGGCACTTTGAAGAGGCAATGCTAATCTGCCTCTAGAGATCTGGAGAACACTTCTGCGCTGATTTTAATCTGGAGCAAAAGCCACGGATTAGGATAGGATTGTGAGAGTGGCGGTTCCACAAACAGGCCTAGGAGAGTGGAGGCAGATCCGGATTCCCCACGAGCCGAACCGGCCCTGAGCCAAATTGCAGAGGAAGCAGCGGCCAGCCCTCTCTCTCTCACCTGGAGGGGAGCACCTGATTCATGTGGCATTAAAAGTGACCCATGCAGCTATTAGTTTAATAGCTGGACAAAACTGTGTCCAAAACTGTGTCCAAAAGATTAAATTTAAAACACACAAGCAAATCTGTCACTATGGGAAGCAGTCGCCAGTGTCCCTTGACCCAGTGTCCTGTAGGGAGTGTTGCTGTTGTTGTTGTTGTTGTTGCTGTTGTTGTAGAATACTTTGGCACCTCCCAAAGTTAAGTGGTTATAAATATTTGTGAAGAAATGAATCAGGTGCAAAGCTCAATGAGAAATAAAAAACAAGGCTGAGCTGCCTTTTTGGAGATGGTTGGAGAGGCCACCTGGACCCTCAGGTAGAAGAGAGGGCGGTGGGCAGCAGTGAGGGGCCTGGCTAAGTGTGTGGGGCCCATGGGGAGAACATCCAGGCCCTTGGCCTCACCCCCTTCCCCTTCAAAAAGGCAGCCTCATTATAGATAAGTAATTGCATCTGCTCCAGTTGCTGCTGCTTCTCTTGAAATGTAAGCCATTAAGCTCCCCGGGGCCAAAGGGGGAGTGAACCCATCTTTTTCATCCCTGGAGGTCCCAGGGTCAGTCTGGGGCAGCATCTCCAGGTGCATCCCCTTCAGGAAGCCCTGCTACCAGTCTGCGCCCCAGAGAGGTCGGGGGGCTGCTGGGAGGGCTCCCAGATTGGAGTAGGTGGCCCTTGGAGTCCCTTCCAAGACTCGGATTCTGTGATTGTTATTATTCCTCCTCCTCTTTTGGCTTCTTTAGCCCCCTTGGCTTTCATGTCTTTGGCGAGTGTCGGGTTGCCTCCTCTCCAGATCTGGCCTCCTTGTCTGAGCAGGGGCCCCAAATCCCCAGCTGTCCTCCTGCCATCCTTTTGGCTCCCGTCCTTCCGCTCTGGCTTGTTCCAGAAGGGTCCCTGGAGGTCTGACAGGTTATGATGGGATTTTTCCAAATGAGCTGCCTTGGTTTGGGAGGCTGAGAGAAAAGGGGCTTATTATTTTAATCTGGGGCAGCCTTCACATTCATGTCAGAATATTGGGGGGGGGGTTATTGTGGGATGGGGATGAGAATAATAAACTGGAGCAGGGCCTGCCAGGCTCAGAGATCTGGATGGGAATCCTAAGAGATGCTCAGTAAAAGCCTTTACTCCTTTCTCGCCCCTTAAATCATCTGCATCTTCTGCACCTGAGGATGGAGAGGGTGGGTTTCTGAAAACTCCCATAAGTTACGTTTGGAGGAGACCAGAAGGAGGCAAATACTTGAATCAGAGGACTCTTGTTATTCCGGACCATGTGTCCATGGTTTGTGCTGGTTCTGCGGGAGCACAGAATGGCCACCGTGTCATATTTGGCCTCAGAATTTGTCTTCCTCACCACCGTGACTTCCTTGTAGAAATGTTAACAAGTAAAGCCCCCGGCCTGAAGAATCCCAGAGGTCCCCAAAGAGGCTGAATGGGAAACGTAAGCAGGGCCTGCCATGGAAGTAATCTGAATGCTTTTGCCCAGGAAACGCAGAAGGCCTTTGCCTTCTGCAGCAATAGAGAGCAGAAGCCACATCAGTTGCGCTGCATTAGAAAGACTGGACTGCTGCCGAAATGGTTATTTACTCGGGTCACAGAATTCCCTTTTTTCCTTCCTCTTCTTCTTGTAGAACCCAAGCAGCCCTGTTTCCTCTGCCTCTTCTTGAGCCGTCTGTGCCTGCAGTTTGTCTCTTTTCAGCCTGCTGGGCTCCCAACCCTACACAGTGAAGAAAAACAGATCAAAACTGTTTCTAAGCATCACACAATTAAAACAGTCCCCCGAACCAACCTTGGCTTTAAGGGTTTAAGTCTGTACAAACCACGGCTCTCCTAGCCCCCCCTGCTCCAGGCATCCAAAGGGATGGGACCAGGCTGGCTTCCCCAGGAAGGGTCTCCACAGCTGGGGTGCCATTGGAAGCCCCCTGCCTCCAGGGCTGAGCTGACCAGCCTCTCCCCAAATCATGGCACTTGATGCCAGGAGGGAAATAGGGGAGGAGGAGGTGGTGCCCACAGCTGGGGTGGTCTGGAAGTGGGCTGGGGCCTCTCTTTCCATCGCAGGACCTGTGTCTCTCTGTGTGTCTGTAGCTGTGTGTGAGGGGAGTGCTGCCTAGTGGTGACAAAGGCAAACCCACCAACTGGTTCCTGGGTCGCCTTTTCCCTTCGGAGCTGCAAAAGCAAGGGCTCCTTGTTCTATTTCTGCCTTGCAAGTGGGAAGGTGTATTTAGTGACGGCAGCCATTACCAGAGTGTTTGGCAGCGTGTGGGCAAGGAGAAGGGGGCATGCGTTTTTAGGGGGGACCATTATGTCTGCCTTATTCCTCCCCACCATCCACCATGAGGGACCACCATGTAGGGAAGGGGAAGGTGGTCCCCATCTGCTGTGTGCCAAAGAGGTAGTTAGTGGCACTTCTGTGCCAAGAATATTGACCAGGGGTAGGCAACCGTTTTGAGCTGGGGGCCGGGTTGCTGTCCCTCAGGCAACTGGGGGGCCGAAGCCAAAAAATAAATAATTAAATATTTTTTTTTAAAAAAAAAAATTAAATAAATAAACAAACCAGGACAAATGTAGGACAACATTTTCAAATGGTGGACACTTTTTTTTAAAAAAAGTGGAGGACACGCAAAAAAATTTGCTGATTTTTAAAAAAATGTTAATATAAATGCATGTTTCTGAGGCGTCTATAGACAATTGCCCCCCTTGCCCCTGCGCGCAAGAGGCCAAAGGCCCTGGCGGCAATCGGCGGCAGGACCGAGCTGGGGCCAGTCCCAAGGCTTCACCGGGCTGCATCTGGCCCGCGGGCTGCAGGTTGCCTACCCCTGATATTGACAATGGAAGGAGGCATGGGGGCAGAAAAACGGCCCTTCTGCAATGGCTTTGCTTTCCCTTCCTTGCCCCCAGGGAGCTGAAGCAGCCCCCCCTTCATATTTACAACAAACTTGTGAGGTAGGGCAGGCTGAGAGAAAGAGAGGGACAGACTGGCCCAGGGCCAGCCAGGGGAAGCCAGCTCTCCCAAAGCCCTGTTTTGGAACTTGGGTTTGGGCGGTAGCCTTTTGGCAACCCAAGGGAGGGTGGCAGCTCTGTCTCTGTTTGAGACAGGGTGCCAACAATGTTTCCCCCTCCGTCCTGGGAAAAGAGCCAGTAGCTGGTCTGCTGGCCTCAGTGCTTCTCGGGGGAGGCCATTTTGTGGCACCAGCCTTGCCCAACTGGGTCCTTGTGGGTCCCTGGGATGGCCCTGGGCTTCTTTTACCCGTCTGCATGGAGGAAGTGGAACAGGAGAGATTTTGCTACAGCTGTAAAGAAGTCAAGGCGTGTGGAGGGGGCTGCGGGGGCGCCATGGAGGCCCTCTTGCCTGCCCGCTTGCCCAGGGTGGCGCTGGGGTTCTGCCTGGGTCTGGTGCCCTCTGCTGCCATGCAGTCACCCCTGCCAGCCTCCAACAGTCCAGTTGGCTGTAACAATCAGTCTTTAATTATCCTTAATCCAGCGGGTTTCTCCTGGGGAGAAGGAGGGGGGCACTACCAGGACAGCAGGAGAGACGGGGGGGCCTCCTCTTGAACAAGGGCAAGGGTGGGGGTCAGCCCCTGGCTGGGTCCCTGCCCGCCTCCTCCTCCTCCTCCCATTCATTCCTTCTGCTTTTGGCCCATTGATCTACCCCTAAAGCATCCATGGGGTCTCCACAGCCAAGAGGGGATCACTTCCTTCCCTTGTAGCCAGGAGGGTTTGCCCCTTGGTGGGGAGAGTGAAAGGGGGCCCAGCTGGAAGGAAGAAGCCCCACTGGCCAGGGGTCAGGAAAGGACACTTGTCCGGGGTCAAGGCCCAATCCTGCCCTCCTGGACGACTGGGAGAGATCCGTGTGTGCGCACATGTGCATCTATGTGCAGGCAGTGTGCGTGTGTGAGCCATTTGCTCTTCTGCCTCAGGCAGCAAAATGTGGAAGTGGGAGAAGGGTGGGCCTGTTCTCTCCCTGCTTTTTCTTTTTTACTTCCAAGCACTTTTCTTGTTGAAATTAATTACTTTCCCCCCTTTTCTTATTTTAGTATTTGCAACCGGGGGGGGGGGGGGGGGGGGGGGGGTTGTGGCAGCCAGTGCGGATTTTTGGGTTTCCTTCAGGGCTGTAATTAACTGAGAGCAAAGTTTGTAGGAGGCTTAGGCTTGGTGCTGGGGTTAACCAAGTTACCATAAAACCGGGAGTGGTCTCTGAGCGTGGCAAGAGCGCCTCATGATTTCTCACACTCCCTTCAGGAAAGCTAGAGGGAGGGTTTCTGGCCTGCGGTGGGTCTGTGGGTCCTTTGAAACGTGGGCATAAGGAGCCTGCCTTCTGCCAGACCTCCCAGGTGGGCCACTGGGCTGAGTGTATTTGGCTGCTGCCGAGGGACAGGGCTTCAGGGAGACCGCTCTGGGTCTGTGACGGGAGAGGCATAGGAGGTGCATAGGAGGTGCATAGGAGGGGACGTTTGTTAACCCAAATAAATTTTAGGGCAATGTAGACAAGAGTCCTCTAAATCAAGTAGCTCAAAAGGCTCACAAGGAAAGTTAATTATATACAACTTACGTAACTTTTAGTAAACAATGCAAATATTTTCTGCTCTTATAAACTACATATGTAACTTTTTGCAAACAGTGCTAATATTTATTGCTCTTACAGACTGTACGCCTTCACTACTAACTGACAGGCTGTACAGACCGGCATTGTATGTCAGCCTCGGGGCAGAGGAGGATTGTGGCATCCACCCCACGCCGGACGCCTGATCAGATGGCTGCCGGTGCCACGCGCATCTTTGGTGTAGCAGTGGCAAAAAGCCACCACAGCTAAGGCACCCTTTCTGCAATGCAAAAGGGGACGCTTTTTGCGGCTTCTTTTTGCGCCATAGAAAGGCCAGATTAACTTAATATGTATCCAATATAATAATAATCTTTTTGCATTTTTATATAGTTGAACAATAATGCCATTCAAATAATATACTCTGTTGTTCCCTCTAGAAAATAAGCATACAACAATGATAATTTCAGAGCAACTACAATGTAAGGCATACCGTCCCTGCAAATTAAAAATACCTTCAAGGGAACAGTCATATATTAATAATTGGTGATGTCCAATAATTTTAAATACTGAATACAAGTCCCTTCAAATAAACCACAATGTCCGTACGGTGGATGAAATGCATTTGGCTGTGGTCTCGCTTGGGGGGCAGGGACCCCTCCTCCCCTTTCCCCCCACTGCTTTTCCTGTGGCCATTCATTGCTGGAAACTGGGAGCCCTGAGTTGGGCTGCAGGAGGCGGAGAGGGGGCCTTGCGCCAGCGCTTTGGGTTTTGTGGGTGCCCACAAAGACCCATTCTCCTGGGCGGCTGGGATAAGGAGCCCCCTGTTTGGAGGCTGCGGCCACACAGAGCCCCTCTCAGGCCTCGCTTGCTGGACTCCTGGCCGGCCTGCCTCCCACTGCCCACCCAGGACCAAGGAGGGGGAGGAAGGGAGCCAGGCCCCTTGTCTCCTCCTGGCACCGGAGGGAAGGAGGGACCAGACTGGCCTTTGCTTTTGCTTGTTGGTGGCTGGCTGCCGGAGGAGTGGAGAGCCTCTATTTGCAGCAGAGGCAGTCTGTTACTGAAGGCGCTCAGCCTTCAGTCCTTCAAGAGGCTCTTGCGCCAGAGCATCCAGACTCTCTGGGGGATGCTGGCCTTGCTGGGTGCCACCTTTCCATCAGGCCATGAGCGGCAGAACCAGTTTGGCGCTCAGGCCACATGCCAGGGCTGCCTACCTGGGAGTGCATTCTGTCTGTGGGAGCCCACCATGTCGTCACCCTCTCTGTGAAGGCTCCTACTGTGCTACCCTGATATTTTGTCTACAGCTCCCACAATCCCTTGCTACGGTTGTAGTTCAAGGACTGCAGCAGGCCAGCAGTTCTCCTCCCAGAGCATCCTCTGCCTTTCTCCACAGGAGGATGGACTGCAGCCCCCAGCATTCCCCTGGGCCAGTGGCAGGGGGCATCTGGGAGTCGCATCCCAACACTGTCTGTGCAATTCCCACCCCTGAGTTACAAACATGTGAGCTCTCCTCTGGCCCAGATGTGTCTGTGTATGTGCATGTGTGTGTGCCTGGCAACTGAGGGGATGATGGGACACAGAGCCCGGCTTTCTTTCTGCTCTGGGCCACTTGGGAGGCTGGACTTGGGGGCCCTTTCCCTAGTTGAAGAATTGAGGGACGCACTTAGGGATCATGGAGCTGGCAAGAACCCAAAGGGTCATCTAGTCTGATCCCTGCCATGCAGGAAGCCATAGCAGGCTGATGGACCTGTGCAGCCTTCCCTTACCTGGTGCTTTCTCTCTGGGGATGATGGGAGTTGTAGTCTAAGAGTAAAAACTGGAGGAAGTTTCCTTGAACCCGGATGAAGGAGCTTGGTGCTCTGGGGGTGGTCTCTAGCAGCCATTGTGTGCACTTTTGCCTGGAGATGCAGCCCAGCTGCAGTGCAGGACCAACTAGAGCCCCATAGTGCTGACTATGGGTGCTATGACCGGGCGGAATGGAGGATGATGTGTGAGCTGGAAAAAGGTTGGGGGACAGGAGCCAAACCCTTCCCGTCCTGGTTGCCGCCCCCCGCCACACTGCACCACCAAGAATCCTCAGCCCCTCAGTGCCATGCAATGATGCCTGTTTCAGCTGCAGACGGAGATAAGGGGGGAATTAATCTGGCCGCAGGAGAGCAGGAGGAGGTGGGGGCCCTTGTGGTCTGGAAGCTGCTGCTTCCCTTGGGATGCTCCAGCAGGTTAATCCCTTATCACAGCCTCTGCAGGTTGGCTCTTCCTGCCAACTGGTAATGATAACTGACTGGCTGGGCCCCTTGGCGCAAAGAGGGGCCTTCTCTTCCTCCCCCAAAGGCCCCTTGCTGTCCTTAGGAATGTGCTTGGTGCAGCTCTCTTTGCCCCAGGGCAATGAGGGCTGGGCCCTGGAGGTCTGCCGGGTGGCACTGGGAGAAGGAGAGGTGCGGGGAGAGTCGGCGCTTGTGGTGAAATCTGGACATAGTGCTTGGCTTCTTCACAGAATGACTGGCCACATGTGGGCTGTGATGCCATGAGATGTGGCGATGGTGCGACGTATCAAGTGGTGGCTTTCAGGGAAGGACACCTGCGTGGAGGAAGCAGGTTGCCTGCTCCGTCTAAGTGGAGCCTCCCTCTCCTGACACAGTGTAACCCTCTGCGCATGGTGCTGCATAAAGGCAACCACACAGGAAGGGTTTCGGCCACCCTCGTGCCTTGCTAGTGGGCTGCCCAGGGGCATCTGGATGAGGCTCCGAAAAAACTAGCCTTTTTGTACTGCAGCTCCCAGAGACACCCTATCTACATGGGGCATCCTGGAAGTTGTAGTATTAAAAAGTAGCTTTTCTAATTTGGGATCTGGCTGGGCTCCAAGAATGCTGGACTGGCAGCAGGTGGGCGCCTCACCACTGACCAAGCGTGGCATTCCTGGGAGGGCCATACAGTATTTTCCTGGCCTGGAAACAGACGACCATTCTCTGTGTCCTCTGCACTCTTCCTTTTAAAAATTTCCCCACACGAGAACATGGCATGCATATCTCTTTTTCCGTGTCAGAACAAACCAGCCCTGAGTTTAATGACTGGGCTTCTAACATGAAGCAAGTCATGGCTGGGAAGGGCAGTCATGGAGGCAGCTGCAAACTTGCCCTTGATAGTGCACTAGAGCGTCTTTACAGTTTGGGCTGAAACCCGGGGTGGACCCAGCACTTCACTGCCTGCGAGAGCTGCCAGGTTCCTCCTGGTGTGAGAAGTCCACTTCTTCTTCACTGTGGTGGGGGTCTTGACTTCCTTCCCACAGGCCCTGCCCCTGAATGCTCCCTCGGACCCCAGTGCCTGAAATTGGAGAGGCTAGGAGACTTGTGCATGTGAGCAATATGAGTGGTCATTTGGGGGCTGTATGCAGGTTGGCGCACTATTGGCGCCATTCCCTGTCATTTCCGATGAAGCTGGCCCTGTTGTGATGTGGGGGCCCTTGACATGGGAGCCCCAGGATCCCCCCTCCCACCAGTTCAGTGGGGCAGGAGTGTTTCAGGAGGAGAGGAAGGCACACATGCAGGAGGGAATCAGGAGGCTGTGAACAGCATCATCCGGAAGGAAGGAAGGAAGGAAGGAAGGAAGGAAGGAAGGAAGGACGGACACAGGGGTCTCTGGTCAACAGCAGGTTCTGACCCTGGCAGAGGGAGGGTCACCACTCTGCCCAGACCCCCGAGACAACCCAGGACAAAGGGCCACCTTATGCTTCTTGGGGCGTATGGGCAGCCATGGCTCTTCTGCTGTCCTACTCGTGGCCAGCTAGAGCACCTGGAGGCCGGGCTCTGCCCCCAAAGGCCACTGAGTGACCACTGCTGGGCACCAGGCAGCCGCACCCTTCTCCTCCGCAGCCATTCTTCCTGGAATCCCCGCACTGCTTCCACCCAGGAATCTGGCCAGGGGGAGTCCAGCAGCCCCAAAGGCCGGGGGGAGGGGGGATTGGCCAAAGTCAGCTTCTTCCTTTGGGGCAGGAGGGAAGAGCCTGATCCTCCTTTGGTGCCACCAAGGTTCACCTGCTCTCTCTGGATCCTGAAGGAAAGGGGGGTCTGGGGGCCCTTATAATGAGTTACAGCTGTCACTCGGCCAGGAGGCGGCCTGGGATTGGCTGGGATCCAGAACTGTCTATTATGGGATGGATGGAACTGTTTGACAGCTTGTAAATGACATTGTCACCTCATTAATTGGACACTTATGGCAGGCAGAACTGTGGAGGGACATTGAGGCTTCTCCAAACTGGGTGTCCTGGCAGTAAAGACCCACTACTCAGCCTCTTCTCCCATTTAAGGCCCCTTTATGGATGCCTCGCAGAAGCCAAGGAAGTGGGCAGGCGGTGGGTGAGGGTGGCCCTAAGAATCAGATGTGGGGGGCCAGAGTCCCTAGGCCCCCAGGGCAGGCAGCCTTCTGTACTCTGGGGCCTTCCCAAGGCCCTTGGACTCTAATCCCCATTGCCCCCAGTTGGGAAGTGGCAGGCTTGTTCATATCACTGTCCTTTGCCATGCTGACACAGACATACATAATCCCATTCTGTGGAGCTTCTCTGACCAGTCCCATTCCTCCTTGACCCCTTCTTGGTGCTCCTCATCCACAGTCTCTGTGGCTTTATCTTTTTCAACTTTTAAAACATTTTTAATCTTTTATTTTATCTAGCTTTAATCTGCTATCCGTTTGTGTGTATACACCAGAGGAAGATTCATGGTTGTTGTTGTTGTTGTTGTTGTTGTTATGGTTATGTGCATGCATTTGGGAGCCTTTGGGCTGCCGGCTGCGTTTGGTGGCGGTCTCGTGGTCCAACTGAGCCAGGCGCGCATCCGGCAAACCCTTCCTTACAGAGGAGGTCCAGGGGCTCCAAGGGCCTGATTTGGAAATAAGGAGTGGGGGGCAGAAGCCCTGGGGAGGCTCCTAAGCAGCTCCGTGGGGCAAGGGAGGGGAGGAGGAGGCCAGGTAGAGCAGGAGGCAAGTGTCTGGGCCTTTGGGCTAACTCCAAGCGTTTGGGCTCCTATTAGTCTTCCTCCTCCTCCTCCTCAGTGCCTCTTGGAGGATGTTTAGGGGACAGAAGTGATGTTGAGAGTTCTGTTTAGTCTCTTAACACATCACTTCTGAATGTTGTTAATGCAATATAGAGCCGAGGAGCACAATTTTGTAAATTGAGTGTGCATTCTAATCAATGCGGCTCGTTTAAATTTGCAGACATGAGGAATTCAAATGCCATTCTTAGTGCCATTTGTGATAAGGCACTGTTTATACCGCACACGTTCTGGCAGAGAGATCATGGTGTGTGTGTGCGTGCGCACGTGTGCACCTTTCTCCTCCAGCAGCAGTTTGAAAGAGGGGCCTCTGCTGCTGCTGCTCCTTGGATGCCTGAGGAACAGGCCCCACCAGACAGATGCCAAAGGTGTGTGTGTGGGAAGGAGGGGGACAGGTGGGCAATTCATCCCCCTTAAGAAGGGCTCTTGATCAGTGATCTCCTTTCGCAGATGTGGGGCCGCTCATGCTCAGGTCCTGTGGCTGGGCCACCCCTCTCTGTACCCATGTGCCAGGGCCTCTGAGCAAAAGGCCACATGGCCCCTGGGCTGAGACCGATTTGCAGGGGCAGGCAGAATAAAGGGCCCCATTGTGGGCACTGAGGGAGGGCAAAGCTGAGCCAGCACTGGCAATGAAATGCCAGGCATCCTGACCTCTGCACCTTCCCTGCCTACTGGAGCTGGGTGTCTGCAGGATCCTTAAATTCCAGGGCCCAGAGGCGGAGGAAGTGGGTTTTGCTCAGTTGACTGTGAGCCGCTGGCAAGGAGAGGGCTCTTCCTCCCCAGGACGTCCTGTCCTGTTCTGGAAGAGAGCCGGGACGGGTGCCAACCACCGCCCCCCTTGCCTTCCAGCCAAGGCTCAGTCCCCCATTCCTGAGGCTGCTTGGGAAGGGGGAGTGTGTCTCAGGTTGACCCACTCTGTCCCTGTCCTTCTCTGGCCAGCATCAGCCCCTGCCCTGGTCACTCTCCTGGCACAGAGGGGTCTTTCTGCCATTGACTTGCCTCTTCCACCACTGATGGAGAACAGCTGCAGAGAGGCTGCTCATTTGGGCAGGGGAGGGGTATGCTGCCAGGGTCCCCAGAGGAAGAGATCCAGCACAAGGAGCCGATGCAGTGTAGCACCTGTAGCCCTCCCAGTGCCCTCAGGTTGTAGTCCCTATCATCCATAGCCATTGGCCATGCTGGGGCTAAGGCTGATGGGAGTCTGGCAGCATCTGGAAGGGCCCCATTTGCCCCACCCCACCCTACCATGGAGGCTAAGAGGAACCCGGTGGGTGTTCGTGTCCCAAAGCCTCATGGCAAGGCCCTTGGCAGAGGATTCTGCCCCCTGTGCTCAGCCAGTAAGGGCTGCTGGCAGCATGCCTTTTGCCTCAGCAAGGCACCCCTCGGGTGGCACGTCCCCTTCTCTGGCACCCACAAGCCCACCATACTTGCCCACCTGCGCCCTGGTGCTTTGGCAGGTGGATGTGGCAGGAAAGATGCCCTGCGGCCTTCCCTTTGCAAGGACTGAATGGGCCCAAGAGGGGTTGGGGGCACAATGGAGGAGCCTCTGCAGAGCCACCTCCACTGCCTTGCCTCCTGTGTGAGAGTGTGAGCGCCCAAGTGTGCCGCTTTTGTGCGGCTGACCTTGGCCAGAGGAGTCTGACCTTGAGGCTCCAGCGCCTGCAGACAAGGCACTGTCCAGAGGCTGGAGGAGACCCCAGGCACAGCAGTTGACTGCCCCCCTTTTCCCCCACCTCCACCCCACATACCCCAGAGCCAGGAGCCATGGCAGCACCTAGCAGTGGGGAAGGGGGGATGTTGCCAAGGCAATTCAGCTGCCAAAGTGGGGGGCTATGTCGGTTGCTGGTGACTTTGGCCTGGTTGGGGGCTGCAAAGGGAACCCCTGCCTCCCCCTTTGTCTCCTTTATTGGTCCCTCTCTTTATACATATTTCTCCCACGTATGTGTGTGTGTGTGGGGTCTGCATTGTCTTGATGGCCTTGGCACACGGAGGAGGAGGAGGAGGAGGAGGAGGAGGAGTGGATGGCCCTTGCGGTCTCTTCCAACTCTATGATTCTATGATTCTAGGAGGCGGCAGAGGCGGTGGCTCAGGAGAGTCTCCCAGTCAGAACTATGTTTGCCCCAGATAGATTTCCAGCCAGGCCCAGCTGTTACACACTGCAGGTGTGTGTGCGTGTGTGTTTGTGCTCATACAGATGGTGGAAGGAGGATGGACACTGGATGCTTTCCCAAAAGCCCAAGCAACCCTGTTGCAGGATTGGAGCCCCAGCCTACATGTATTTACTCAGGAGAAAAGACTCTTAAATCCAGCAGGGCTTTGAAAGTCAGCTTCTGGCCTGTTACAGACTGCCAAAATAAAGCTGCTTTGGGTCTCTTTGGAGGTATGCTGTTTAAATGATGCATGCATCTGAAGAATCTGGAAGCTGCACCAAAGCTGCACTCCAGTGCTTAGGAATGGAGTGTGGCTTTGGTGCGACCTCCGGACTCTTAGGACCCATGCATCATTTAAATAGCACACCTCCAAAGAGACCCGAAGCAGCTTTATTTTGGCAGTCTGTAACAGGCCTCTGTTTCTCAGAAGAGAGACTCTGGGTCTCCCAGTTGCCTTGATTGGCTGTGCCTTTATTCTGGATGAATGGGCGGAGAAAAGGAAAAAGGCCATCTGTACCTGCTCAGAGAAAACCCTGCCTGCCTGCCTTCCTTCCTTTGCCTTGGGAGCTGCGGCTGGGAAGGTGCCTTGCAAGAGCTGGGTCTGAAGCCCTCAGCCCATAACAGGAGCGGTTGGACCTTGGTTGAGCCCCTCTGAAGGCCCGCCATTGCCCCCCTGCCACTTGGTCAAGAAGTGGTGGTTGTGTGGAGGGAGGACTGGCAAAGAGTGCCCAGCTCCAAATCTTCCCTTTGAATGACAGGTTATCCAGGTGCTTCAGCCAAGGGATGCGGGAGAGGCAAGATGACCCCCCCCGCACCCTGAGCTGGTGGTCAGGTCATGCAGCTGGCCACCCTGAGCTTATCTTGGCTTTTGGAGGGTTGCCCCTGACCTCATGCCCTCCAGGCAGACCGCATGGACCCTCCCTGACCCTTCCTGCTTACTGCATATAGAGTGCCCTGAGAGTTTGCCAGGTTTGAAAGAGCTCTTCTGTGGTCAGCTGCTCACTCCTTGCAGGAGAACAGCCTTGCCTTACACGTTGCTGTGTCCTTGCTGAATAAGGAGGCTCAGCTTTGGTGAGAGCCTGCCCCAGTTTTGCACTCATGACATGACTGACAAGCCAAGCAGCTAAAGGGTTCAGGGCAGGCTCCCCTACTTGCCGCCTCATCTTGCCGTTTGAACTTGGCCCAGCCACTTCTGCAGTTTCCATGCAACGATGGTTGTCTTAAGGGACTGCGTCACCTCTTGCTTAAACCCTTGGCTCTCCTGTGCTTTCAGAGGCAGGGAGGGAAGGCTTGGGGCTGCACCGCGAGTGTCTGTCTGTCCTTGTCCCCTGGAGGGCTGGGGGTCTGGATGAGGCCCTCAAGGGCACAGGTTTCGGGGATGATCTGCCTCACGCAGGAGGCTTGCTGCTGTGCTGAAGATGGTAGAACAGAAAATAGAAACCAGATTTGTATTCCTAGCTTTCAGCAACCGGAATGCATTATGCAAATAAATGAAAAATATTCATATATTTGCTTAGTTTGCATAATTTACTCTGTTCCTGTAAGCGGGGGGCGGGGGGGGGGGGCAGAAGGGGGAGTGAAGAAGGGATGTGGAGCACCGGATCTGCTCCCTCCTGAGACCCCGGTTTGTCCCTCTATGTCCAGAAGGGCTAAAAGAGAAGCTGGCGCTTTGCATTGGAGGGAGGGTTGGGATAAGGAAGTGGGTTTGTGTGGAGGTGAACCTCCCTCCAGAAGCCCCTTGTCTCCTGCACTGGGCCCTAGGAGGCGGTGAAAATAATCCAGGATGAATCCGGGTTGGATTTCTGTTGCTCACATGAATCCTGAATGCACCCGATTAAGTTTTGAACGGGGAATCTGACAAAAAAGCCACTTAACCCAGGATACGTTTTTTTAAAAAGATGAGCAGAATTGGCAGTGAGAATTACCAGTGCAAAGAACCCCAAGATAATTTGGGATTACATTCTGCATTGACATTGTCGACCCTATGTTTATTCGAGTGCTGGCACATGTGAGCATCCGAACTTCCAGGAATGCGCATAGATGCAGATCCATAGTGTGAATAACAAACCCAGATTTTGCACTGTTCCACTTAACGAAAGCTGTCTGAATGACCCCTTGGTTTCCCTTCCTGCCCAAGAGTGTCTAAGAGAGTTTGGCCTTTTTAAAACATTGCAGGTGGAACTGGTCTTCTAACCTCACGTTTTCTTTTAGAAGGGGGGAAGGTGCAACTGGCAGTGGGTCCCATGGGTGCAAAGTTGGTCACTGGGCCACACAGAGTTTGGCTGTCCCTGGCTTGGCACATGAAACCTTGCAACCTGCCTCCCATCCTATGTGCTGTTCCAGGGGTCCTCAGTGTGGGTCACCCACCATGGTCTCGCTGCCCTGGGGGAAGGCCTGTGCCTTATTCCAGAGGAGAGCTACACATCCTGGGAGGGCTCCAAGAACCCTCCTCTGCTCTACTGTATTTTACATTTTTGCCACAACATGGTTGGGAGGGAGGGGTCCTGGGAGTCACATCTGCCCCCATCTCTGCAGTTGGCCCTCTGAGGGAGTTCCCATTTGAAGGCAGCTCCTGGTTCCTTGGCTGCCTCTCTGGCCCACCCCTCACTCTGTCTGTCTGTTCGTGCCCCAATGGTGGTGGGCTGTCCTTCTCCCCTCAGACCTCAAAGCCCCCCCCCCCCAGCTGCCCCGAGGCCCACTGCTCCAAAGGCCCAACAGCCCCCTCCTCTTGCAAACTCCCCTTTGGGCAGCTGCCTCCTTAACACAGTGATGTGCCCAAATGCTGGAGGGGACGCCCGTCTCCCTGCACCTGCCCATCCGTCCGTCCCTGTGGGTAAGAGGGCATCCCATGCAGGACGAGTGTGTAGCTGGGGGGTCCGGCCCTCACTCACATATCTGCATATATTTTCTGGCAGAATTCCTCTTTCTGTAAGTTCTGCAAGCAGATGCTTAACTGGTAGAGCCGCTCCATCCTGGGAACCAGCTCAGCTTCGCCTGTTGGATTCCTGCTGTGTGGCACAGGCTACTGGGCAGAAAGTGTGCGGAGCAGGCAAGATGGCTGCCCTGCCTGGGGAACGTGTCCTTCTCAAGACCCTCCAGCTCCCAAGGAGACGGCAGGGAGATGGATGGGGCTGGGCAGGGGCACAGCTGGCACATTCCTGAGCTAGGCACCGTGCCCAGGGGACTGGGGTGGGTGGGCCGTGGGCCGTGGGGGAGGGAGGCCCCTTTTCTCTGGGCCACTGGCCTCCTCCCCCTCCCAGCAGCCCCAGAACCAGCAGCCTTGGCACAGTGCCAGAGCTATGCAAATGGTGGCGGATGCAGGTTGCCATGGCAACCCATGATTAGTTGCAGATGAATGAGCCGCAAGGAGGGGGCAGGCCCCCAACCATGGGGACCATTTTGCCGCCACCTCTCCCAGAGCATGGCCTGGCATTTAGACGGCCTTCTTTGCCCCCATAGAAGGAGGGTTTCTGTGCGCATGTAAGGGGGGGATGAGCATGGGATGCAACCGTCATGGGACCAGTGTGCCAAGAAACAGCCAGACAGACATTAAAAACATCAGAGGGGCTTGCTTGCACCCCCACCCCCATTGCAGACTGCAGTGTTCCTACCGTGCGCGTGAGGCAGGGAGACCCCCAGACCAAGCGCATGGCCCCCTTCGTCCTCCTCCTCCTCTGGCTCCCTCCCAAGGCACTCTGGGAGCTTTAGTTCTGCCCAGGATGCCCCCTCCCTCTGGCTGCTCTTTCCATCCTGAGCAGCCCACCTGGGGCCCTTGGAAAAGGACCCCAACTCAGCCTGGCTTTCCAGGGTGTCTGTGTTGTTTTCCCGCTGCCCCAATTTCTGTCCAGGAATCCCAGCCAATTCTTGGCTGGCGGTGGAAGCCAGCATTGCCTCCGGAGGGCCCTGTAGCCACCCTGACCAGCAGCTGCCCAAAGAGGAGGCAGCCAGACCCTCCGTGACTCGGGCTGGTTCTCCAGTTGGCTGCGGCCCCCTCCTTCTCTCAACACGCCTCTGTCTCTGTGCTTCTCCCCCCATTTCTCTTCTCCCAGGGGTCTTCCCCTTGGAGCTCACCAGCCAGGTTGAGGAACCAGAGTCTTCAGGCCCACAAAAAGTGGCACTGGCAACCAAGAAATACTAAGCGGGAGGGATGCATCTCATTCTCCATGCGTTTCCAGGACTCCCTTCCTGCCCCCCAGCTGGCAAACCGTGGCCATGGAGCTCACAATAGCCTCTGCCAGGAAAGCTCTGAATGCCTCATACCTGTCTGGGAACGCCTGAGCCCCTATCCGCTTGGCATCCCAGGGAATTACCTCCCCAGTTGCCTCCCTCCTCTGTTCCCCAAAATGGCCAGTGAGCTCCAAGGAAAGACCCCCAGGAGAAGAGAAATGGGGAACCTGAGCAACTGTTCTTTTGCCAGTCCTTCTGGGAGTGAGTGCAAATGCTGATGATGTAAAAGTCCATGGCAGCTGCTGTTGTTGTTTTCATTGGTTGCTGCTTTGTCCTCTTGCTTACTTTCTGGATTATTGTGTAGTGTGCATTTTTTGCTGATGTTCCTGGGCATTCCTGCTCTAACATGCGAGGATTAAAGGGTGAAATGGGCAAACCCTGCTAAGGCACTGCAAGGGTAGGTTGACCAAACCAGGGCTTTAGGCCTGGAGCCTCCTTGCTGGGCTTTAGGAGTTGTCCCTGAAAGTCATGATTCTGAAGTAAGGAGGCCTAATCTCACTCCAGCCCAGTTGATCCCTTTCTGATTGTGTTTCTCTTGACTGGACTGGGCAGGTGTCCTCGCAGGCAGGCAAGGCATACCCACCTGGCAGGAAGCAAACAGTTGTGCTCACACTGGAGGTGGGATCCTGAGTGCTGTGGATGTGGCCTGATGGGGGACCCCACCCCAGTGGTTCCCTGCCACATCTCTCTTACTGGGAGCCAGGCTCCTGCTGCGCTCTGCCACATTTGCCCACACCTTGGCAAGCACCAGCTTCCACCTGTTAGCCAAGAGCAGCAGATGCTCTCAGTCCAGAGGTGCTTCTCAGGACCAGTAAGGAGCAAGGAGGCCTGCCAGGGCTCAGTGGACACAGCATGATATGGGGCACAGGTGGCCCAGCTGCAGCCCTGAGTCCTTGCTGCCCAGGGATGGTAGGGGCCAAAAAATTACCCCGGGACCCCCTTAGAAGGATCAACAAGGCTCTTGTCGCAGCTGTGCTTGTTGGCTGGTTGGCGCCCCTCAGACACTATGGCTCCAGATTCTAGAGCACTGGTCAGGAGAAAGAGGGGAGAAGCCCAGGGAGCTGCTTCCCTCCTGTCAGGACTGGGCTTCTCTCCTGGGTGCGGGTGGGCCAGGGCAGCAAAGGAGCCTCCCAAAAACAGCTGGCTAAGGTTGTCACTTTGAGGAAAGTCTCCTGGTCTTCTGGCCCAGATGGGAAGCAGAAGCAGCGAAGGAAAGGGGAGACTGAAAGAACCGGATGGAGGGGTGGCTTTCTGGGCAAAGCTGGAGGGAGGAAAGGCGCCCTTTCAAGTCCAGTGTTGGGAAGGGTCACAAAGGCTTCTACATGCCCAGGATGTGTGTGTGTGTGTGTGGGGGGGAGATAATGGTGCCAGGACGTGCCCCATCAGCAAGGAAGATGCCAGCTGCCTGGCAAATGTTTCAGTGATGGACAGGCCGGCCAAAGAGAAACCATTGTTCCCTCTGGATGAGAGGCAGAGAGAGACAGGCTGCAGTGTCTCCCTAACCCTTTTGCTGCCCAAACAGATGCTGATCTCCTCCCAAGGGATGCTGATGGGGGGGTTCGGTTCCCCAGACCACCCTCCAGGTGGCAGAGTAAGGGGCGACCATCCTGCCCTCCATCGCCCATCTTGCTGCTGCAGCGAAGAGGCTAAAGGAAGGTGGGAGCGGGCGGAGGGAGCAACGCGTGTGAAGGGGCAAGGGTGGGTGCACGTGTGTCTGGACAAGGGGTGCCATGCCTCTTCCCCTCTTCCTTTCCTTTCCTTTCCTCTCCTTTCCCTGTTCATTGCCAAAGCTCTGGGCAAGAGCTGTGGAGCCCTGTCCTGGATGGAGGTCTCCCTGGCAGGGGTGGCAGCCACCCTGTGGACCCCAAAGGCATTCCTGTGGGACCCCGGGCCCCGTTGGCTCAAGTGCCACCCTCCTACATGGTGCAGAGCAACAGGGAAAGGCCTGTGGGCTCCCCCGATCTGTGGCCAGATGAGGCAGAGGCGAGGGAGGCTGCGGGGAGCCTGATGAGAGAGCAGCTGTGGTTGTGGTCCAAGAGGAGGCAGCCTTTCATTTTGCCTCTTGGGCCAGAAAGGCAGAGAGGGCCAGCGCCAAGGATGGAGCCTCAGTTGGCTGCCTACTTTGGGGGAAGAGGGCCTTGATAAAGTTACTTCCTAGGGTTCCTCTGAGAGGGAAGTCCCCTTTCAGTGAGGAGCAAGTTCAGGCCTGTTTTTCTGTTCTTCTCCTTCAGCTTTGGGACTACATCTTACTTGCTGTTTTTTTCTATCCCGGCTGTGCATGGATTTGAGCAAAAAGAAGAAGCAGCCACAAAATTTTCAAAGCAACAAAAGGTTCTCTTTGTGGTGTCTGAATACAAAGAGTATGGCACTGGTTTATCTTTTCTGCCCCTTTCTTTTGAGGACAAAAAGTTAAAAGATCTCTAACAATATTATGCCAACTGCTCTGCCAGGGATGTGAATAAAACTGGTCGCCCAGAACCCATTGCATCCCCCCTGAGACTTTCCACTTTGTTTCTTTTCATGGGAAAGTAAGTTTCTAACCATCATGAAAGAAAACTTAGATGAGGCAGCCTTTGCTGTACAGTTATAGATAGATAATGTTTATTTATTTGTGGCACAATGTTCATTACAAAACATTCTTACAAAACAATGCATCTAGTACAACAAGACAAAATTACAATTGTGTTGGACACAGAATGAAAAAACTGTTAAAATCAAAAAACCAACAAAAGGTTATTGGATAAAATTCCTGGTTCAAATGTTGAATCAATAATAACGGCTGTACCACTGACCTCCTTGCAATCCACTGCTACAGCGGCTCTTTTGCTCTGCAGCTGCGAAGGTGGATTTAGAATGATCAACCCACAAGTCACAACTACTACCAGGCAACAACCAACCGGCCCTCACTCTCAAGGGTTCTCCCAGGAAAGGGGTCAGTATATAAAGGGCAGTGCAATAAGTAGTGAACTAGGTCTTCCAATTCCCCAGAACCACAAAGACACAATGGTTGTGTATGAGGGATCCTTTTATACCTTCCCTTCAGAAAACGGAGAGCAGAGCTAGATGGAAAGTGTGGCATGTTCCATCCTCCACAACTTTCAGCCCTTCCCTCCTGTTGCCTCTCTGATTACCAGCTTCCTGTGCCAGTTTTGTTCTGCCATTGCAAGATCAAATTGGCCAAAGCTGCTGGCTCACCGCCTTCTTCACATTGGCCTAATGGGTGAGGAAGGAGAAGACCCTCCCTGACACTTTTGGGGGCTGCTGGAGCTGGTCACTTAGCGGTGATCCCTTCTTTGGATGATCCGCCAGATGGGCTGCATACAAGCCAGAGGATGCGGGCTCCTTCTTGGGCGGGACTGGCCTGATTGAACTGCTAGCCCTGTGGATGCTGAACAGAGCAGCCTGACACCACAACTGCCTGAAATCAATCCAGGAAACCAGATAGATTTATTACTTGGAGTACTGTTGAGCCAGGAGAAAGGGGCTGTGTAGATTTATGGCCTGCACTGGGGTGCTCTGGCCTTTGGGGGGGGGGTCTGGGTGCTTTGGAGGTGTGAGGACCAGGCCCTAGTGAGTGTGATGCTGCCCAGTCACTGCTGAGCCCTTCCCCTGGCACCAGGGGCACGGCCTGTGAGTGTGTGCCCCTCTGCCCTATGGAGAGGTGGAGGGTCAGCCTGGGAGGGGGCACGTGGCCCTCAGGAATGGCTGAGATGGGACAGCAAAGTTCCAGGTGCCCTCCTCCTGGGGGGGGAGTGGGAGCGAGGGGGAGCCAGCCTGCCTTTTTCGGGGGTGGAGGAGCATTTTGGGTGGGTATTTTCTGTGTCTTCGTATGCGCCTCTGCAGCCGGCCTTTTGTCTCTGCACCTGCCAGGCTGTGCTGCGCGTTTGTTCACATCTCTGCTCGTTCCTGCGTCACTCTGAGACTTTTCTGAAAGAAGCATGTGCATGCGCATGCACACAAAAAGGTCCTTTCTGGGCCTGGGCTCAGATCCTCCTCCTGTGCCTCCAGATCAAAGCAGCTACAGGGTGAAGCAGGGGGCAAGCAGTGGGGAAAATAAGAATTGCCAAAATACTTTTCAAGGTGTGGATGTTTAGCAGTTTATTTTACATTCTCCAGACTTGAGGCTGCAGAACATGTCAGAATTGGAAAATGCTGGCTCTGGTATCCCCGGGTGGAGGTTTCCTGAGCGCTGTGTGCGCCTTGTGGCCGACAGGGCAGTGGGGCCTGGTCAGGCGGAGGAGGGAAGTTAGTCCCGGGCTCAGCTTTGCCAGTGCCTAGGAACAGCATTTCCCAATTGACTGAGGCTTTCTGGGCAAGGGGCGTCTGCATATTTGGAGAGCTCCCTCTCTCCCCACATCCTTCATACACACGAAGGCAGGTTCCTCCTTCACCAGCCACCACTATTGCATTTGTGGCTCTCATGTTCCAACGTTGTATCAGCCAGGGGAACTGGGGCCTTGCCTGCTGCTGCTCTGGCTGCCACCAGTGGTCCACAGGCTGTGGCCTGAGAGGAGGGCTGAGCAAAGAGCAGCTGCCTTTCACCAGGCCTTCCTGGACTTCAGCTTCTATTAGGCTTCCCCAGAGGTGTTTCTGGCCTGGGAGCTGACAGGCGTTGCAGTCCAAAAGCACTTCTTCCATTGCCATTTTAGAACCAAGGGGTTGAAGTGGCTGGAAGGAGGGCCTCTGGATGGCAGCTCCTCCGCTTTCTGGGTGTGGGTGGCCAGGGTCCGTGTCTCTCCCCACAGCCCCCTCCTTTACTCCCCAGTTGCCTCTGAGCCCCTCTTTCCCCTTCGGCCTGCTTCAGGGACAGTAGTGACCCTCTTTCTCCTCTCCCTCCCTTTGTAGCCAGTGCTCAGGAGGTCCAAGCGGAGAACGTGACGGTGGCTGAGGGTGGCCAGGCTGAGATCAACTGCAAGCTGCACCAATACGACGGCTCCATCGTGGTGATCCAGAACCCCTCCCGCCAGACCCTCTTCTTCAATGGCACGCGGGGTAAGTGCCCTCGGGAAGTGGGGGGCTGGGGTTCTCGGGGGGCTGGGGTGCCAGGCCCAGTGTCTTCCTCCCTCCAAGGGTCTGCCTGCTACCCACCTGGCCCTCAGTGCATCTGACGGAGGGATCAGGTCCTGCAGAGGAGGGGCAGGCAGATCCAACGACCCCAGAGACTTTGGGCAAGTGGACGAAGTCCCGGGACTCCCAGGGAAACAGACGCACACCCACACACCAAGGAGGACAAGACCACCCCCATGCCAGCTTTGTGTGGTGGTTAAAGCTTCAGATGGGCTGGCCAGGTCCAGGTTCAAGTCCCCACTGACCAGTAAAACCTGCTTGGAGGGAAAGATATAAGTGTAACTCTTACCATCACCATCATCACCTGAGCTGGGCAAGCAGCCTCTGTTGCCTCTTGAACATGAAAACAGCCCACAGGCTGACCGAAGAGGCTTGAGAACCCAAGGAGAGGAGTCCAGGCAGCACCTCCTTGTGCCAAGTGAATATCCTCAAAAGCATCTGGGGGCCCTCCAGAAGTGGCCCCAAATCCCCCTGCCTGAGGGATCCTCCTCTCCCTCCCTGGCCAAAAACATTGCTAGCCGTAAATGTGCATAGTCCCCTTCCATGTTCCCCTGACACTCTCCCTCCATGGCTGAGGGGACCTGGCTCACTGTCCTCTCCTTCCTCCATGTTCCCTCCAGCCCTGAAGGATGAGCGGTTCCAGCTGGTGGAGTTCACTCAGAAGCAAGTCCGGATTGTCCTCTCCAACGCCCGCCTGGAGGATGAGGGGGGCTACTTCTGCCAGCTCTACACGGAGGACACCCACCATCAGATTGCCCTCCTCACAGTGCTGGGTATGTGCCCCCTGCCCTAGGGACCCCCGTGCCCCTCCCACACTCACACTCTGGGGCGATTGAGGGGAACACCAGATCCTGGCTGTTTGGTTAAGGGGAGCATAGGGACTGTAGTAGATATTGGGGTGGTGGGGGGGCATTTAGTTTGGGGATGGGTGGGAAGCGGAAGGCCCAGGGATGCAGGGCTGGCAAGTGGAGGGGGCTCTGGAGAAGCACAGCAGAGAGGACTTCAGCAGGGAAGCCTGCTCAACCTTTTCTGCCCCCGGCCCACAGACACTCCCTCTGCTGCACTGTCATTAAAGACGCAGGAGCCCCGCCTCCTTGGTCACCTGGCAGCCCTACAAGGATGTGGCCAAGGCCAGGGGCTGCTCCACCTGTCTGCTCTGGAGCTTTGCACCAAGTGACAGAGCTTTGGACATTGGTCCTTTGGCCTCTCTCTTGGACTGACCGCAGTGCACTGTGAGGGAAAGAGAGCAAAGGCCTGGGTCCATCTAGGCCTCTGCTGGCCATACTGACTGGCAGCTACACTCTTGGGCTTTGGGGTGAGATGTTCTTCCAGGACTTTCCCTGCAGACCCTTTCACTCCACCTCTGAGATTGCACTGCTTTCCTTCCCACTGAAACTTTACAGCTTTAAGACCAGAAGCTTGAATCTATTTCTAATGAGACAAGGATTCCCAAGATGCATTTTGCTCTGCAGAAGCAGGGAGTGTGCCAAGGTCCAGTCCTTGGCACCTCCCTGGGTGTCCCTATCTGTGCACATGTGTGTCTCCACAGAGATGTATCCACACTAGGATGTGGGGCTGTCGAGGGGATGTGGGGCTTCCCCCATGACCCCCTGCTCTGTCTTGCTCTCTCTCCCCTAGTGCCCCCTGACAACCCCTTGGTGGAAGTAAAGGAGCAGGCAGTGGAAGGAGGAGAGGTGGAGCTCACCTGCAGCGTCCCCAGATCGCGCCCGGCCGCCACCCTGCGCTGGTACCGGGACCGGAGGGAGCTGAAAGGTGCCGTCTGGGCTGGCGGGAGGCGAAGGGGGTGCATGGGGTGGGCAGCAGTTCTCCCTGCAGGGGCTTGTCTTGGCCCTAAGTGTATGTGGAGTGGTGGGTATAAGTCAGGTCAGAACCACAGCAGAGGAGGGTCTCACCACTCTTTTGCCTTCAGAGGAGGGGTGAGGAAAGTGCCCCACCTGCTGATTTGGGGACCGGGGCGGGGGGGGGACTGGTGTCCTTGAGCTTCCCTTTTTTATGACCATGAAAAGGGGGCAAACCCACAAGAGCAGAGACTCACCTTTTAAACAGGGTTTAGGCTCTCCATCAACCCCAAACTCCTGTGGCCCTTGGAGGAGGAGGTCCCCTGGGCCCCATTCCTTAAAGATGGCAGTTTCTGGACATGTCTGGAGGCTCCCATCTCCCCATCTCTGTGTTGAACTAGGACATTTTCTGCACTGAGTGAATCTTCACCTGCCACACTCATCGCCCCTTCCCCACCACATGGAAAATGCTTGAAATGGGAGTTATGCTAGTTTGGGGTTTCTCTCTTAAGCACTTCACCCTGGTGCTTAATGGGTACCGTTAATGGGCGCCCCATTTAGGCTTATGGGATGCTTCACACATATTATCAACTGTGGGGAGTAAGTCCATTACATTTGGCAAAGGAGGCATGGAGGTGTCGCACAATGTGCCCTTTTCTTCCCAAGGGATAGTAGATGAGGGGAACACTTCCTGGGATGTGACCATAAAGACAAGAGAGAAATGTACCAGAGAGGAAGGCAATTCCCCTTCACTCCCCTTTGGAAGGACTTTTTTGGAAGTGATTTTTTTGCGAGGGGGGATCAGCTTGTGGAGCCAGTGGGGTGCTTCATCTCCCACCCATGTGCCTCCACCAAGGGCTGAGCAGCAAGCAAGAGAACGGAAAGGTCTTTAGCGTCACCAACGTGGCGCATTTCCGGGTGGAGCGCAAGGACCACAGCAGCATCGTCACCTGTGAGGCCACGCACCCTGCCCTGCGGGGGCAGCGAAAACAGACCCAGTACGTGCTGGACGTCCAGTGTAAGTGACCACAGTGCTTGCATAAGAGGGCAGCGGGAAGGCTAGGGAGCGAGCTGGGAGGCCAGAGGGCTTTGGTAGGGCCGCCTTCTGTTCCCCCCCCCCCCCACTGCTCCAGCATGTGTTTCTCTTCTCCTCTGGAGGGGCTTGGAATTATGCGCAACGTGGAGAGTTGCGGCCTGTGGTGCACCCACCTTTCCTAGAACATGGGGGAATGATGTTGCTCCTCTGCTGTAATTAGGAAGCAGGAAGGCTGTGGCTTGTTTGGTTGCAGGAGGATCCCTTTCTGGTTCCTTTTAAAAGTGCCTTTTTTAGGGCGTGAATTGGGCTTTAGGGTGGGTTTCGGGTAGCATTTCCCCAGTTTCATGCTATTCCTCCACAATGTGGAGGTCTCCCCAAACCCCAAAAGATCAAAGGAGAAGAGCAGGGAAGGAACAAGGCCATTTCTGTTCCCAATGACACCCAAATCACAGGGTATTATAGGATCAGGCTGCCTTTAGAGAGTGACTTTCTAAGTGGTGGGATGGAGAGGGCAAAGGCCACAAAGGTGCCCCATGGGTCATACAAAGGATGGCGTCTGGCTCCCCAGGTGATGAAGGGAAGTGGCTGGAGCATCTTCTGGGCAAAGAGGCCTCTTGCTGCTCATCTGGCCTTCCTCTGCTGCTTTGCTGGCCGTGTCCTTTCCCAATGCCCTCAACCGTCTCATGGATGCCTGGCAAGGCCAGTGGTTACCTACCAGGGGTGCCGAAGGTGGGGAGGGTGGGATCTGGAAGGGTGAGGCCATCCTGCCAGCTGGCACACATTTCCTTGTGTGGGTGTTGCATTTTTGTTCATGTTCCCCTCTTTGCCCATCTTAAAATGTGACATGCATGGCATGTTTTGCCCAGCTGCCTGCCTGTTTATCCAGAGAAGGGTCATTTGGGGGCAAAGTCCAGCAGCAGCAAAAGCAACAAAGATGATGTGGGCCTGCCAAATGCCAGGCATCTCATGAAGTAGAAGGAAACCTTCCCCTCTCAAGAGAGAAGCCTTGGGCTGCCACAACCCACCCCCAGCCATCGCAGACACCACAGCCGCTGTGCCACTGGTTTTTTGCTGCCGCTGCTACTTAATAGTATCCTACAGATCCAGGGGGATCTTGTGGCATGTGGGCCCGCGTCTCGGCTGCTGGGATTGCACTCTCGGCCCTAGAAAGACCCACTCCAGGGATCCCCCGAGTGGAAGCGGCATCCCCACATCTCCTCTGGAATGACCCAGTTGATGCAGAGGGGTCAGAGCTGGGAAGATTTGGGGAGTTGTGGCCCCAGGAAGAAACTTCTCCAAGCTCTAAATGGAACTCAGAATTCAGAAAATTGAAGATTATTCCATGATTTTCTTCCTTGGGCTTTCAAGCATTCACTTTATTTGAAGATTTCTGTGCAAATTGGTGAATGTACTTTTGCTGCATCTGTTCTCTTTTCTTTTTCCCCTGTAACTTTTACCCCATTAAGCGCCCCATCTGGCCCCATGGCAGCACAAAACATTGAAGTGGAACAGCCTAGGGATTCCTTCCCAACCATACTTCTCTCTTTTACATAAAGCCCAGATAAAGTTAATACTTAAAAGTGAGAGCCAGCATAATGCAATGGTTTGAGTGCTGGAACAGAGGGGGGGGCACTGGTTTTAGGGTACTGGCTGCTCCCTGGCCTCCTGGTTTCTTTCTTCTCTGACCCCTGTTTCCCCACAGACTCTCCCTCGGCACGGATCCATCCTCCGCAAGGGGTGATGCGGGAAGGAGACACCTTAGTCCTGATGTGTGCCGTCAACGGCAACCCCCTGTGAGTACTTTCTGCAGGGCGGGGGGGGGGGGGGGTCAGGGGGTTGGCAGAGACCTCTACCCACCCAAAGAGACCCTTTCTGCAAGAAGAGGGCTGAACGAATACCGTGGCAGCAGGAAAGGGTTAAAGGTCCACGGTTGGCACCAGGAAGCGCCAGGATTGGTGACCCAAACAGCCACAAGCCCCCTCCCTCCACTCCTGTGGGTGCTTTGGCTGAATCTGAATCAGCTGGCCCTCCTGCTTCTCACTCTCCTGACGAGCCTGACTGGTGAGAGGCTCCTCAATTGACAGCTGCCTGGCAGCCTCTGTAGCAAATGACCTCTGGGGGGGAAGATCCTTGCCCGCCCGACTGTTGCAGGTGGGGAGCCTGGGGGTGAACATATCACCCAGTCGCTAGGAGTGGGGTGTGGGAAGACATGGAAGGTAGCAGCCTCAACCCTTTACCCCACAGCCCCACAGACATCAAATGGAGCCGCGCCAATGACTCGCTGCCGGAGCGGGCCCTGGTTGAGGGCGAGGTGCTGACCATCCCCAGCCTCAGCCTGCTGGACAACGGGACCTACTCCTGCCAAGTGGCCAACAAGCACGGCCGCTCCTCCGACCAGTACGTCCTGGTGGTTTACGGTAAGCATGAGAAGTGTGTCGCTCGCACGCACACCCACTTTGCCCTCAGCTCTGCAGGCCCCGCTCTTGCTCCTGGGATCCAGATTTGGCCTTCTGCTGAGCCCAGTGGCGAGTCTGGTAGGGCTGCCTAAAGGTGCCCCTCATCCCCTGCCTGGCACTGGTTAGGGGCTCAAACCTTCTTCTCCCACCTCCTGCAGACCCTGGGGCCATTGTGGCTGCCCAGACCTCCATGCCATATGCCATCGTGGGGGGCATCCTGGCCCTGCTGGTCTTCCTGGTCATCTGCGTCCTAATCGTCATGGTGTGGTGCTCCATCCGGCAGAAAGGTCAGCCAGGGCGGGGGCTGGGGGTCAGGCATGGCCCAAAAGGCTGAGAGCTGGAGGGGACCTTGTGTGGCAAGGGGGCTGCTCCCCATAAGTTCCTCTCCCAGCACTGCTGCTGCTTCCTCCAAAAGTGGTGGAGGTTACTTTCCAGAAAGACCCCACGCAGGTGGAGCAGGGCTGGGGCAAGGCTTCTGCAAGGAGCAGTGAGCAGGGAAGACACTCTGCTTTCGGGTGGGTTTGCCCCAGCCTTTCCACGTCTCTCATCCCACTGGCCTCCAGACCAGCCGGACAACCTGTCTCCCACTGCACTGGCTGGGAGCAATGGGCATTGCAGTCCGGCCGCTGTGGTGGGTGCCAGGTTTGGAAAGTCTGCCACGCAAGTGAGGGCTGGACGAGGGTTGGGGGAACCCTGTGCCTGCCTGGCCCTCACCTTCCTCTCCCTCCCCCCCCCCATTTACAGGCTCCTACCTGACCCACGAGGCCAGTGGCCTGGACGAACATGGGGAGGCCCGCGAGGCCTTCCTCAATGGAGGTGACGGCCACAAGCGCAAGGAAGAGTTCTTCATCTGAACGGGGGGGGGGGGGGAGGGAAGGGGGGGGGGGGGGGGGGGGGGATTGTGGGGGGGGCGGGTGGGGGGGGGGGGGGGAGAGGTGTTCACAGAGAAGCCACCTTTTTGGGGAGTGGATTAAGGATAAAAAGGAGCAAAACACTTGAATAGTGAAATCAGGGTGTATGGGCAACACCATCTTTTCGGCTTTATTTTAGAAACCGAGGACTTTAGCCCCGTTCCCAGTCATGGGGATCTGGCTCCTGCTCCCCCAAAGCCCCCCACCCCATTAATTGGAGAGAGCTGTGTGTGTGTGTGGTGGGGTGTGTTTGTGTGCACGCGCATCCACAACTCTGCTTCCATTGGGGGCAGGGAGGGGGACCGCCGTGACCCCTTTCTCCTTTTGGTGGCCAGAAGCAGCGCTGGGGGTGGGGATTACATCTCTGTAAATAGCTGAGGAGTGGCTCTATTGGAGGCAGGTGAGGGTCAGGCCCTGGGGGCCACCGTGGCTCCCCTCCATTAGCACTGTCACAAATTACCTGGGGAGGGGAGAGTGCCCCTCATTTGCTGTGGGGGGGTGAAGCTGGCTGGCCGTGAGCCAGGGTCCATAGGGCTCATCCGCAAAGGTGTTCCTTGGTGCTCTTTGCAGCACTGCCCCCTGGCCAGTGCTCCCCTGTGCAAGTGTGCAAGTGCGTGCCCATGCATGCGTGTGGGAGGGAGGGAGGGAGCACCTCTTGGGGGGGGCCTTAAGATGCAGGTTGGAGCCTTGTTTTGATTTGTTTTCCTTCAAAGCCATGACAGTTTGTGAGGGAGGGAGGGTGGGGGTCTCTGTCTATCTCTGTTGTCCTTGTTACGTGGTGTCCGCGGGTGGCTGGGTGGAATGGCAGTGGCCACGCAAGAATTGGACCTTCATTCCGGGCTTCCCAGTTCTCTTGCCCCCCTCCCCGTGGCATCGAAGCGTGGCCTACGGGCCAGACCCTCCTCTCCCTGCCAGGGGCAGATGTTGGACGCTGCTGGAAGGGGGCCATAGCCAGGGCCCTTCCCTGCCTGTTCCTCCCTTGTGGGGGTATCCCTTCCCCTGGTCCCTGAGCCCAGGAACCCAGTGTGGCCCCCCAGCCCCTTTCCCCACTGGTCTTCTCCCTCTGGCCAGTGGGGAGGCGGTCGGTTGGGTGGGTGGGTGGGCTCAGCCAGAGACCCCCTTGCCCTCCCATGTTGGTGCTGGGAAGGGGCCCCATCGCACACCCCTGGCTCTGCCGCCATGGAGGGGTTTTTCTCCACATTGCCTCCCGGCCCTGCAATGGCATGCTTACTGCAGAAAGGGGTGGCTGGGACCCCCACCTCTCCCTGGCCACTCCCCCCCCTTGTGCCAATCGGTGCCCCCCTTGCCCCCCCCCCCCCCCCCCCGCCTCCGTCCTTCGTCTGGGGAAAAGACCAACCAAGAAGGAACTGATGATGACCGTGTGGTTCTGTGTCCGTCTCTGGCTCGCAGTTTTAATTTTGTATTGTCTGTGTCTTGGAAGGGGAGATTAAAAAAAGAAGGGAAAATATAATAATTAATATATAACTGGGGGTCGGGAAGTGTGGGGGCGCGTTCCTCTGCAGCCCAGGACTGTTTCCCCTGCCCAAAAGTTAATATATATGTAAATATCTATGTCTGCCTTTTAACCACCTTTGATACTTCAATAAATCCCCCGGATTAATTCTTTTAACACCAGTGGTTGTGGGGTCCTTGCTCATGACATGTGCCGGGGGTGCTGAGGGGAACCCCACAGGCCGGGGCTTCTTTGGGGGGGGCCCATGGGGGGTGTAGCCTCCCCAGCCCCAGCTTTGCCCCCCAAAACTCAACGGGAGGGGGGTAAATACAGGCCAGCAAAGTAACTCTGAGCAGAAGGCAGTCTCAGCATTGAGGCCTCTAAAGTGGCCCTCCTGGCAGGCACCAGCAAGAAGAGGGCATGGATGGCTGCCAAGGAACCTTGTGCCCCCCTCCCCCCTTGGCATTTCCACGTTGGTGCCACAGTGCTTCCTTTAGGGCCTGAATTTACTCTCCTCTCTGCTGCCGTTCCCATTTTGTCAGTAGAGGACTGAGGCTGCCCAGAGCCACACACTTGGCCATCTCAGGGCTGCCTTTGGCCCTCGTGTCCTCCGTGGGATTCAGGAAAGCATCCTCCCCACTTCCGCTTTGATCTTGCAATGGCCCTGTGAGGCAGGCCAGGCTAGGAGAGTGCCACCGTAACCTTTGTGGGAGAGGGTCCCTGCGGGCCCCCCTTCCCCTTCCCTCCAGGGCCTCCCTGTGACCCATCCCTTCTTCCCTCCTCATGTGCTTCCCAGCCAGCTGGCCCCCCAGAGCTGCAGGGATGTGGCCCTCGCAGCCGCCCTCCAGCTTCACTTGCTCCCCCCCCAATTGCCACTTCTGGCCTCCTTCGTTTTGTCTCCTTCACTCTCAGCTTTATTACTCCGCTGGGTCTCCTTCTGCCTTCCCATCGGTCATTCTGTGCAAAACTCCCAGCTTCTGGAAAACTGGGCTGTGGGGGGATTCAGTGTTCGCCAAGGCACATAAATCCTTTCCAGCCAGGGACCCTGACCCCTCCAGGGTTGAGGGGTTAGGCTGCACACATTGGGTGCCCTGTGCCCCTCCAACGCCCACCTGGCCGGACAGACGGCCTTCTCTCTCTTCCTGGGCCTCTCGGTGGGGCTCCTACCAACTGCACTCCATCTAAGAATTGGGCTGGAGAGAGCCACTGGCCAGCTGGTGCTGCTTGGGGAAGCCAGAGGGGCCTTCACCCCCCAAAAAACTGGCAGTTCTCTTTCTGTGCCTTGCCCTCCCCCATTTGGGGAAGAGGGACTGGGGCCTCGCCTAAGAAGCAGCAGAGTTCTCTAGAGGTCCAAGGGCCCTCTTCTCTCCTCCACAGCGGTGCAAGGGGTGCTCTTGAGACCTTTGGGAACCACGCGGGAGCTGCCCATCCCTGAATGCCAGGATGGGGCGGCCAACTCCTTGAGGGGCCTAGTTGCCCATTTGGTGGGCACTTAATCTGATCAGCCTCTGATCCACTCTGAGCAGGAAGCCGGGCAAGGATCTCTTTCCCATCAATGGGTTTACTTTCTGGCTCTCAGCAAAAGAAAGAGAGGCTGGGCTGACCCTTGTGCTAAAGTCTGTGGCAAAATGCTGCTTTTGGGATGGAAAAAGAGATGAGAAAAGCTTAATCAGTTGAATTTCTTCTCATCATGTGGCCATTAAGAGGAAGGAAACACTACCAGCCTCCCCTCCCAAACTGAGCCATTTCCCACCAGCTGCTGCAACAGAGCCGCCCCTTCTGCCCCCTGCGACGTCCTGCCCTAGATTGCATCCTGGATCTGTCTGGATGCCAAATCTGCCACTTTGCAGCAGAAATTCTTCACTCCTTTCCCCATCTTGGATGCCAAATTCCATGACCATCACCAATCTCAGCATCGCCGAGGACACATTACACACACACACACCCAGCAATGTTCCTGTTACTGGCTCTCCCCATCCCAGGGCAGGTGGGGCTCTGCCCTCCTTCAGGGGCCTCTTAAGGAAGCAGAGCTGATTAGACCAGCTCCCCCAGAATATCCTGGTTAAGGCTGGTTACCTTCCTGTCAGGGGATTTTGTGGGCCTCTGAGAGAGATCCAAGGAGGGCCGAGGCCACTTGCGCAAGGGAAGGCCACAGACTGCCAAGGTATGTTGAGGCTGAGCTGGAAGAAGTGGTCTGCATACCCCCCCCCCCCCAATATTGTTGATGGTTAAGAGACTCTGAAACAGCTGCAGAAAACCAAAAAGGTTAAGTACCAACCTGCCTCCTAAGATGCCTGCAGCCCTCCAGATGTTTTTGGCCAGCCTACCCAATGATGAGGGATCATGGGCGCCATAGGTCAAAAACATCCATTTTGCCATGAGGCCAGGACCAACTTTCTTCCCATCATGCTCCAGGCAGGGAGAGGCCCTGCTGGCCCTCCAAGTGTCTTCTGGGTGGGAAGGAGGGCTGAGCATTGGATAACTGGTAACCCTGACCTGGAGCCATCTCAATAAGGCAGGGCTAGCAAGAGTGGAGTCTATGGGGGGCAGCCCAAGTCAGTGCTGGGTGTGTGTCTGAATGGAGCATGGCCCTCTTCGTGGGGTGGGTTGGCTTCCAGGTGACGTAGGTCATGATGGTTGTCTTCCAAGTCTGTTCTGACTTAGGGCAACCCTATCGTAGGGTTTTCTTGGCAACATTTGTTCAGAGAGGGTTTGCATCTAGCAAAGAGTGTGTCACTTGCCCAAGACCACCCAATGGATTTCTATAGCTGAGCAGGGATTCAAACCCTGCTCTTTAGATTCATAGATCAGTGCTCAAATCACTAAATCAAGAGGGGCCTTTTATGGCTTTGCCTATTGCTACCATGGCTTGTTTATCTTCCCGTTGGGTTCCCAGAAGAATGCTGATGATGAAAGAGAAAAGATGCCAATGCCTCCCCACTCCCTGTGCTCCAAACAGCACCATTGCAAGAGTCTGCTATTTTTTTATTTTGATCCAAGAAAGTGCCGAATGGGGGGACATTTAAGGCTTGTGCTGCAGAGACAGGTGTGATCTACGCTCTCTCTCTTGCTCCTTATGTCACTTGGATGGCCCACTCACTCTTCCAATGTGCAGGCATTCAAAGATTTGTCATGCACCACCATGCGGTGGCCACTGCTCAGCCTTCCTTTGCAGGTCTCCAGACTGGTTTGGCGTGGGGGCGACAAGGTGGAAAATCAGACTCAGGAAACATTTCCAGCAAAGGGGGTCCAGACCCTCCCCCTCTCAGGGTCTGCTGAAACAAGAGGTTCCTGCTGGTTTGGCCTGGGGGGGCAGTCCTTCAGGGCCCCCAAACCCCCAATGCCAGGCAGGGAGGGGCCCCAGGTGTCACCCGGAGCTCCTTTTGCATTTAGAGGGAAAGAGCTCATCTCCCATGGGGCCCTGGCAAGATGCCCACTTCCCCACCAGCTTCCCTCTTCAGGGTGGAGAGCGGGAAGCTCTCTTCGGAAAGACACTGACCTATGTTTTCACGTTGGGTGGCTGCTGGCCTTCGTGCCTGTTCACCTCCTCCCTCTCAGGAAGGGCATTTGGCATGAAGGGGCCACGGCCTGCCAGGCCCAGTAGAGGCCAAAGAGCTGCCTTAGCCAGTGGAAGTGGAGCAGGCCAGGCCAAAGGCACCTCACCCCCTCCAGAAAGGGATCCATATGCAACCCCACCTCCTTTCTGCCCCCCCTTCTAAAAATCAAAGATAAGAGACATCCCAAAGATATACGCAAGAGGCCCAGTAATGCTGAGATCCCCATTATCCCAAAGCCAGAAGAGAGGCTGCATCTTGAAGGCAAAAGGCAGGCGGAGAGAGGGAGGTCCACTTTCTCCTGGGCGAAAGAGAGGAAAGACCATGATGGGCTCAGCCAGCTGGAGACCCCAAGGGCAAAAGGGGGATTCCCTATGGAGGTAGAAGCAGCCCCCCCCCACATCACAGTGAAATGAAACCAAACCAACCAGCCAGCCTAGTGCTTATTGCAGATGCTGCCAGCTGGTCCTCCTTTCCTTTCCTTTCCTTCTTCAGTGGCTGCTCATTAAGGCTGATGGCCTCCTCAGGGGCCTTCTTACTGCAGTTATTGTCAGACAATTCATTTCATACTCTGGAGCTTCTGAAGGGGGAAGAGGGGTTAATCTGGAGGAAGGGGCCTCATTTCTCTGACCCATTTTCCCTACTCCTCTCCTGCCCTGGAGAGTGAAGGGTGGCTCTACCCAAACAGCTACTGTTTCTGGGCTTCTGGGCACAGATTAAGGGCCACTGGGGAGAAGCACCCCACTGGAAACGGGGGCACGGAAAGGACGGGCATCTCTCTTCTTATCTCTCAATTTTACACTGAGCTAAACTTTGCGTGACCAGACCAAAAGGAAAAAGAAGGCAAACACCTTTGCGCCTCTGCAAGTCACCTGCAGCACCAGAAGGGGGCGGATGGCAGCCCTGGCATGGCACAAAGGGAGGCAAGCTGCTTGGGGACAGATCTTGGCTGGCAAAGGCCTGTCTGGGCTGCGCTGAAGGACAAGGCAAAGACGTATGTATCCACAGCAGGCCTCCTTGACATTACTCTCTGCTGGCAAGGGCAAAAGAAGCCAAGCAGCCATGTCCAGGGTGAGAAGGGCACAGGCCTGTCTGGGAGAGGGCTGCTTTTAGCCCCAGGGTACTTCCTTGAGGATGGAAGGGGGGGTTAGACCTTTCCTTGCCCATGGGAAAAAATGTCCTCCTGCCTCCATCACTCGACTCTTTTGTGCATATGTGTGTGGATGAAGAAGCAGGCAGGAGAAAGGCCAGGAAAGAGAAGGGGAGAAGCCACGCAATGGAGCTCTCCCTACCTGAGAGGTCCCTCCTCACATCATGAGGGGATGTGTGTCCCTCGACACAGAAGGCACGGACCCCAGGCTGCATTTGTAGATTGGGGTGTGCTGCCCAGGGTCTTCCCTACAAAGAAAGAGGAAGAAAGCCACCTTTTCAGGCCTGGGTTTTGTCCACAATGTGATAAAAACAAGACAACTGGAAAGTCTTGCACTACAGTCCTCTGGCAACTGTGAGAAGATCCCTTATGGGCCAACACATAGGAGGAAGGAGACCATCCATGCTCCACGCAGAAAGCAAAGGCTGCTGACTGGGAGCAACTGGGGCTCCTCAAAGCTAACTGCACATCCCTCTCCAAAAGGCCTTGGGCAAAGGGCAGGGGTCCCTGGGAAAGTAACTTCCCAGCTCTGCACCAGATCCCCCAGAGCCGCCAGGGCCCCTTCCTCAAAGGCACTCACTGAGCTGCTTTCTTCTTGGCTGCTCCCCGACGAAGTCGGAGGATCAGAAGGGCAAAGACAGCAATCAGGACCAGCAGCAAGAGGGCTGGAAGCCCCACCGTCAGGGCCAGGGTGGAGTTGCTGAGCGACAGTGCCGACCCTGCAAGGCAGGCAAAAGAGAAAGACACACACACAGAGGAATTGGTGGTGGGTCAACTACCAGCAGGGCCCTTGGCAGCCCCACCAGCAGAGGGAGGCAGGAGCAGCGAAGGTGGGCACATGAATACAGACACACACACCCTGGAAAGCCCCTGGACCCCTCTAAGGAAATGCTATGCAGCTTTGGGGCACCTTCACTGACTACAGCATCCATTCTCACTGGAAGAGGGCTGCAGGCATATTTGGAGCACCTTAAGTGGCCACAGGAGGAGCCATCTGGGACTCAGGTGAAGGGGACTCACTCTCTGGGACCCAAATTTTGGGTGCAAGAAAGTGGCTGCCTTTGGTGAGGGGAGGAGTAACCCTGGGATAAGGTGCAGCCGGCAGCCCCTTCAGAAACCCCCCGCCAGGCAAGGTGGGGAGACACAGGGGCATCCGTCTCCATCCAGCGGCATCTGGAGGGTCTTCTTCCTTCCCTGGGAAAGCACCATGAAGGCACCAGGCAGATTCTGAGACTAGAGATTTGTAAAGACTCTGGACTGGCGCCACGCTTAAGTCAACTAAGAGTAGACCTTTGGAAGTCTATGGAATTTGAGCTGGCTACAGACTACCTTAGATCCCACTAATTTCAATGGATCTACTCAAAAGCAAAACAAGGACTTTGCAAGTGTGAGAGGTCTGGCATTGTACAGCTCTGAGGGCTGAGGACCAAGAGAGTGGCATGGAGAGAAAACATTGCTTTCTCCCAGAAAAAAAAACAACAAACAGAAATGGGGGTCCTGAGGGCCCCCCAGCTTTTGTCATCTCTCAGTTCCCACCAGCCCATGCAACACAACTGATTGACAGGTAAGATGGACATTGAAATCCAGCAATAGGAGGGTCATAGTGCACAGGATCAAGTCCCAAAGTTCCAGCATCGTGTGCTCAGTCAGGGCAAGCAGGTCTTCCTTTCAGACATTCTTGGACTGCAACTCCCAGCATCCCTTATCAATGGTTCAGCTGCCTCGCAGGACTGATGGGAACTACAGTTCAGGCAGGTCTGGTAGGATAGGAAGAAACATGTGTATATTCTCAAGCCCTTTAATTTCAATGGGCCTATTCTAAGGATGGCTGGATAGATAGAAGCAAGGCATTGTGTCCAAAATTCTGTGCAAAAAAAAACAAAAAACCCCTTAGAAAAAGAAAACTGCATTCAAAATGCATATAGATTAGGAGAATACCACACAACACCTCAAAAGGGTGCAGTAAACTTCAATTTGGAACAGAGGTGATGAGCAGTACTGAAGACAACAGGTCTGGCCAGCCCTTTACCTGGCATTAAGTCTCAGGCTTAACATATGCAATGTCTCAGGCCAGAATAGGATGGGGGGAGCAAGAAAGGAAAGGTAAAAGACTCGGGCAAAGAGGAGACCAGCCACCCAAGAAGGTAAGGGGCAAGCCATGGCCAAAGCGCCCCCCACATCCCCCGCCCCACCTGGCAGAGAAGAGATGTGTTCCCTGCAGGCGCCCGCAGGCCTCACCCAGTGCCACTCCCCGCTGGCTGCCCTCCACAAAGAGGCGCAGGGACTTGGTCTTGGCCAGCTGGGCCACGGAGGGATGGCGGGCCCGGCATGTGTAGGTCCCCGCTTGCTCCAGGTTCACTTTGGTCAGAGCCAAGGAACTTGAGGCCACAATCCAGTCCTCCCCCTGTTGAGGGAGGAAAGAGAGGTCAGAGGTCCCTGTCCCACAAGCCCCCTAGAAGCTTTAGCAGGGATCCATCCAGTGCCACAGCTGTTGACCACCACTGCTCCCCACATTTGCCCTCCTTCGTGACCAAAGCCCTGGACCATTCCTGCCTCTGATACTGTAAGCCGCCTCAGCCCTGTGAGATAGGCATCGGCATCATCATCATCATCATCATCATCACCACCACCACCACCACCACCATCATCATCATCTTTAGCAGCTCTGCAGTCATTCCAGTGCCTACACAGTTTCTCTAACTCCTTTAGGTTTTCTAAAGATAAAAACAAAACATGCCAAAATCTGAGGATTCAAGGCAGGGGAGCTGCAATGCTCCTGAGGAGCCATGCAGCCCGCTGCCCTAAACAGGTGGACAGGAGACCCAAGGGGCAGCGCTGTAAGTGTCAGTGGACTGCCACCCCTTGTAGCCCAACCCAGCAGGGCCACTGAGGAGAAGGATGATGGGAGCTGAAGTGCAACCCTATCCAGAGGATGTCCGGATGTCTCCCCCACCCGTCCTAGGCCCCCTCCTCTAAATCCTTTCCCACAGGTCCCTCCCACACATGTTCTTCTACTCCCTGGAAGCAAAATGGCTGCCATGGGCCCACCCTCCACCCAAATTCCATGTCACCAGATCACAAGGGGAAATGTGGCTGCCGTTCACATTTTGATGCCACATGTGAATGAATGGAGGAAAGTGGCAGTGGCTGCTGTAGCCCTTTCCCATCAGAGATGGCCCTTCCAGGGCTAACTCCTCCTCCTCCAGCCTCTCCATCAGGTCTATCTGTCTGTTGGCCCCCCAGGCTGCACATGGGTCCCAGATGGCTATGGGGCAGAAGAAGAGGGGAAGAGGACAAGCACACTCCCTGCAGCCCACCTGCCCCCTCAGTAGCTAGAGATCTGAGGGGCAAGGGCTGGGAAGAGGCGAGGGTGGGCAATGTCTCCCCATCTTCCTGCAGAGCAGGCGTTGCACCCTGGAAAAACAGGGCATGATCTGGCCAGCCCTTGCCAGCATACACTGAAAAGAGAGGGCGTTCTCTTCCACTGTGCAAGGAAGGCCTCTTTTGGTCCCTGGTCTGGCACTTGGGAGCATGGAAGCATTCGTCTGTTGGCCAAGCAGGCTGGGAGCTGCAGTCCCCCTTTCCCAAGCTCTGCGGGACTGAAACAACCGAGAAGAAGAACCTCCTCTACATTGTCCTTTTTGTGCAGAGACTCTCGCATGGCCAGGGGCCACTCACCGGCCCCTCCAGTCCCCTACAATGCTATGCCTTTACGCCCCCCCCCCCGCAAGAGAGGGTCACCTCTCGGCTCCACTCATAAAGGGGCCCCCGGGAGGCCTTGGCAAAGCAGTGCAGTTGAAGGTCATCCCCCTCCAGGACGGTGACCGAGTCCCCCACAGTCCCACACCAGGATTTTGCGCGGCTGAGGAAGATATCACGGAGATCTGTGGAGTAAAGAAAAAAAAGGATCTCTTATTTCACAGCCCGTTTAAATGCTCCTGTTGCAAGAGGGAAACTGGTTCTTCTGCATTCCAGTCCTGCCCAGGAGATGTCCCAAGGCCAACTGTGGGAGGAGCACCTGCCTGGCCTGCGTATGGGGCAGGAAACCGCAGAGCAGGGCACCAGCGCCCTGCCAACTCTGCAGTTCCTCTGGGGCAGGTGCTCCCCACAAGCAGCGCACACTGACACCTGCGCCGAAAGAGAGGCATTAGCAGAGAGGGGCTGCCAGAGGACCCTACGGAAAAGCAAAGCACTTTTAAGAAGAACGCTTTGAAGGTCCTGAACCCTCACTGCTCAGCCAGAGGAAGCCCAGCAGCCTCCCCACTGCTCCTTCCCAGCCCCCAAAGGGCCCTTCTGCCCTCCCATCCTGGGCCCCCACAAAGGAGCAGCCCAGCTGGCAGGAGATTTCCCCTCGGCTGGAGTGCCTTCTCCTCTCCTTGCACCAGGGGTTTCAGTCTTGAGAGTCCCTACAAGTTGCTGGATTGCAGCTCTCATCAGCCACGGCTGAGGAAAGCTGGGAACTGCAGCTGAAGATCCTGGGAAGGGGGCAGTATGATTCCCACTGCTGTTTGCTGCCGTACCCATGTTGGCATCCTACCAGTGTTCAGTGCCAGTCCCAAAATATGCAGAAGACCACATTTATTCCTCCCCCCCATCGCCTTGGGGGCTGTGTGAAGATCACAACCCAGTGGCAGACCAAGTTCCTAGCCCCCATCCGCTGCTTTGCTGTCGCTCTCAGGAGGAGAAGCTGCACATACACTCTATCTGCAGGTCCAGATCAGCGGAAGAGGCGTTGCTGGTGGCGTTGGAACTGACACAGCGATAGGCACCAGCATGCCAGGACTGGACGCTGCTGATCGTCAATAGGAGGTGCCCACCTTCACGACTCACGACGGCATTGTAAAATCCATGGATCAGTTTGGTCCCTTCATCCAGGGAGACCCAGGCCTGGAGCCACTGCGGAGGGAAGGAGACAGGTGGCGTGGGTCCCCTGACGAAGCAAGTGCCGGCCTCTGGGGCCCCTGGGGCCCTCCTCAGCACCCGCCTCCAGCTCTATCTGCCTTGAAGCACCCAGACGCCCGCTGGAGACCCCTCCGTGGGGCTGCTCCACTGCTTTGGGAACGCCCCGGCCACGGGGGACCCTGCTTCCCTGAAAAGTACTGTACTTTGCTGCATGACTCAAAACAAAGACCCCAGTAACTCCTTCCAATTAACTTACATCTCTCTGCCATCGTCACAGGTTAGGATTAGTGACGTAAAGGTGTGCTATTCCCTCCGAACTCACAGAACTTGGGATTTCCCCTGCAAAGGCAGTGAGCCCCCTCTGCTCCTCCCAGGAGAAGAGGGTGCTACCCCTGGAGCCCATCTGCACCCCTTGGCCCCCTCCTCTTCCTCAGCCAAAGGCACAAAGGACCCCAGGGCCAGCCTCCGCCGGCTGAAGCCCCTTGCCCGCTTGACCCAAGAGCCCAGGACATGGATTATGGGGGGGGGGGAGCATAACCCCAGACCCCCCAAAGAGGCCTCTGGGCGGATCCTGGCCCTTTCAGCCAGGCTTTCTATGGCACTGCCTTTGCCGCCCCGGGGCCCTTTGCCCACCGGACGCTGGCTGCTGGGCCAGGGGCCGGGCCCCTTCCCAGCCCTGACCTAAGCCCCAGGACCCCCGGGGGCTCCGCGGGCCACAGCCCCTCTCACCTGGCCATATTTCTGGAAGGCCAAGGCGGGCGCTTCTTCTGCCGAGGAGAGGCACTCCAGGGTCACGGCACTGCCCTCCAGGACCGGGCCGCTCTCTGGGCCGCGGAGGCGGATGAGGGGGGGCCCTGCTGGGAAGACAAACCGGGGAAGGGGTCATCCTGGCCCCGCGCCCCCCTTCCCCTCCGGCGGCGCCCGGGCAGAGGAGCCGCCGGGCGAGGCCTGGGAGGGGGCCGAGGACCGCGGTCGGGAGACCTCCTGCAGCTCAAGGGGCTGACCTGTCCGGGCGAAGCGGGCGGCCGAGGCCAGGGCCAGGGCCAGGAGGAGGCTGGGGGCTGGCATCGTCGCCGGGCGCGAGAGGGACGGGGCTTCCTCCTGCGGGGCCCCGAGCAGCCCATCCGGGGCGGGCCCTGCTGCGGAAGGAAAGGCGGAAGGACGACTCTAGCAGCAGTTGCCTCTGTCCTGACAGACAGGCGACCGGGGGAGGGGGCTTCTCTTGAGCTTCCAGGGCGCTGGAGGGAGGCGGCCACCGGGGAACCACCGCCAGGGAGCAGGCTCAGTCCCGGCCGGAGAAAGGGCTCTCCGGGCCGCCTCCAGGGGCCGGGGGTGGGCGAGGCCTGCTGCTTTCTCAAGGACGTTCCTGACCCCGGCGACCGCGGCTCCCTTCCTCGCCCGCGGCGGAGGAGAGAGAGCTGTCAGCCCAGACCAGGGACGTAACAATTGCCGCGAAGTCCCAGGCGGCGCCCCAGGAGCAGCCCTTCGGGGCGGAGGGGGCTCCCATCGTCCGCTGCTCCGCCGAGAGCTGCGTCCGGGAGCGGGGTCCCCAGGGGCTTCTCCGGAGAATGACGTCAGGGCACCTGCTCCCCCCGTTCCTCCTCTTCCTGAAGCCAACATACGGTTCGCGCAGGCGCAGAAGCTACCCGCCACCTTCCGTGAACATGCGCAGAAGGGCTCCGCGTACAGCCCCTGCTAGAGAGCCTGCGCGAAGAGCGAGTGCGTTCCTCCTCAGCACTGCGCACGCGCATGGAATGAGCGCAGAGGGGACAGTCACGCCTCCTTCCCTGTCTGCGCCTGCGCAGCGACGACCCAGCGGCCAGAGGGGAGCGGTGAGCGCCAGGCCGCGCGCGGTGCATGGCGGGAGAGGGGCGGCAAGGGCCCGGCTCTCGCGGGGCATTGTGGGTGACGCGGGGTCCCGGGGGGCGGGGCCAGCGCCCCTCTTCCCTTCCGGTGGACTCGCTGCAGCTCGGATCCCCTTCCAGGCCGGGCCCTGAGCGCAGCCAGGAGGCGGACATGGCGGAGGCAGCCCAGCAACAAGCCGAGGCCACGGCGGCGGCGGCGGCGGCGGCGGGGGGGAGCTCGGAGGACTTAGGGCCGCCGGCGGCTCCGGTAGCGGAGGAAGATCCGGCGGCGGCGGCGTCGCAGGTCCCGATCGGTGAGCGTTTTGGGCGGGGGCGCTTTCCGAGGGACCCTCCCCTCCGTCCGCTTCCGGGCCCCGCAGCCTCAGCCCCTCCGGGACAGTCCTTCCAGCCCCGGGTCCCTTTTGCAGGTGCCGCGCGGGAGGAGGAGGACGAGGAGGAGGACGAGGAGAACGTCGTCTCTGAGGCCACCTCCGTCTCTTCGGGGGACAGCGCGCCCCCGACCCCCTCCGCCAACGGCTATCCAGGTACGGCCGCCAGAGGGGCCTCCGCTTTGGGCCGCGGCTCCCACAGCGGGAGAGGGCTGGGGCCCTTCACGAAGAAGGGCTGGGCCTCGGGGCTGAGAGGCCGCTTTGCAGGGCCAGAGATCTAGCGGGCAGCGGGGAAGACAAGAGCCGCTCTGCGCGCATCAAGAGCGGCTGCAGCCTTTGGACGAAGGGCAAGGCTTCCCAGTCGGTGGAGCATCTTTTGCCTTGGGCCTTTCCCGGTCCTGTGGCTTGCTTCCGATGGCACTTTCCCCCTCAAGAGAAAGGAAAGGGATGCCTCTCGCATCCTGCATTGCGCTTGTTTGCAGCATCGGCAGCGTTGAGCGCCTTGCGCTTTCCGGACGCCTCGGGGCCAGGCAGAAGGGGAGGGCGGGGGGGGGGGGGCTCCGCTCCATTTTGCTGCCTCTCCCTCACAGTGCTCTCCCTCTTTCTCTCCTCAGGGCCCCGCAGTGGCAAAGAGCCGCGGGGGACACTTGGGGAGCTGGTGGAGGCCGGCGGAGGCGGCAGAGAGGCCGGCCACGACCGGCTGAGCGCCACACAGGCCCCCAGCCCCGAGTGGCACGAGTGCCCTGAGTGTGGGCGCGGGTTTGGCACGTCACGGGCTCTGAAGGTGCACCGGAGTTACCACGTGGGACGCAAGCGGCCACACAGCGGCTCCTCGGCCATCAAGCCTCCTGCCCTGCTGCCCCCGCTGGTCCTGTCAGGCAACCCTCCAGAGAGCCAGGATGGGCGGACGGCTCCCAGCGGACGGGGCAGAGCCTTCCACTACATCTGCGCCGAGTGCGGCCTAGGCTTTGCGTCCCCAGCCACCCTGGAGGGCCATCGCTGCGAACACGGCTGGCGGCGGAGCCCCCCGGCCTCTCTGCCCCCCCGCTATAAGCGGCCCCCTTCGCCTGCTGCCGCAGAGGCCAACGGAGAGCAGGACGCCGACGGGGCGGACGGACCGTACCACTGCACCGAGTGCTCTGGGAAGTTTGGGTTGGTGTCGGAGCTCCACCAGCACTACATCCTGCATGCGCGCGGGGAACTCTAGGTGTCTTGCTGCCGCCAGCCGGCTTTGGCCTGTGGGGCTCCCTGCCCAGGAGAAGGGACATAGCCTCCGTTGTCTTTGTGCGCTCTTTCTCCTCCTCCTCATTGTCTCCTTCTGTTTCCTTCTATATTTCTAACCTGAATTTAAGTGGAGGCGGAAGAGGGGGAGAGACAGAGAGCAGCTCCCCTTCTTTGTGCCCTGAGAACCCCCTCCTCACTCCCTGCGGAGAGTGAGCCCCTTGGAGCCCTGTCCCACCCGCAGGGGCTGCCTTACCACTGCAGGCGTGGGGGCTGGGTGCTCTGGATTGAGCCACACAGACCTTCTCCTCCGTGGCTCCAAGGCAGATCTCTCCCCTTCACCAAGAGGCCCAGCATTGGCCTTCTCGCACGGCAGGTCATTCCAAGTGGCCCTGAGGCTTCCAGATTGGAGGCAGGGTAGGATTGGGATCAGGTATGGCTAGACCAAGCATGGGCAACTGTGGCCCTCTGAAAGTTCTTGGACTGCACCTCCCAGCATGCCTTAACATGGGAGCTGCAGTCCAAGCGCGTTGCGAGAGCCCCTCCCGCTCGCCTTGGGCGTCTGTCTCCCTTCTTGGCGAAGGGGTGCCTGCTGCCATCGCCCTCCCTGGCCTGTGCTGAACTGAAGCTGTGTTGTGCGCGCGTTTGTGGCTTTCAGGAGAGCAACTTTAGAGGTGGCACTCAATCAGCATAAACCCTGAGTCGCTGGGAGCCTCCTTTAATAAACCCTTCTCTGTGCGTGACTTCCTTTTGTGCCCATCTCTGTATCTGGGAGTCGGGGGGGGGGGGCGTTGTGGGGCGCTGCAGCAAAAGAGGCGCGGGAGCAGCCCTGCGGAGACCTTCCTCCCCGACCCGGCCTGGCTCCGCAGAGCCCCCGAAGCCGCCTCCACCTCCTCGCGGTGCTCCTTCGGCCCTGGGCACACTCTCGACCCACTCCTGTCGGCCCAGCGGGTGTAGCCCAACGCAGACCGGCCTCGCCAGGCGCCTCGAGGAGCCAGGGATGCTCCGGGGGTTCCGGCCCTTCCTCCTCCGTCCAGCGCTGGACTGGGCTTCCTGAGGGACTAGCCTGATGCGCAGAAGGCCGCCCGGGTCCTCCGGCGAAGTCATTGGCCGGCGCTTAGGAAGGGGGCGTGGCCGACTCCCTGGCAGAAGGACCCCGTCTCGCGCAGTTCCTGGGCTGCCCTGGCAGCGCCTGACAGGAACCGGGGCCTTCGCAGGAGGCCTCGCCCGGGAGCAGGGAGCCTTCCTTGGCGGCCGGCGGGGCTCCGGCGCGTCCCCCGGAGAGAGGCAGCGAGGGGCTCGGCCAGGAGGGGCGCCTCCCCGCAGGCGGCTCTCGGGCACCTTCCTCCCGGAAATGGCCGGAGGGGGCCTTGGCGAAGGGCCCCGGAAATGGGGCTGGCTGCGTCGGAGCGAGGCCCTCCTCGGACCTCGGAGGCATGGCGGAGCCTGCCCCGGCCGCGCGGCCGCTCCCGAAGGTTCCGCAGGAGGAAGGGGGTCCTCCGGCCCCGGCCCCTCCACACCCCGGCCCCGGCGGCAGCATCCTCTGTGAGTGGCGCCCTGGACTCCGGGGCGGTGCTGCAGAGCCTCCCAGCGGCGCTGCGTCCGAGGGCGAGGGGAGGGAGCCCAGGGGTCTCTGGGAGGAGGAGGAGTCCCTTCAGAGGGAAGCCTTCATCAGATGCCCCTCCAGGCGGCTCCCTCCCGGCCTGCTCCCGGGTGCGGTGGCCCTGCGGGTCGGCTTGTCCTCCCTCCCTCCCTCCCTCATCCTTGGGGAGGATGCTGAGCGCTCCCTGCCGTGTTGCCTCCGCCGGCGTCCCTTTGGGTGCTCTGCATGGAGTGCCTTGCGTGAAGCGGGCCTTTCTCTGGCGTGACTCCTCTCTCTGCCTCTCCCTAGACAGCCTTGGGGCCAACCAGTGCTTCCACTGCCTGATCACTTTCCCGGACGAGAAGTTCAAGGAGCGGCACATGAAGCGGGAGCATCCGGAGGACTTTGTTCAGGCCACCCTGCGCGACGCCCTCTTTGTCTGCTTTGTCTGCAACAAGGCCTTTGGCAGCTCTCGCACCCTCATCTGCCACCAGCGCGCTCATGCGCCAGCCCCGCCCTCGGACTGCGCCGACTGCCTGCGCCCCACTTTCGACTGCACTGACTGCGGCCGCCGCTTCGGGCAACTGGCCAACTACCAGCGCCACCGCCTGGGCCACGCTGCCGGCCGGAGCCTGCCCCACCAGTGCCCCGAGTGCGGCAAGAGCTTCCGGCAGCTGTCCAATTTGCGGCGGCACCAGGCTTTCCACCAGCAGACCCAGGAGCTGCTGCCTTCCCGGCCCTATTCCTGCATGGAGTGTGGGGAGAACTTCAGCCAGGAGGCAGGCCTGCACCAGCACTACATCCTCCATGCCCGGGGGGAGCTCTAGCCAGAGGACTGGCCCTGCGTGTCCTGGCCCTCTGGGTCCGATGAAGGCCAGGGGAGGCGCGAAGGCAGAAGATGGGAAGGATGGGGGCTTGGCAGGGTGGGGCTCCTTAGGAAATGGAGGGAAGACAGCAGATTTGGCCTCCCTTGCCTGGGGAGAGGCAGGGCTCCTGCCTCGTGGCCTGAGAATATCTGTCCAGTGGGAAGAGCAAGGGCTTCTCCCACACGCTGCTTTTCTTAGGCAATGCTCTCTTCTGCAGCGCTCTCTCACAGGCTCTGTTGGCAGTAGGGCTCAGTGCTGCAAAAGCCAGCTGCTTGGCAACAAAGTGGGCTGGAAGGCAGCAATCTGATCTGCTTGAGGACACAAAGCTCGGGGCTGCAACAGGTTTGTGGTAGTGCAGAGCAGCTGGGAGTGTTCCTGGTGCTCATGCAGGAGGCAAGGGTTGCTGGGTGGCAATCCTTGGAGCCACAAGATGGTGAGACAGGTTTGGGGTGCTTTGCTGAGATGTTGTGCTTTTGCAGTAGCTTTCCCAAAGTGGGCAACTGCTACTGGTTGGTGGGCTGCATCATTTGCTGTGAGGTCCAGGAAGGCTGGGGTCCTCACCTCCATTTTTGGTCACTTCCTATTTGGGAGAAAATATTTTAAGGCCCAAAAACACAAAAGCCTCTCCCCCAATGGGGTGAGCGGTGGCTTTTCGAGGGAGCACAGTTGGTCATTTGGGGGCAGTTTTTGAATCCCATTTTTAAGGGGTAGTGGAAGGACTTTGAGGCATTGTGTGCAGCTATAAAGCCTACTTTGTCCATCCTAGGGTCACTGAAAAGGGACTGCATGCCTACCTACATTGATGCAGCTTGCCTTCCACAGAGTTCTCCATCTTATAAGATTCAGAGGTGTTTGAAGAATTATAAAAGTGTGGCCAGCTTTAAAGAGAAGCTTTATATCAGCCTGTGTCTCCGATTTGGAGGCTTTGAATTGCCGCTTTCAGCCATGAGGATCCCAGAATAACCTGCAGTGAAGTCAGGGAGCAACAGACTGCCAACTTCTGAAGTGATCTGTCCAAGACAATCCTGTGATAGGTTTTCCTTGGGGTTACCATAAGTTGGATAAGTTGAAAGGCACACAACAGCTACACGTTTCCATATTGGTCTTGTTTATTCAGATGTCCAAACTTCCTTTGATGACACCGGGAACTCCACTGCCCAGCTCTCGCTATGGCATCATGCCACAGTGGATATCTTGAGTATTTAGAAAGCCAAGGAATCCCAGGATTCATAGCTGAGTCTGGCAGCACACTTGAAAAGTGAGTCACCACACCAAACTCTTCCAGGAGAGGAATTTGCTCTTTCTTCCTGGCCAGAAAAGGGCTCTGGAGGGGAAAGAGAGAGCCACACAAATAGATGGGGGGTGCATTTGCCCATCTCTCTCGGAAAGGTAAGATGCTTTCCAAAAGTGTAACCTGTACCTATTTCCTGGGTCCTCCTGAAAAGTCAACAGCCAGTTTATGTGAGAAACGTGTGAGGGCCAGGAGCAAAACAAGGCCTGTGTTTGCAGCTCATTATGGGGAGTGTTAATATTCTATGCTGGAGGGCTCCTACCCCCGCATTAAATGCATAGCGATGAAATTTTGGCCAAATAAGAACATTCTGTTTGTCTCCATTCAGTTGGTCTTGCTCTCTGTGCTGGACTCTTCTGGCACATTCCATGGGTTATGGCTCAGCCACTGTGGATGTGCTGGCCAGCAGAACGCTGGCACTGTGCTGCCTAGCGGGCATCACTGCTCATCTTCCACTCATAGAGCCAGTCTTGACCAAAAGTGTTGCATTTTGCTTCTCCAGAAAGGAACATGCGCATGTTCGTCTGGGCTTTGGTAGCGCCTCCTTCCTGCCAGATGGAGGTTCTTGAAAAGTGAGACCATTCACCTTTGAGATGAATCAATGTTTATTTCAAAATGAAATAACAAAACTTAGGTATTTACCAGTGTGAGACAGCATTTTTGTGTGTGTGTGTGTGTATGTTGTGTGGCTGATGGAGAAAAACAGGTTGGAGGATGGAGAGCCAAGGAGACCAACAGTGGACGGGGTGTGTGTGTGCGGGGGGCTATAGCCTTTCTGCCGACGGCGTTGGGCTGCTGAGCCCCTCTTTTGAGCTGACCAGCAGCTGTGGGTTTCTTCTGGAAGCTTGTCACCCAAGTGGCTCCTGTCCTGGGATACAATATGGAAGGCCTATGGCATTTGGCCTGCCTGCCCGCACCCCTGAGCAGCCCATCAAGTCAACTGATTTCCTTTTGGGGGTTCGCAGAAGACGGTGCTGCTTCCAAAGTAGTCAGTTGCTGCCTTCAGCTGTCTAATTGGGTCAAGCACCTGTCAGTCATGTTACCCGCAAAGCCACTCCTCTCGTCTAAACACTGGCGCACTTCCTGATGCCTTGGAGAGCTTGGCACTTCCCCTTCTCTTCAGTAGTCCTGGAGCCCAATTTGACATCCAGCTGGTGTCCCTCCTTTGGTCTTTAATTCTGAGGAGGGCCATCTTTACTACCCCTTGATTGCAGGGCAACTGGCCTTAACAGCTGTCAGTTAAAGCTGTTTGCTAATAGCTGGTGGTTTGGAGACTATTTGTGAGTGTGCTTTCGTGCTTTAAAAAGCCTTAAGACTTTGGCATTGGCACACCTTGTGGGAAGAGCCTCACAACCAAATTACTTGTTGGAAAACCAAGTCCAGTTCCCCTGGTCTGAATTTCTACTGTGCTGTTTGTATATTTTGTGAAACAGGGGTTAGATATTCTCTGCTCAGGATATGAGTCAGGAATTCTGGGATGCTTCAGAGTTCCCCATCACCTTCCCCTGATTTGCAGGGCAAATAGCTCCAAGCCAGGAGCCATAATATCCCCACAAGCCAGCATCTGCACCCGCACGGGCGATCTTGAAATGACACAGATAAAGACGAGACAGAGCCATGGCAGGCGACATTGCTGTATTGTTTGCACATCCAAAGTATACAGAGTAATTTCAATTACAGACAGCCCCCCACACATATAACAACACTCCCCACCATTTTATACCTTCATTCACTATACAACGTGGCCAGGCCTGAGCAATAGGTGGCCATCAATGCCTAGTCTGGTTCTAGATGCTGAGCGAGTGGCTCTGGGCTAAAGCACTTGGTCTCTGCCAATGAGGCTGCTCTCGGCTACTAAGTGGCTCTGTGCCAATACAGCCACTCCTGTGGCAAGCCAGACGTGGGCAAAGAGTCACTGCCAGGCATTTGCCAGCAGCCGTTAGGCATTGCATTCTTACTCAGTTGTCGTTCACAATTTGAAGACGTCGTTTTTTAGGCAAATGAAGGATTTTGATTCTGGACCATCATATTGCCTGCTGAATGTTTTTTTGAAACAGGCCCAGTTTTCTTGGAAATCAGACAACCAAATCAAGATCACAGCACAAGCAAGCACAGACTAACATGCATGCGGGGACACACGGAAAGCGGTAGTGTGCTTTGATGCCTGCCAGCACCAGCTAGATAATCTGCTCTGTGCCTTTTGTGGCAACTCCTACGGCAACCTAACACTAACCTGAGCGCAGAAACAAGTGTGCCAAGGTTCCCCAAGAGCTGCCAAAGGTCACGGGAGCTCATGCTTTAAGCAGGCATGCAAAGATGTGAGTGAAGCAGGGGAACTCTAGATGGCAGTTTCAGGCCTGCTTCCCTCATCCACTAATAAGTTGGGAAGCTCAAGAGTGACCCTTGAACCTCCCAGGTGAGGAGGGGCCCATGGGGTCCACAGCGTGTGGTGGAGCAAGATCCCTGCATGGCACCGTCCTCACAAGCAGCTGCAATAGGGCACCACCTTCTCTGTCCATAGCGGTGGTACTACTCCAGGGTTCTTCAACTGGCAGCTGAGGTTGTTATGCCAGTGGGGGGTGCCCCTTCCCCATCAGCTCCTCCCTCTCCTGCGGCATTAGTCCTCCACAAGGGCCCTGCGCAGCACCCTCTCTGCGTCCTCTGACAGCTCCACCACTGCTCTCTGCAGCGTCTTGTACGTGGCTTCAAAGGAGACCTGGGTCTCTGATTTGGCACCCCATCCAAAGTACGGCACATAACTCCAGGCCCAGCTGCCCAGCGAGGGTGGTTTGGTGATCAGGCCCAGGAGAGTGTTCGGGGCCATTGGGCGAATAAAGAGGCTGTGGGTCTCGGCCTCCAGTACCGAGGCTGCTTTGCCCACAACCTGGGCAGTGCATTCCAGGGAGGTTTCATCCAGGCCCAACTCCAGGCGGAAGCTAGCAATGGCGACCAGGAGGTTCTTGACTACAGTTGCCAGGGGTTTGTCCAGGCAGGAGAGGCAGGCGCGGAGGGCCTCCCCCCAGGCGTCTTTCATTAGCTCCTGGGCCTTCTGCCTGACCAGGTGGGACACGACTGCTGGGATGGCTCTCCTCAGTGCCTGCCTCTTCCATCCATGGGCGCCTCTCTGGAGTGCCTTCTGGAGGATGGGGAGGTCATAAGGGACCAGGAAGACTCGCGGGGAGCAGCCCGCACCATCCTCTTGTGGGACCACCAAGCTGCTTGCCTGCACCCCCTCCTGCAGCTCTTCTTGGGAGTCAGTCTGGGCCTTTGCCTCTATCTTGCTCCTGATTAGGAAGATCTCTTTCCCCTCAGAGGCGATGGCTCTGGCCAGGCGGCTGTGGGCGTCCTTGCACTGCTCAGGGGCCACAAGAAGGAAGAGGTCATAGCGGCCAAGGTCCAGAGGCCAGATGTCCTCTCCTGCCGCTCCCCATCCGGCCAGATCCCACAGGAACGATTGGGGGGCAGTGGGGAGCTGGTAGGGCCCAGCTTTCCTTGGTGTCTGGGCCCCCCCAACGAGGGCCATGCTGGGCTCCCCGCAGCTCTCTCCTTGCAGGGTGTTGATCAGGCAGGACTTATCGCAGCCATCCTCCCCTACAACGGCCACGTCTAGACGGAGATCTGTGGGGTCCTCTAAGGCCGCACGGATGATGGACGGAGCTTCTGACAGGCTGCCGGACTGGCAAATCTCGTAGAGCTCCTTGACCTTCCTTTGACTCACAGGGACCATGTCCACTAGAGATACCTCACGCTTCCTTGGAGGGAGAAGGAATGAAGAGATCTGGTCAGTCTGAGGGGTCCTAATGAGAAGCCGATGGAGGGTTGTATCTACACTACAGGCCCCTTTATGCCTAAATGAATGCGAGAAGAATGTGACACGCCCCTGGTGTGCAGCGTCCATACACCATGGACACCTGCATACCAGACAGGATGGCAGAAGAGCGCATACTCCATGCGCTAAGGGATGTGACAGGCAGCCCCACTGCTGCCCCCCCCCCCCACAGGTCGTTCCTTACATCCATAGTTCATTTATTGGGGGGGGGGCTGACCATCCTCTCAGGAAACCTGGCAAAGAGAGGCACCCGCCCCAAGCCGCCATTTCCAAGCCAGAGCCCGATACGCTCACGGTGACCCCCCCCCCCCCCCCCCCCGAATTCCAGACCCACCTGGTCAGGCCAAGCACCTCCTTTTCCAGCCTCTCCTCCAGGCGGGCAAAGTCATGCCTCTCCGTCTCCAGGCTGGACACCAGGAAGGTCTGCTTGGGATCCACCCTCTCCTTGGCCAGAGCTCCCGCCAGCTCCTTCTGAATCAGGGCCAGCTGCTCGCCAGGATCGTACCGGGACAGGAGTCGCCGCTTGGCCGTGTGCAGGTCCAGGTCCACCTTCGTCCGCACCAGGAGGAGGGCCCTGGCCTTCTGCCGGACGGCCCTCAGGACCTCCGGCAGGGTCTCCTCTAGACCCGGCGCCCCCCCCAGCCCCCACCACCAGCACCACGCAGCTGTAGCTGCTCAGGTCCCCCAGGCGCCCCAGGTAAGCCGAGGGGCTCTCGCCCGACTCGAAGCCGGGCAGGTCGTGCAGGGTCAGCTGAGGGAAGGCCGGGTGGGTGCGGTGGAGGGGCTGCGGCGCGGGCTGCGGCACTTCCTGGAAGAAGGCCCAGGGGTCGGCCACTCTCTGCGGCTGAGCAGCCAGCGCCCGCACCAAGGTGCTGACCCCCGCCCCCCGGCCCCCCCAGGAAGCCCACCTGGACCTGCAGGGCGGCCATGCTCTCCTCCAGCTCCCGGAGTCTGGCGGCAGCTGAAGCGCTGATGGGGGAGGCCCCCTGGGCCCCGGGTTGGCCCTCAGGGGCCCTCGGCTGCGGCAGGTCCATGGCTGGAGCTGCAGGGAGAAAGCAAGGAGGGCTTGGGGGGCGCCCAGGTGCCCCATCGCTTCCCGGGTGGTGGCTCTTCCTCATCGCATTCGGGTGAGGGGCCCCTCCGCTTTGGGACTGCCTTGAAAAGCCTCTTTCCGACTATTCAACACTATACCGGCGCCCAATTATTTCAAAGGACGCGGAGCCTCCCAGGGCCAGACCTCCCTCCGGGGTCTGGGTTCGAATTCCACGCCCCGCCAGAAGGAAGAAGGGGCCGGGCTGCTACTGGGGAACACCCGCCCGCCCGCCCGCCCATTTCGGCCGGGAGCCCCTCCGGGCAAAAGGGGTCCAAGCGCTCCAGGCCTCACCCTCCATCTCCCGGTCCTCCGACGAGAGAGAGAGAGAGAGAGAGAAAGAGGAACGGGAGGAAGGAGGGCGAGGAGGCGCTTCCGGGTCGGCGCTTCCGGAGGGTGGGGCGAAGGCCGGAAGGGGCGGTGGCCTCCTTTGCGTCTCTGTCCCGCTGGGCCCCTTTTTCCTTCCCACTAACGCCTGCCTGCCTGCCTGCCTGCCTGCCTGCGTCCGGCGTCGCGATGCTCCCCGCCAAGGGCTCCCTCGGGGCCCCTTCCCCGTCTGCTCCTCCTTCTCCCCGGGAGGCGTCCGCGGCGGTGGTCTCTGCGGCGGTGGCGGGGCGACGCGGGGCGGGCAAGTCGGCGCTGCTGGCGCTGCTGCTGCTGCGGCGGCGGAGCGCCTGCGCGGGGGGGACCTCCCCGGCCTCCTCTTCGGCCTCGTCCCCGGGGCCTCGCCCGGCCCTACTCCCGCACCCGGAGCACCCGAACCGGCTCTTCTGGGAGCTCCGGCTGGGCGAGGAGGAGCGGCAGGAGGAGGAGGGCGGCCGCTGGGCGGCGGAGGCCGAGGCGCTGGTCCTGGTGGCCGGCAGCAGGGGCTTTGGGGCAGCGGAGGCCCGGGTGGCGGAGGAGGCGCGGGCCGCGGGGCGGAGCGTCTTCTTCGTCCGGAGCCAGGCAGACCTGGAGCTCCACACCCTCCGGCGGAGGATGGAGGGTCGCCGCTTCGACCGGGAGGAGGCGCTGGGGGCGCTGCGGGGCGCCTGCGCGGAGGGGCTGCGGGCGGCGGGGGTCCCCGGGGAGCCCCCGGTCTTCCTCGTCTCCGCCTTCGAGCCCCGTGAGATGGACGCCCCCCGGCTCCACACTGCCCTCATGGAGGACCTTGCCGCCCGCGAGCGGTCAGTGGCCCCGGCCGGATGGGGGTTGGTTGGGGGTCTTGGGCTGCCCCAGACCCCCCAGGGGGACAGCCACCCTCCCTCCCGCCCACCACGAGGGGCCCCACTCCCGCCAAGGCCCCCGCGTCCTCTCTCCTTTTGCCCTGGAAGGAAGGAGGGAAGCTCCTCCCGTTCTCACTGCCTTTCTCTGACCCCCACAGGGCCCTGGGCCCCCCCCAGCTGGACTTCGAGGTGATCAGCGAGCGCGAGGCGGCTGAGATCCAGGAGGCCTACGCCTTGGGGGGCCTCTCCGAGGTGGTGACCCGTGTCCAGTGCCGGCTGGAGACGCTCTGGGCCACACGGCTGGACGTGGCCATCACGGGAGAGTCGGGGGCCGGGAAGTCCACTTTCATCAATGCCTTGCGGGGCCTGGGTGACGAGGAGGAGGGGGCGGCCGCCACAGGCGTGACGGAGACCACCGCTCGGCCCACGCCGTACCCCTACCCCGGCCACGCCAATGTCACCTTGTGGGACCTCCCTGGCATCGGCACCCCCTCCTTCCGGCCCGATGGCTACTTGGAGGCGGTGGACTTTGGCCGCTACGACTTCTTCCTCATCTTGGCCTCGGAGCGGTTCAAAGAGAGCCACGTCCTCCTTGCCCGAGCCATCGTCTCCCAGGGGAAGCTGTTCTATTTCATCCGCACCAAAGTGGACAACGATCTGGAGTCTGCACGGAGGCGGAGGAGCCCGCCGGCTGAGGAGGCTGTCCTGGCAGAGATCCGGGGTGACTGCAAGGCCCGGCTGGCTGAGGCAGGGCTGCCTGTGGCCCCGGTCTTCCTCCTCAACAGCTTCGAGATCGAGCGCTTTGACTTCCCATTGTTTGAGGAGACGCTGGAGAGGGAGCTGCCGGGGCACAAACGCCAGGCCTTCCTCCTGGCTCTGCCCAACCTCTCCTCCGTCATCATTGAGCGGAAGCGGCAGCTCCTCCACCAGGAGGTCTGGAAGGTGGCCCTTGTCTCCAGTCTGGTGGCCGCTGTCCCTCTGCCGGGCCTGGGTTTCACCTGCGACGTTTCCATCTTGCTGCGGAAACTCTCCACCTACCGGCAAGACTTCGGACTGGATGCTGCCTCCCTGGCCCGCCTGGCTGAGCGCTCAAGGAAGCCGATGGAGGCGCTGCGGGCTGAGGTGCGAAGCACTCTTGGCCGCAGCATCAGCCGGGAGGTGGTCATTGCACTGCTGGGCAAGGCTACTGGCACAGGACTGGTGGTGGCCAACTTCCTTGTCCACCGCATCCCAATCTATGGGGCCCTGGCTTCAGGTGGCATTTCGTTCCACACCACCTACTCCATGCTGAGCCAGTGCCTGGAGGGGCTGGCCACCGATTCCCAGCAGGTCCTCTTGAAGGCCTGTGAGAGCAAGGTCTGAGGCGACCGCAAAGGGATTGATCCCCCTTCCCCCCATCGGCCTCATCACCCCCCACTAACACCCCATCACAGCCCCCCCCTCCGAACCCGCCCCCCCCCCCCCCCCCAACTCTCCTTGAGGTGGCTTCCTATAAGAAGTGTACAATGTTCCTGCAACAGTGGCGCCACAGTTGTTTGTAGTATTTCCCATTGTCTGTCTTATGGACATGTTCTGTATTGTTTAGTTTTATTTGTGACAGGTAAAGTGAATGCTGCAGTTAAGGTGTTTGCAAAAACAGTATAAACAAACTGGTTTGGATGTTCTTTGGAAACCTTTCTCTTTTTGCACTGCAGGAACTATAGATTGACTGCCACAAGCCTAAGATGTCAACTCCCAATTCCTGTTCGCAGGAATTGCAAAAAGAAAGTTAAGTTAGCAATCTGCTTTCCTATAGCAGATTAGGTCCAACACAGGTATCTGCTAAAGACTGTTGCCAAAGTACATTGTTATATACTTGCCCCACTGACCAAATGGGGAATCACTCCAAAATTGGTGGGGTAAGGCGCTGCCATGAACCTCAGATCTTAGGCCTCGCCTCATGAATTGTAATCCTTAGATTTGAAAATCACTTAAGAGGTTAGCCAAACTGAATCCCAAGACAGCTCCCCCTCCTCCCAGACATCTGGGGTTAATGTATGGGTTGTAGGACAAGGCAGGCAGGTGGGCAGAGGTCTTTTTCTGCTTCCTGTGCTGACTTGCAGGGTGAATCTCAGCCCGGTTGCAACTCAGGAGTCTGGAAGAGGAGGAAGGGAGGAGGAAGGTCCCCGCAGTCATCAACAGGGCAGGTGGCTGCGCTGGAGCAGCGCTTGCTTCCATCCTAGAGAGTGGAGTGGGGGGGGAGAAGGTGGGCCCGCAGGCCCCCTCCCCAGGGCAAAGGGCAAGAAGAGGGCAAGCCCCTCATCTGCCCAAGAGCAGTACCCTGGCACACCACCAGAGGGCAGTGCCAGGCCTGGTGGGGGAGACTAGGTTGAGTTTCTTCTTTGTGAGAAGGGGCAGAAGTGGGAAGGGGCAGGCGTGCGATTGCGCATGTGTAGAAATGCTTCCTGGGGAAATGGCCGGGTCCCGCACTGTTTCCTCCCATGGTGTAACCTCCTGCTCAATAAGGAGATGTTGCTGCAGCCTCTCTCTTGCCTCTGCTGTGGTTTTCCCTGAAATGCCCCTCCATCTCTCTCTGGGGCAGGCAGGGGAAGCAAATCGAGTTGTGTGAAAGATGTTCTCTGTTTCTGTTCTGAGTTTCGGATCCCTTCCACTCCAGAGCCACCCGCGGAAGTGGGCTGCTGCTGCTGCTAGAGCTGCTTCAGAAAGGCTGGGTGGCCTCTCAGGGGCCCTGGGCTCCTGGCTGTGGTTTATCCGTGTCCCATGTGGCTGCTTTGGATTGGCCCACATGGGCAATGCTTTTTCTATCACCAGATGCTGACAGACTGCAGTTCCCATGAGTCCCTGAGCCGGCAATAGCCAGCGTCCAGGGATGAGGGGAGCTGCACCTGACAACCTTTTGAGGAGGACATGTCCTCCATCCTGATTTTACTGGGATCTCTTATTTGAGTGAGATTCTGGGAGCAGAATGTGGCCACTAATCTCTACTTGTCAGTCTCGATGGCCAAGCCTTCAAGCAGACATGGGGAACAAACAGAGCCTGGATGAGGAACTTTTTAGGACTACAAATCCCATAATCCCTCAGTCAGTCTGGAAGTGGGAGAGTTGTTGGAAAATACACATATGAAAGAGGTTCTTCTCTTACCTGCCTTAGAGCCAAAATGAAGGAAAATCCAGTCCTGATGATTGGTAAAGGAAGATCCTGAGCATGCACAGAATTGTGGGTTTTATACCCACCTCTTCAAGGCACAATTCAGTACCAGTCGGGGTTCTTAGAGTTTCAGCCAACTGCAACTCTTATCACCTGCTTTGATGCTAAAACCATACTGAGTTACATCACTGTGACTAAGGAGCAGGTTGTTGCAGCTCACTGCCTTTGCTTTGCAGTGGGTTGCTGAAGGGGATGGTTCCTCTTTGGGGCTTTCACAAAAGGTTGCCCCAATTTCCTGCCCGAACTTGCAACCAGAGGAGGAGCAGCGTCTTGCCAGAGGAGGAACGGCCAGAGCCAGAGACGAGCAAGAACCCAAGGAGGAAGGAGAACCCAGCGGCGGTGGCAGTGGGAGGCCCAGGCCCGGCCCCTGCTCTACAGTCTTCCAGCCTTCAGGTGCAGGTGAGGAGGCCAACCAGGAGGGCCCTGCTCTCAAGGGCAAAGCGGGTTCAAGATGGGGACTGACAGATGGGCCAAAAGTGGGTGGCCTTCCCAGTTTAGACCCTGGAAAAGTATCTTGGTTGGGGTGCAACTCTAAGAACCCCAGCTCTGACAGCCCTTTCATCCTTTGTGTTCCTTTTTGTAAACTTGGCAACTCCTGTGTGGGGTGTGGAGAGGCCGAGGTGGGGAATGGTGCCCAGGCGTGGGTCTGAGGGGGCTGCCCCTTAGCCCAGGCTCTTCACCAAGTGCTTTCCTTGGCCAGTCTCCCTATTCCAACAGCTTCTCCGTCCTTGGATGCTTTGAAGCCGGTCTGGTCCAAGCCAATCTAGCCTGTGTGTGCCTCCCTCTCTGTCTCTAAAGCCAGCCAGGGACTTCTTCTTCCAGGCACCATGAGGGCTGGAGTCTCCCTGGCTGTCCTACTCTTCTGCCTGGATCTTGGTAAGTGGTTGGCCAGGGGGTCCCACAGCTCCCCAAATGATTCCTTCTCTGGCTGCCTGTTGTGGTAGGTGCAGTCTCAGAAAGGAACTTCTTCAGGTTTGGGAGGAGAGGTGTCTTAAGTCCTGGAGCCCTGTCCTCCCAACTCATTCCATAGTTCCCTGGGGGCCCAATGCCTGCCTTCCCAAAAGAGGCCTCTTGACCCTCCTGCTGGCCTCTCCCTCCAGGCCACAACCTGCGGTGCCAGAAGTGCATGAGCCAGGATGGGAACTGCACTGGGGCAACCAGCATGGAGCTCTGTGGCCCCAGGCAAGACTCCTGCTTCTTTGAGATCAAGCAGTTCCTGGACGGTAAGGGCTGCCAAGGGTAGGTGGGGACATGGGGAGAAAGGGGACTCCACATTTGGGGGAGGGAGCTGTCTCCTGGCTCCTGCTCCCCAAGTAAAGGCAGCTTGTGGGAGAAGAGGGGAGAGGGCTATGGGCCACTAGGCAGCAACCAGCCCCTCCTACGCACATTCACAAACCCATAGGTCCCCCATTTGGAGCCCCACAAGCCCCCCTCCCTGCCTGTGCAGCCTGGATTGGGGTCTGTCAGTGCTGGCGCCTTTGGTGTCCCACTGCCAAGAGTTGTGCCGCCTTTCGCCCACTGATTCAAGGGCCATTCTGTGCCCCCTGGGACTGGACATTGGCCCTTTCAGCCAAGGGCCTCTAATCCTGGTCCAGGGGCCCAGTGGCATTAATTTAACTCTGCTTTAACCTTGGGCCTCCTTTTCTGTTCAGTATTACGCTGAGCTGCCCTGTGACCACTTTAGAGAGGAAGTTGGTGTTGTGTACCTTGAAATGGTTTCTGAGTTACGGCAACCTTAAGGCAACTGTCACAGGGATTTCTTGTCAAGATTTATTCAGGGAGAATTTTTCCTTCCTCTGAGGCTGAGAGAGTGTAACTTGCCCAAGGGTTTCATTGTAGGGTTTCTATGGCTGATCAGGGATTTGAATCCTGTTCTCTGGAGTCTTAGTCCAGCACTCAAACCACTACAACACAGGATTTAAATCTATTCAAGGGTCTTAGAAACACCATCAGTTAACTCAAACGCAATGGAGTGCCTTTGGAACCCCAGACCATGTTTTTGCCTGTTGTCAAAACTCAGATGTCTCCTTTCCTGGCCGTATAATTTCTGCCTTGCTCATGTTCATCTGAAGCCTGTAGCCACCAAAGGTTTCACTTGGCAGATGGTGCTCTATGTAACAAAAGACTGGGCATAAGAAAGAGACAGTCTGGCTGTTCTGCAAACTGCCTTTGCCCTCCGATCCCTGCTTCTTTTCTCAGTGAGTGCTGACACTGTCAAGCGGGGATGTGGCACGGCCAATGCCTGCCGCCGCTATCCCGAGGGCTACCGGGGCCACTTGTTCCGCTCAATCTACTGCTGCTCCTCTGACCTTTGTGAGCCTGTGTACGTAAGAGCAGAGGGCCTCGGGGTGGGAAGGCTGTGGGGCTCGTGCGGACACTAGTGGGTCTCAGCTGGCCAGGGGTCCATGAACACGGAGCAGGGAAGGTTGGCGCTTTTTCAAATGGGCCCCCTCCGAACTGTGGCTATGGCTGTGACCAAACTCAGGGTGGAAAGAGACAAGGAGTAGGAGCCTGCAAGAGAAGGCTGTGGCATCAGGTGGTCTGGTTATGCCAGCCAGCCCTGCTCTCTTCTGGGCAACTCCATTCCCCCCTCCGAACTGGACTTGCAGTGGCCACAGGAGGGCTGTGTAGTGGAGGCAATGCTGGTGAGAATTGACCAGAAGAATTGTTCCCTCTTGGCTCTGAGGCCACTGTCCTGTCACAGTTGTCACCAGCTGAGTTTGCCACAGGAAGATGTAAGCACACACAAACACAGCATGAAGCTTCAGTGAGGGTCTGGTGCATGCCCTGAGGGCCACACTACACCCCTCTGCTGTTTGGGGGGGGTTATGAGTGTAGGAGGCCTCCCCGCGTTCAGTAGCTTTGGGAGCATAAGACCAAGGGTGTTCCGAAAAGGAAAAGCAAGGATGGGACGGTGCTGGTCTGTACCAACCCAGGGCCTGGCCGCCACTCAGGGAGAGGGTCGGCAGCTCTAATAGTTCAGAGAAAAACCCAGAGAGGGTTCATGGGAGGCGGCGGTTGCCCTTTTGGACCAGGAACACCCTCACAATCATGGTCTCTCTCCCCACATCCCTGCCTCCCCATTTCGAATAGCCAGCAGGGCCGGCCCCCCAAATGGCCTGAGCTGCCAGAGCTGCATTGGGAGCTCTGCCGAGTGCGGCCAGGAGGCGCCTTCAGAGCCCTGCCGGGGGGCGGAGAACCAGTGTGTCCAGATCTCCCAGCGCTTCCTGCCAGGTAGAGCCCCCCGCCGCTCTTCATTCATTCATTTGGGGACTCCTGGGGCTGCGGGACAAGATGCACGTGGGAAGAGTTTATTTAGTTATGTAGTTATTTATTTCAAAGATTGATATCTCACCTTCTTCCCACAAGGGGATTCAAGGCAGGTTACAATAAGTTAAAAAGACAGAAAGTACAAAAGTTATACAATAAATAGACCTTTTAGTCTTAAAACATAAGTTAAAATACATAGGTGAAACTAGTAAAAATTGTAAAAAGTATTTACAGCACAAAGCCCCAGTCTAATCAATCTACCGAATGCCTGCCCCCCAAATGTTAATGCAAAGGGTTCACACAGAATTGCCTGCCATGAAGATGGTGAGGATAAGGATGCAGTTTCTTTTGTAACGAAAAAAGTCTCTGGGCATGAGAGAGAGAGAGAGAGAGAGAGAGACAGAAGAAGAAGAAAAAAACAGTGCAAGCAATGCAAGCAGTCAGCCTCCCCCTCTATATGTCTTGACTTGGCCTTTAGCAATTGACCCCATGGGTTGCTCTAGCTGGCACCAGGAGTTGATTTCAGATTGTGGGTGGATCCTGGCCACAACATTGTTGGACAGCACAGTACTATCCAATGCTACGTTAAATGCTGTGTGTGGCACCTGCTCCTCTCCCATGGCTGGTCCCTAGCTGAGGCCTAAGGGCCAGGCGGTTCTTGTGGCAGGAGGAGGCCGGGAAGGTGGGCAGGCTGGACACAGAAGGAGATTCAGGACCAGGACCACTGGAAGAGGTGGGGAGTGGGAAGGCGGCCCAAAGGCAGGCCCAAAAGACCGCCCAGGGCCTGTCAACACCCAGGAGAGAAACCGACCAACAAGGAGGGAGAGTCTTGCAGCAAAACCAGGCCCAGGTGCCACTCTCAGGAGTGACCAGGGTTCCCAACAGCCTGGCTGCTTCCCCCAGCACCATGGAGCTGGCCTCCTCCTCATCCCTGGAGCATTGGGGGGAGATGGAGAGCCACGAGAAAGCTTTCAGAGACCTGCAGGAAACCAGTGGCCTCCTGGCTCTCCAGAGCACTCTGGTGTGGAGCAACCACAGTGTAGGTCAGTGATGGTGAACCTTTTAGAGGCCGAGTGCCCAAAATGCAACCCAAAACCCACTTATTTATTGCAAAGTGCCATGTCCCTCTGGCTTTCCAATAACAAACTCAGTAAACTCTGTGTTGGGGCGACAGCACATGTGCCCACAGAGAGTGCTCTGAGTGCCACCTCTGGCACACGTGCCATAGGTTCGCCATCACTGGTGTAGGTCCCTTCATGGGCAAGGAAAGGAAGAGCCCTGAGTTGAGAGCATTCCAAACTCACAAGTCTTGAATGAGGCTGTAAATGTGCTGGAGCCCACGGGGAGAAGACTAGGTGGAGTGGGGCCGGGTGGGCAAATGGTGGCCCAGAAGTTTCAAAGGAGGCCCAACTGTAACTGAAAAAAGGCCTCCCAAGGTCTGAAGCAGTAGGCTTAGATGGAAGGAGGGAGAGCTGTTTTCCCAAATGAGAGACGTGTACTGGTCATTTTTCAAGAAAGGTCCCTGCAGTCATAAAGCTGAAAATGCAGTACAGTGGTACCTCGGGATACGAAATACCCAGGTTACGAAATTTTCAGGATACGAAAAAATCCCATAGGAAAACATTGTTCCGGGTTACGAATGTTTTTTCAGGTTACGAAAAAACTTTTGGTGCTTTTTTCGGCTTTTTCGCACGGAATCGCGGCTTTTCCCCATTAGCGCCTATGGCAATTCGGCTTACGAAGGCTTTTCGGGTTACGAACGGTGCCACGGAACGAATTAATTTCGTAACCCGAGGCACCACTGTACCTTCTGCCTCCTGGATCCCAAAGCGGATGAGAGGATTGCCCCCAACTTTTTCCCAGTGCTTTCTCTGCAATGTGTGTGGAGTTGGTACACAAGGGCAGGGCAGGGCAAGGCAGGGACGTCCATGGGCCCCAGTCCAGGGGGAGGGAGCAGATGGTCTGTCCACTTTTCCTCCTGCTGCTGCTGCTGCTGCTGCTTCCAGGGGAAGAACAGGAGCCCCTCATCAAGGGCTGTGGGGCTGAAGACTTTGAGGATGCGCTGTTGGCCTACCAGGTGGGAAGAGATTTCGCCTACATGGACCAGAAGGTCTGCCGGCTGAACAACTGCAACAACAGGAGTTTCCCTGGTAAGGAAGCCAGGAGGCGGGGGTCACAGAGACAAATTGCATCAGGGGCTCCTTGTGGTTTCATAGCCATCTTTTCCCTGCCTTCCCTCATTTGTTTGTAGCTAAAATTCAGTCTACACATTCACATCTAGTCAAACTATTTCCAGATGCCTTCAATGCACTGTGGACTTGGGGTTGTCACTCAGAGCTGTTCCACCCCTCTCCCTCCAAGTTAGTGCTTCCTGGCTCTAGGTCCTCCGTGGAGCCGTTGATTTCAGAGACCAGACGAAGACACAGCAGTGTTCCTTGTTGACCCCCCTCCCCATCCTTCCTTTGTCAGGGGCAAAAGAGAGAGACATGTCCCCTCTCCTTCCTTGGCCAGCTGAGGATCTCCCTCTCTCTCTGTGCCTCCTCTCCTCCCATTGCATCCTAAGGCTGGTTGAGCTGTTTTGGGTTCCCAAGGCAGAGAAAACCCTACAGACTCCTCCCTATTCCCAAAACAACTACAATTCAGTGACAAAGGTGCTGTCCGTTGCTGAGGCCCCAAGTTAGTTTTCCAAGATGGTGCTTCACTCTGCCCAGCCCCTGCCTGATGGAGCTTCTTCCTCTCTCTTTCCACAGACATCCCTGCAGGGAGGCCCAACGGCCTGCAGTGCTACACCTGTCGAGAGTTGGGGCGTGGGGATTGTGCCCCTGAGAGGCTGTTGCCTTTGAACTGCTCTGGAGACATGGATTGGTGCCTGCATGTCATCGGCAAAGGTACGAGGGTGAGGGGTCCGCCTGGCACCCCAGGACCCCCTGCTGCAGCTCACTCAGATAGGTCCACAGCCGTACTCCTGACATCCCCAAGATGTGGGATGGGGCACATTGGTGTGTTCATAAGGGTGGATACAGTAGATGTGTTGGACCAGAACCTCCATCACCCCCAGGCACTACGGCTGCTAGGAGTTGTAGTCCAACTTGTCTGGGGGCAGCAGGCTTGGAAAGATTGCATTCACTTCTGAGAATGGGCTCATGCTTCTCCTCCCAGTTCCCCCAACAGGAGGAAAATCCAGGCCTGAAAGAGTCTTCCTGCCACCCGTCTGGATGATGCCCTAAGCAAGGAATTTTCCCATTCCAACAGGGTGACATCCCTGTTCAGCCATGGGAATTCCCTAGGTGACCCAAACCTCCTCTGAACAAATTTTGTCAAGATAGGGTAACTTTAGGGTTGCCATAAGTCAGAAATGGGTTGAAAGGACTCAAAACAGTAAGAAAGGACTGGGGATGAGATCACTGTCTCCTTCTTCCGTTTCCAGGAGATGGAGGGGCACAGGTGACCCTTCAGAAGGGCTGTGGTACAGAGACCATGTGTGGCCGCCATCAGGAGATCTACCGCAAGCTTAAGGGGCCTGGTTCCTTCGCGTCTTGCTGTAAGGGCCGGCTCTGCAACCGGGCGCGGGGCCTACCGGTGCCAGTAGTGGGCCCATTTCTTGCCATGGTATTAGCACTGATGGTTCAAAAGTAAAGTAGAAAGACATCCCTATGGAAGGGTCCATAGTCATCACTCTGGAGGCCAGTGGCACGATCTGCCGCATCTGCAGATTTGCAATGGCTGCTGTGGGTGTATTGTTCTGTTGTTGAATGGGAAAGCTTCAGGGTGGGAGGATATGCAAGGAGGATTTGTGTCCATTTAATTACCTTGTCTGCTGGGAAAAACCCTGACCCTGGGTGGTTTTCATTTGCATTTTGCTGGGTCTTAATTTTGGTGTTTCTCAGGACTAATTAATAAGAGGTGTTAAGAGAGAGTGAGATTCTTTAGTGTTATTAACACAATAAAATTGCTCATCAGCCAGTAAAGCAATGTGCCATTTTCAATAAGTGTGTTGCCTGAAGGTCCCCCATGTGTGGCGCGTGCCCAGCTGGGAGCAGGCTTTGCGTGACTCCTGGCCCTGGCATGTGCTGGCGGCAGCAGGGGCCGTGGCCGCCTTGCCCTGAGGCCAAGGGAGAGGTTGAGGCTCAAGGGCGGCTCCAGGAACCCAAGGGGTGGCTCCGCGACCTAAAGGCCCTCCCTCGCCCAGGTACCCAGCCGGGGGAAGAGAAGGTGCGGCGGGTCCAGCTCAGCTTCCCACTGGCTGCCATGGGGCTCCCTCGGGCCCTGGGCCTCCAGCTCCTGCTCACCCTCCTCCTGGCGCCAGGTGAGTGCTCTCCCTTCTTTTTGCCTGGATGCGTTCAGGGGCCACAGGCTCCTCCAGCTACCTTTGCTATTCATTCTGCAGCCACAAGCAACCTGAGTGGGGTCTGCAGCAGTTTCCTTGGATCCAGCCCTAATCTTTGTGCTGATCCTGGTTTGTATCTATAACTTTGCCAAGTTTTGCTGGTGGCATGGGAAGCTTCCCCTGAAGCAGCAACTGGTTTAGTTGGATGAGAAAGTCTTCCATGTGAAATGAAGAAAACTTTCTGTACTGGAGGTTGTTGGCACAGGATAAGTCCAGGCTGGTTTCCTTTAGGTGAGCAAGGCTGCAATCACAGTTGGGAAAACCCCATGGGCCACACCATGCCAGACCCAACCCACCTTTCTTTTCTGCTGGACTTGTGCCTGAAGTGGCAATTGTGATCCACTTCTATGAACTACAAAATGGGTGACGGAAGAGGTCATGCTCCGGATTGTGCCATGCTGTAGACGTCTTAACTGTTTGTGAAATGGCTGCTCTGCGCAAGAGGTGAAATGACATGAGTGTAATTTGACTGGGAATACTGCAAAGTGCTCTGAATTCAAGAGCTCCCCAAGTAGCCCCACCATCCCTGTTCCCAAGGAGGGTGGCCCATTGAACCTACAAGGTGCTCACACGGGTCTCCCTCTCGCCGAGACATTGAATTGGATTTGGACCTTTTAAGCAAAGCTGTGCAATAATTGGCAGCTCTTTTGTTGTGTGTACTTATTGTTCTAAAAAGGTGAGGCCGTTTCAGGAGAGGAAGTGGCTGATGGAGCCAACAATCCTGGTCCCAGCCCCTGTCTTCTCTCTTCTCTTCTTCTCTTTTTCTTCTCTCTTTCACTAAGCAGCACAACGTGCAGAAATCAGCACATGCCTGTTCTCATGAGACGGAGCCAAGCCTTTATTGTTCAAGGGCCAGTTGCCCCATGTCTCCAGGCCCAGAGGCTGCTGAAGGTGCAGAGGCCCTTGCGCAAGGCCTGGCCCCGGCTGAGGGCAGTAGCGGCCCTGAAGCAGCAGCGTGTCGCAGCTGGCGGGCGCTCCCTCGCCCCTTTCCCAGGAGCCAGTGGGGCAGCCAGGGGGTTGCACAGGATCCTATGGGCGACTTAGACCCAGCCAGCTTGACCTGCCTCACGGGAACATTAGGAGGTTAAAATGGGGCAGGGGTGTGCCCAACCAGCCTCACTCATCAGCAGAAGAGGCTAATTGTTTATAGAAACTGGTGGGGTAGGAGGTCAAAAGAGACAAGAGGCATCCTTTCCCCAGGAGATGACCAAGCTACTGCTGATCAAGCACTTTTCTCCCTTCCAGAATTGGTAGTGGGCTATGGGACTAGAGTTTATAGGAGGATACACACACAATGCCCTCCAAATGGACTACACCTCCTCACCATCACTATGATGCCCAAGCATACAAGAGCAGCAGTCCAAAACTTCTGGAGGACATTAGATTTGGGCTGATCTCAAATAGAGAACTAAAGTGAAGTCCACTTGAGGCGTGGGGGGGGAGGTCCACAGGAAAGCTTTCTTGTGGGAGCCAATGGGTCCGGACCCTCATGGCAGCCCTGCTCCCTTCCGCCAGGGCTATCTTGACTCACTCGCCAATGATAGTTCCTCTGGTGTGGAGACCAGACCCCTCTCTGCTTTTCCCGTGAATTGGAGGCAGGTGCAGGCAGGCGATCTTTCAGGGACACTGAGCAGCTCCTCTCCCCTTGAAACTGTTCCTGGCCCCATCAAAGACAAACAGGCTCCAGGCGGATGAGGCTGATAAGATTTCTATCTGCACAGGCATGAAGGTAGCCTCTGCCTGCGCCTGTGGCTCCTTGGACTTTTCCACTGAGCTAACACATTCCCTCCCAGGCCGGCCCACCAGCCCAGGTGAGTCTCTCTGAGGTCAAGAGGAAGAGCTGGCCAATCCCTTCAGGCTGCCAGTGAGGGTTGGAGAGAATGGCACAGAAACAATGACAGCCCGGGCAAACACCATGCCACCTCTGTTATTTTGTACAGCAGGAGGCTGTGTTGCCATTGGCCTCTGGGGCGGGGGTCTTCCACAGTTCAGCGTGGGTGCCCTGTGGTCCTGGGGGATGCTGGGCATGTTGGTCACCCACCTGCACCACGGCTGCTGAGCTGTATAGGCAGCAGCTTCCATCTGAAAACCGAGGGAAAACCTGCCATGGGCCTCCGATGCCCCTCCCCACCGGTGCCAGTCTCCTGCCTCAGAGGGCCACAGCCTTTCCAGGGTTTCCCTCTGCTTTGGCTAAAAAAAGGAACCATACTCTGCCACCCGACCAAGAGCCCCATCCCGGCCTCTCCCCCAGCTCTCCACTGCCAAGAGGGCCAACTCCCCAATGACTGGGCAGCGGGGAAGAACCAGGCAGCAAGGCAGAAAACAGGGCGGGGAACCATTAAAGGTGGCAAATCTGGCCTAGACCCAGCTTAAGACTCAAGTGAATTGTTTCCTTCAGTTGGGAACTTCATCAAGACAGAGGCTGTGGGGAACCCACCTGTATGTTGGCAAAATACTGTTCCCATATACATTCTCCAAAGCACCACAACACTCTTCCTTGTTTTCAGTGGAGGTTGGAAATTTTGCTTTGTCGGACTTGGTTGCAACAATGGATGCAAGTGCCAGGAAAAGAGATTGCAGCTCAACATTAGGAGGAACTTCCTGAGAGTAAGGGCTTTTTGACAGTGGAACACACTCCTTCCTCGGAGTGTGATGGAGTCTCCTTCCCTGGAGGTCTTTAAGCAGAGACTGGATGGCCATCTGTCAGGAGAGTTCCTGCATGGCAGAAAGCCATTGGACTGGATGGCCCTTGCGGTCTCTTCCAACTCTACGATTCTGTGACTACAACTTCTGGAATTCCTCACCGAGTGCGTTGGCTCCGGGATTCTGAGAACTGCAGTCTGGAAGTAGCTTTCCCAAGTTTGCAAGCAATCAGGCATGCATCCAGTTAGCAGCAAACGGTATGATGGCTGGCTGGCTCAGGGCTGTGCTGGATCCAAAGGGAGCAGGACCAGAGGAGTGGAAGCATGTGTGCAGAATGAGGGAATCGTAGAATTGGAAGAGAGCAGAACAGAAGGGGCATCCAGTACAGCAATCCTCTGCCATGCAGGAACTGAGAGATGGCCACCCTGTCTCTCTTTAAAATGTTCCAAAGAAGGAAATCCCAAACTCTTCTCTTTGGGGCTCACCCAATCCTCTAACACTTCACCTCGCAGCAGGAGCAGCAGTCTGGTGAGGAATGACCAGGGAGGGAGGCAGAGTTCAGGTGTGTGGCTGCAGCCAGGCGCACAGAGATGGGGAGGGGGCTCCTTCTGGATCTCACAGAGTCCCTCTGAAGTGAGCAGGGAGGAAGGCAGGCAGGCCCCTTCACGGCTGCAGTCCTTGGGGGAAGAGGACGGGCACTGTGCCCGCCTGCCCCTCAAGGCTCCTCTTTCTCTTAACCATCCCTCCACAGGTGAGGCCATCTTCTGCTATAACTGCACCAGTGCAACAGGCTACAAGTGCAGCACCGCAGAGGAAGCCTGCTCCTCCTCAGTCAACAGCTGCATCACCATTGCCCGCAAGGAGCACTCAGGTAAAAGAGCTGTGCCTGTGTCTGTGTGGGACAGAAGCAGGTGAACTGGCAGAGGGCCAGGGGGAGGGAGGCACTGGGCACACCAGCCCCCAGTGAGGTCACCTGGAAACCCAGTCAACGCCGATCCAAGGGGGCATTCTGGGGGGGGGGGGTTCAGGTGAAGAAGGTGCCAGTCCCACTGGAGGAAGGAAAACATCGCCTCCCTCTTGGACAGAAAGCAATCCTGATTTCTTTCCTCCAAAGAAGAATAGCAATAGCAACAGCAAGTACATTTCTATACTACTTTTCAGCGCATTTAAGCACTCCCTAAGGCCTAAGCGGTTTACAAGTGTAAGCTAATTGCCCCCAACAAGCTGCTGGGGACTCGTTTCAGCAACCTCCTCAAAAGGATGCAAGCCTGAGTCAAGCTTAAACCCTTTTGCTAGGATTGAACTCACAACCTTATGGTTTGTGAGTGAGCAGCTGCAGGGCAGGCATTGAAGCAGTGCGCACCAGGGCTCCTGAATGTCTGGAAATATAAACAAACTGATGGGGCCATAAGTTCCTTTATTCTCTGTCTGGAATTTAGAAAGGATCAACAGAATTCATTTTAGGAAAGCACAGTGCTGTAGTTCATATGCAGAGTGTTTTCTCCTGTACCGTAGCAATCCTTCCAGCCCCACATCTCTTTGGGTACAAGTATAGTGTCTAGATCAAGCGAAGTAATACTGCCACTCTATTCTGTTTTGGTCAGGCCCCACCTGGAATATTGTGTCCCGTTCTGGACCCCACAATTCAAAAAGGACATTGAGAAACTGGAGCCATGTGTCCAAAGGAGGACAACTAAAATGGTGAAGGGTCTGGAAACCATGTCCTATGAGAAATGACTTAAGGATCTGGGGATGTTTAGCCTGGAGAAGAGAAGGTTAAGAGGTGATATGATAGCCCTGTTTAAATATTTGAAGGGGTGTCACAGCGAGGAGGGAACAAGTTTGTTTTCTGCTGCTCCAGAGAACAGGACCAGGAACAAGGGATCCAAGCTGCAAGAAAAGAGATTTCAGCTCAACATTAGGAAGAACTTCCTGAGAGTAAGGGCTGTTTGACAGAGGAACACACTCCTTCCTCAGAGTGTAGTGGAGTCTCCTTCCTTGGAGGTGTTTAAGCAGAGGCTGGATGGCCATCTGTCAATGGGGATGTTTTGATTTAGATTTCCTGCATGGCAGAAGGGGGTTGGATTGGATGGCCCTCGCAGTCACTTCCAACTTCATGATTGTATGATTCTATGTAGAGATGCACAGCACGGTCGTACCCTGGGGGCTGGAGCCTGCAAAGGAATGACTCGAGGCTATGTGCTTAAAAAACATGTGCAGCCATGCCTGCTTACAGCCCAAGGTGCCGAAGTGGTGCTATGTCCCAAGGAAAGCCCAGGGCAACTCTCCTAAATCTGTCTCACGGTCTGTTCCTTTCCCAGGGGCCCACGAAACAGAAAATCCAGCTTACGAGAAAAAGTGCAATTCAGATGACCGCCTCTGCAATCAGTTCTATGGGCTGCTGGCTGGCGATTTCCGCATGCACTGGAACTCCAGTTGCTGCCGTTTTGACCGCTGCAACACCCGAGAAGTCATTGGTAGGGTATTGAAGTCGTCCTATAGAAAAGGAGGCATTTGGGGCTTCACTAGAGGTCTGGATGGGTCACTGTGTGAATTACAGTATAGAGCAGGGTGTGCTAAATGCTGTGCCCTTCTGTATTGGGAGCGGGGGCCTCTTGAAACACAAATCCCATCGCCCTCAAGGCAGCTTAGTTGGAGCTGGTGAGCCAACGTCTGGAGGAACAGATGTTCCCCACTCATGCCTCATACTGGGCACGTCTGTCAGCCCCATTGTGTCCAATGTGGATGTGCCTATCTTTCATTTTTAAGAATTTAGCTGGCTGCACTTCACAGGCGTTCTGTGGCAGAGGAGACACAGCTGCGCTGGGCAGGAAGAGCTCAGTCGCAGGCGTCTGCCGCAGGGACAGCGGGGCCAAGGGCTTGGCTGCAGTCCTGCTGGCGTTTTGTGCTTGGGTGCAGCTTTGTCTTACATGGACATGTGTGTCTGATATGGGACATTCATATTAAAGTCAAGGACAGAGAGCAGAGCTGCACAAGTGGTGCCAGTTTGCACATCATGAATCTTAGGCTCCCCAACTCCTCTTGACCTGATAATGTTTTAATTGTGGCATTTACAACACATTGCCATGTTAGTTTGGAAAAACAAGGGATGTTGTAGCACATTTGAGACTAAATAAAAGAGAGACTGTTAAGTTGAGCTTTCATAGACTTGAGCCTACTTCCTGAGATGCATTTGGTGAAGTGGCAAGCCATGGGGCAGACCTATATAGCAGTGTGATGTGAAAATGAGAGAGTGCACTGCGACAGGAAGTACGTTCCTCCTCTTTTGTTTTGTCCGTCTGCAGTACAAAAAGCATCGCAGAAGCCCAATGGTGTTCATTGCAACTCTTGTTTTGCTCGGGGTACAGATCTGTGTCTGAATCATACACATGTTGCCTGCACTGGGCTCCTGACACACTGCATCCACTTTGCCACCACTGCAAAGAACGGTAAGGGAGATGGGGCTGATAGCCTAACCTCTGTTCTAGGAACCACACAGCCACCATCCCTGTGTTTTGAGACATCAGCTTCCATTCCTAGAGGTGAGAGATCATGGCAGTGGCAGACCGACAGCATCCGCCGCAGGGCCACATGTTCTGTGCCTGGGCTGCAAGATGGCAGAGAGGCCAGTTTGCTGGTGGGAGAGTCACAGCATGATCTGCCAGTATCCTCTTCTTTAGCCATGTTCAGGAAGCCTTCCTGAATTCACCCGACAGACAGAAAGATTGCCCCACAAGAACCTGCGCAGCCTCTGGCTCTAACCATGAGAGAGTCTGTGGCAAAGGCTTTGCCTTCCCTTTTGTCAAGGAGATGTATATCATGCCAGTTAACTAACACTTTTCTCCCCCCCCCCCCACTTTCTACAGAGGAATTTAAGGAGGAGCAGGTCGCCTTCACAGGATGCGCCACAAAGAATGTCTGCGACATGGGAGCCGTCGCCCTCTTTGCGGCCAGCCAGAACGTGGAGGTGAAGAGCAACCTGTGCAGCGGAGGAGCGCCAAGAGCCCCCGGCCAAGACGGCCTGGCCCTCTCCTTGATGGCAGCGCTGCCTTTCCTGGCCTTTTGGCTTTGACTCCCCCCCCCCCCCCCCCCCCCTTCCCCCCCCCTGAGCCCTTTCTTCTTCTTAGGCTGCCTTCTGTTCCCAATTCATGTTAAAACAATTGCCAGGCTTTCCACAGTTTGAGAAGGGGAAGAATCCTTCTTCTCTGCTTTAAGAGCCAGACCGTGTTTGACCCACAGCTCTGATGGGAGAGGGCCTCCGCATAGTCCTTGCTTATAAGGAGTCTGGGTCACATGTCTAGGGAAGGATCGCCATGCGCTCCATTTGTGGGAGCCTGGGGGGAGTATGGCAGCAGAGGCGGGGAAATTAGTGGGAAGGGACTCACATGTTAAATCAACCATTTATCGGTTAAATAATCCAAGTCAATTGCATTTATGTTGACATAGGGACACTTCTTAAAAATTGCATTACTTTTAAACAGTTGCTTAAGGCTATATTATGTTCCAACATTAAAAGCCTTATCTGAATAAAGAAGAGAAACCCAATCATGTTTTTACTCATGGCTTGCTCTACCCAGAATCCCTGTCCTGAGGTTTGGAGAGAAGAAAACGGTAGCAGAAACAATTGAAAGCCGTTTCTCATACCCTCCTTTGTTTTCCTTTGGCACCTTCCTTACAATCTCATTCCTTACGCTTCTTCCACTATTCCTATCAAAAACCCAAGGGTTAAAATACCCTGAATTCTTCTTCCTGGGACAGAGAAGACGCTTCTTGAGGGACGTATCTGGTGTAGTAAGACCCAGGATGAGGCCCTTGCGGACGTAAAGAAGAGCCGCTTGCCTCCTCTGCCCTTGATACGCAGCCCCTGGCATTCATGATGGGACCTACTAAAAGAAAGGAAAGTACTTGCCCATAGGGAAAGCATACTTGCCCATAGAGACTCATTGGAGATTGCTTGCTTGGCCTTAGAGAAACATAGTGTTTACTTGCCCATAGGGAAACATAAGGAATTGCTTGACCATAAGGAATAATGGAGATTGATTGCATAGACAATATATAAAATTATAGATAGATAGATAGATAGATAGATAGATAGATAGATAGATAGATAACTGTGTACTAATATTTTATTTATTTAATTATTTTTTTAGGCATTTATACCCACCCTTCAGCCTAATGGCTCTCAGGGCGCTTACAATTATTGTTTTTAATCAGACAGTTAATATATGTGTGTGTGTGTGTGATATATAGATTATATATATATATATATAGATGTTGTATGTGTGTACAGTGGACCCTTGTTATCCGCTGGGGTTTGGTTCCAAGATCCCCGCGGTATAACAAAATCTGTGTATGCTCAAGTCCCATTAAGTATAATGACAGAGCAAAATGGTGTCCCTAATAAAAAATGGAACATCAAGGTACATTATACCTTTTGGGACATTTTCAAACCTGGATGCTTGAATCCGTGTATAAAAAATCCGTGTATAAGAAGGGCCGATATAGTATATATATATATATATGTGTGTGTGTGTGTGTGTGTATATGTTATATATATAATGTATATATATATGTTATTAGTGTGTTTGTGTACAGATATATATATATATAAACTGTGTGTGGTATTCTGACCAGGGGATGCCGTCCGAGAGGAAGGAGTCCTGAGTGGATGACCAATGCCTCTCTTCAGGGATGAATGCAACATCCAGAATCCCTCTTTGGAGCCATTCTGACCAGGGGATTCTGGGAGAGCAGTCCAAGCGGAAGGGGTCCTGAGTGGATAGAACTCTCTGACAGAGAAGGCTAAATATCTCACAACACACATTCTCTCCATCCCTTAATTCAGGCTGCTGTCACACTGGAGAGTCAGTGTCGCTTTACACCCCTTTAACCCTCGGGCTAGAGAGTGATGGGACTTGTCACACTCTCTCAGCCATAGGGAAGGCAAAGGCCAATGAAGACATCTCCCCAGAAACCCTTTGGGCAAGAACCGCACTCCTCAGCCTCAGAGATGGCAAAGGCAAGCCCCTCTAGAGAAACCTCCCAAGGAAAGCTCTGGAAGGTGTATACTCCCACACAGGGCTGCAATGTAGCTGTGTTCCTATAAAAGACGACACCTGCCCCTCCCCAACTTACTCATTGTCCCCAACGTCTGTGGCCTTGAGTCGAAAGGAGTGCCAGCGCTTCCTCAGCGACTGCTTTCTGCCGTCCCTCTCTCTCTGTCCTGCAGGCTGCCTCCCTTTGGCCTGGCGCCTCCCCCCCGCCTTCCGCCCCTCCTGGTTTGCCAAGGAGTGCCCCCTTTCCTCTCCTGGGGGGGCTTTCATAAACATCATAATAACAGCAATAACAAAACCCTGCCTGAGGCATTGGATCCTGATTCCCACCCACTGAACCAGCAAAAAGCCATCTAAATGCTAGGCAAGAAGCCACAAGGAAACCACAGGCCAACCCAAACCATGGAGTATACACAGGAGCTTGGGGTGGTTTTTGGCCAGTTCCGGGCTCCTTTCCGCGCGACTGAACTTCCAACGATACGGCTTCATGTTGTAAAGTGAATGTGTTATCAGACGCCATTGATTTCTATGGAGCTCCTTGTGAGGCGCTTCAGCTGTGTTTCTGAAGTGACCCCTCATTTGGTAAAACCGGTAAAAAAGTGTCTGGCTCTATCTGGCTCTGTTTGGCTCAATCTTTCTCGGCTCTGTCTGGCTCTGTCTGCTCTGTTCTGGCTCTATCTCTCTGGCTCTGTCTGGCTCTATCTGGCTCTGTCTGGCTCTGTCTGGCTCTGTCGGGCTCTATCTTTCTCTGGCTCTATCTGGCTCGTCTGTCGGGCCTGTCTGTCTCTGTCTAGGGTTAGGGTTAGGGTTTAGGGTTAGGGGTTTAGGTTCAGGGTTTAGGGTTTAGGGCAGGGGTAGGCAACCTGCGGCCCGCGGGCCGGAGTGCGGCCGGCGTGGCCTTGGGACCGTCCCCAGCCCGGTCCTGCCGCCGATGCCACCGAGGCCTTTGGCCTCTTGCGCGAGGGCATGGTGGGGCAATTGTCTATAGAAGCCTCACAAACATGTATTTATCTTAACATTTTTTAAAATCAGCAAATTTTTTCGAGCGTCCTCCATTTTTTAGAAAAGTGTCCTCCATTTGAAAATTTTGTCCACATTTGTCCCGGGTATTTATTTATTTAAAATTTTTTTAATTATTATTTTTTGGCTTCGGCCCCCCAGTTGTCTGAGGGACAGCAACCCGCCCCCAGCTCAAAAAGTGGCCTACCACTGGTTTAGGGTTAGCGTTAGGGTAAGGGTTAGGGTTTGGGTTGTTCGGTTTGGGGTTTAGGGTTAGGGTTTAGAGTTAGGGTTTAGGGTTAGGGTTGGGTTAGGGTTAAGGTTTAGGTTAACAGTTAGGGTTAGGGATTGGGTTGGGTTAGGATGCCCTGTCTCGCTCTGTCGGGCTCTGGCTCTATCTGGCGCTTCTGGCTCCGATCTGGCTCTGTCTGGCTCTGTCTGGCTCTATCTGGCTCTGTCTGGCTCTATCTGCTCTGGTCTGGCTATTCTGGCTCTTTCTGGCTCTGTCTGGCTCCTCGGCTCTATCTGGCTCTGTCTGTCGGGCTCTGTCTGGCTCTGTCTGTCTCTGTCTAGGGTTAGGGTTAGAGTTAGGGTTTAGGGTTAGGGTTAGGGTTTAGGGGTTAGGGTCAAGGTTTAGGGTAATAGGGTTAGGGATTATGGTTAGGGTTAGGATGCCGTGTCTGGCTTGTCTGGCTCTGGCTCTATCTGGCTCTGCCTGGCTTTATCTGGCTCGGTCTGGCCCTGGCTCTATCTGGCTCTGTCTGTCTCTCTGTCTGGCCTGGCTCTATCGGGCTCTGTCGGCTCTATCTGGCTCTTTCTGGCTCTGTCCTGGCTCTATCTGGCTCTGTCGGGCTCGTCTGGGCCTATCGGGCTCTATCGGGCTCTATCTGGCTCTATCGGGCTCTGTATGGTCATCTTGCTCTGGCTGGCTCTATCTGGCCTGTCTGGCCTCTGGCTCTATCTGGCTCTGTCTGGCTCTATCTGGCTCTGTCTGGCTCTACTGTCTCTATCTGGCTCTCTGGCGTGGTCCTGGCTCTATCTGGCTCTGATGGCTCTGTTGGCTCTACGTCTGGGCTCTGTCTGGCTCTATCTGGCTCTCCTGGCTCTGGTCTGGCCTGGCTCTATTCTGTGCTCTATCTGGCTCTGTCTGGCTCTTGTCTGGCTCTA